>NW_028263230.1:0-300000 GCF_982192425.1 Myodes glareolus
TGCCTTAAGCTACTTACAAGCATTCAACAGAAATTCACATGCATGTCACTGAAAGAGAAGCAGTCTGTTCCAACACTTCAATTCACTGTGCAAAATGAATGGAGTGTTGCTTCACTTTCTAAATCCTGTCCTTTCAGAGAAAATCACTTTCCTTTGAAAGTGCCTTAAGCTACTTACAAGCATTCACAAAAAACTCATATCTGTTTTGTGAAAGAGAAGTAGTCTGTTCCAACACTTCAATTCACTGTGCAAAGTGAATGGAGTGTGGTTTCACTTTCTAAATGCTGTCCTTTCAGAGAAAATCACTTTCCTTTGAAAGTGCCTTAAGCTACTTACAAGCATTCCACAGAAATTCACATGCGTTTCTCTGAAAAAGAAGCAGTCTGTTCCAACACTTCAATTCACTGTGCGAAGTGAATGGAGTGTTGCTTCACTTTCTAAATGCTGTCCTTTCAGAGAAAATCACTTTCCTTTGAAAGTGCCTTAAGCTACTTACAAGCATTCAACAGAAATTCACATGCATGTCACTGAAAGAGAAGCAGTCTGTTCCAACACTTCAATTCACTGTGCAAAATGAATGGAGTGTTGCTTCACTTTCTAAATCCTGTCCTTTCAGAGAAAATCACTTTCCTTTGAAAGTGCCTTAAGCTACTTACAAGCATTCACAAAAAACTCATATCTGTTTTGTGAAAGAGAAGTAGTCTGTTCCAACACTTCAATTCACTGTGCGAAGTGAATGGAGTGTGGTTTCACTTTCTAAATGCTGTCCTTTCAGAGAAAATCACTTTCCTTTGAAAGTGCCTTAAGCTACTTACAAGCATTCCACAGAAATTCACATGCGTTTCTCTGAAAAAGAAGCAGTCTGTTCCAACACTTCAATTCACTGTGCGAAGTGAATGGAGTGTTGCTTCACTTTCTAAATGCTGTCCTTTCAGAGAAAATCACTTTCCTTTGAAAGTGCCTTAAGCTACTTACAAGCATTCACAAGAAACTCACATGCATTTTTCTGAAAGAGAAGCAGTCTGTTCCAACACTTCAATTCACTGTACGTAATGAATGAAGTGTTGCTTCACTTTCTAAATGCTGTCCTTTCAGAGAAAATCACTTTCCTTTGAAATTACCTTAAGCTACTTACAAGCATTCAATAGAAATTCACATGTGTTTCTCTGAAAAAGAAGCAGTCTGTTCCAACAGTTCAATTCACTGTGCGAAGTGAATGGAGTGTTGCTTCACTTTCTAAATGCTGTCCTTTCAGAGAAAATCACTTTCCTTTGAAAGTGCCTTAAGCTACTTACAAGCATTCACAAGAAACTCACATGCATTTATCTGAAAGATAAGCAGTCTGTTCCAACACTTCAATTCACTGTGCGAAGTGAATGGAGTGTTGCTTCACTTTCTAACTGCTTTCCTTTCAGAGAAAATCACTTTCCTTTGAAAATGCCTTAAGCTACTTACAAGCATTCACAAAAAACTCATATCTGTTTCGTGAAAGAGAAGTAGTCTGTTCCAACACTTCAATTCACTGTGCGAAGTGAATGGAGTGTTGCTTCACTTTCTAAATGTTGTCCTTTCAGAGAAAATCACTTTCCTTTGAAACTGCTTTAAGCTACTTACAAGCATTCAACAGAAATTCACATGCGTTTCACTGAAAGAGAAGCAGTCTGCTCCAACACTTCAATTCACTGTGCGAAGTGAATGGAGTGTTGCTTCACTTTCTAAATGCTGTCCTTTCAGAGAAAATCACTTTCCTTTGAAATTGCCTTAAGCTACTTACAAGCATTCAACAGAAATTCACATGCATTTCACTGAAAGAGAAGCAGTCTGTTCCAACACTTCAATTCACTGTGCGAAGTGAATGGAGTGTTGCTTCACTTTCTAAATGCTGTCCTTTCAGAGAAAATCACTTTCCTTTGAAAATGCCTTAAGCTACTTACAAGCATTCACAAAAAACTCATATCTGTTTCCTGAAAGAGAAATAGTCTGTTCCAACACTTCAATTCACTCTGAGAAGTGAATGGAGTGTTATTTCACTTTCTAAATGCTGTCCTGTCAGAGAAAATCACTTTCCTTTGAAAGTGTCCTTAAGCTACTTACACACATTCACAGGAAACTCAAATGCGTTTCTATGAAAGAGAAGCAGTCTGTTCCAACACTTCAATTCACTGTGCGAAGTGAATGGAGTGTTGCTTCACTTTCTAAATGCTGTCCTTTCAGAGAAAATCACTTTCCTTTGAAAGTGTCCTTAAGCTACTTACAAGCATTCAATAGAAATTCACATGTGTTTCTCTGAAAAAGAAGCAGTCTGTTCCAACAGTTCAATTCACTGTGCGAAGTGAATGGAGTGTTGCTTCACTTTCTAAATGCTGTCCTTTCAGAGAAAATCACTTTCCTTTGAAAGTGCCTTAAGCTACTTACAAGCATTCACAAGAAACTCACATGCATTTTTCTGAAAGAGAAGCAGTCTGTTCCAACACTTCAATTCACTGTGCGAAGTGAATGGAGTGTTGCTTCACTTTCTAAATGCTGTCCTTTCAGAGAAAATCACTTTCCTTTGAAAGTGCCTTAAGCTACTTACAAACATTCACAGGAAAGTCAAATGCGTTTCTATGAAAGAGAAGTAGTCTGTTCCAACACTTCAATTCACTGTGCGAAGTGAATGGAGTGTTGCTTCACTTTCTAAATGCTGTCTTTCAGAGAAAATCACTTTCCTTTGAAAGTGCCTTAAGCTACTTACAAGCATTCACAAAAACTCATATCTGTTTCTCTGAAAGAGAAGTAGTCTGTTCCAACACTTCAATTCACAGTGCGAAGTGAATGGAGTGTTGTTTCACTTTCTAAATGCTGTCCTTTCCGAGAAAATCACTTTCCTTTGAAAGTGCCTTAAGCTACTTACAAGCATTCCACAGAAATTCACATGCCTTTCTCTGAAAGAGAAGCAGTCTGTTCCAACACTTCAATTCACTGTGCGAAGTGAATGGAGTGTTGCTTCACTTTCTAAATGCTGTCCTTTCAGAGAAAATCACATTCCTTTGAAAGTGCCTTAAGCTACTTACAATCATTCACAAGAAACTCACATGCATTTTTCTGAAAGAGAAGCAGTCTGTTCCAACACTTCAATTCACTGTGCGAAGTGAATGGAGTGTTATTTCACTTTCTAAATGCTGTCCTGTCAGAGAAAATCACTTTCCTTTGAAAGTGCCTTAAGCTACTTACAAGCATTCACAAAAAACTCATATCAGTTTCGTGAAAGAGAAGTAGTCTGTTCCAACACTTCAATTCACTGTGCGAAGTGAATGGAGTGTGGTTTCACTTTCTAAATGCTGTCCTTTCAGAGAAAATCACTTTCCTTTGAAAGTACCTTAAGCTACTTACAAGAATTCAATAGAAATTCACATGTGTTTCTCTGAAAAAGAAGCAGTCTGTTCCAACAGTTCAATTCACTGTGCGAAGTGAATGGAGTGTTGCTTCACTTTCTAAATGCTGTCCTTTCAGAGAAAATCACTTTCCTTTGAAAGTGCCTTAAGCTACTTACAAGCATTCACAAGAAACTCACATGCATTTTTCTGAAAGAGAAGCAGTCTGTTCCAACACTTCAATTCACTGTGCGTAGTGAATGGAGTGTTGCTTCACTTTCTAAATGCTGTCCTTTCAGAGAAAATCACTTTCCTTTGAAAGTGCCTTAAGCTACTTACACACATTCACAGGAAACTCAAATGCGTTTCAATGAAAGAGAAGCTGTCTGTTCCAACACTTCAATTCACTGTGTGAAGTGAATGGAGTGTTGCTTCACTTTCTAAAGGCTGTCTTTCAGAGAAAATCACTTTCCTTTGAAAGTGCCTTAAGCTACTTACAAGCATTCACAAAAAACTCATATCTGTTTTTCTGAAAGAGAAGTAGTCTGTTCCAACACTTCAATTCACTGTGCGAAGTGAATGGAGTGTTGTTTCACTTTCTAAATGCTGTCCTCTCAGAGAAAATCACTTTCCTTTGAAAGTGCCTTAAGCTACTTACAAGCATTCCACAGAAATTCACATGCGTTTCTCTGAAAAAGAAGCAGTCTGTTCCAACACTTCAATTCACTCTGCGAAGTGAATGGAGTGTTGTTTCACTTTCTAAATGCTGTCCTTTCAGAGAAAATCACTTTCCTTTGAAAGTGCCTTAAGCTACTTGCACACATTCACAGGAAACTCAAATGCGTTTCTATGTAAGAGAAGCTGTCTGTTCCAACACTTCAATTCACTGTGCGAAGTGAATGGAGTGTTGCTTCACTTTCGAAATGCTGTCCTTTCAGAGAAAATCACTTTCCTTTGAAAGTGCCTTAAGCTACTTACAAGCATTCAACAGAAATTCACATACATTTCACTGAAAGAGAAGCAGTCTGTTCCAACACTTCAATTCACTGTGCGAAGTGAATGGAGTGTTGCTTCACTTTCTAAATGCTGTCCTTTCAGAGAAAATCACTTTCCTTTGAAAGTGCCTTAAGCTACTTACAAGCATTCCACAGAAATTCACATGCGTTTCTCTGAAAGAGAAGCAGTCTGTTCCAACACTTCAATTCACTGTGCGAAGTGAATGGAGTGTTGCTTCACTTTCTAAATTCTGTCCTTTCAGAGAAAATCACTTTCCTTTGAAAGTGCCTTAAGCTACTTACACACATTCACAGGAAACTCAAATGCGTTTCTATGAATGAGAAGCTGTCTGTTCCAACACTTCAATTCACTGTGCGAAGTGAATGGAGTGTTGCTTCACTTTCTAAATGCTGTCCTTTCAGAGAAAATCACTTTCCTTTGAAACTGCTTTAAACTACTTACAAGCATTCAACAGAAATTCACATGCGTTTCACTGAAAGAGAAGCAGTCTGCTCCAACACTTCAATTCACTGTGCGAAGTGAATGGAGTGTTGCTTCACTTTCTAAATGCTTTCCTTTCAGAGAAAATCACTTTCCTTTGAAAGTGCCTTAAGCTACTTACAAGCATTCAACAGAAATTCACGTGCATTTCACTGAAAGAGAAGCAGTCTGTTCCAACACTTCAATTCACTGTGCGAAGTGAATGGAGTGTTGCTTCACTTTCTAAATGCTGTCCTTTCAGAGAAAATCACTTTCCTTTGAAAATGCCTTAAGCTACTTACAAGCATTCACAAAAAACTCATATCTGTTTCCTGAAAGAGAACTAGTCTTTTCCAACACTTCAATTCACTGCGCGAAGTGAATGGAGTGTTGTTTCACTTTCTAAATGCTGTCCTTTCAGAGAAAATCACTTTCCTTTGAAAGTGCCTTAAGCTACTTACAAGCATTCCACAGAAATTCACATGCGTTTCTCTGAAAAAGAAGCAGTCTCTTCCAACACTTCAATTCACTGTGCGAAGTGAATGGAGTGTTGCTTCACTTTCTAAATGCTGTCCTCTCAGAGAAAATCACTTTCCTTTGAAAGTGCCTTAAGCTACTTACAAGCATTCACAAGAAACTCACATGCATTTTTCTGAAAGATAAGCAGTCTGTTCCAACACTTCAATTCACTGTACGTAGTGAATGGAGTGTTGCTTCACTTTCTAAATGCTGTCCTTTCAGAGAAAATCACTTTCCTTTGAAAGTGCCTTAAGCTACTTACAAGCATTCAATAGAAATTCACATGCGTTTCTCTGAAAGAGAAGCAGTCTGTTCCAACACTTCAATTCACTGTGCGAAGTGAATGGAGTGTTGCTTCACTTTCTAAATGCTGTCCATTCGGAGAAAATCACTTTGCTTTGAAAGTGCCTTAAGCTACTTACAAGCATTCACAAAAAACTCACATCCGTTTCTCTGAAAGAGAAGAAGTCTGTTCCAACACTTCAATTCACTGGGCGAAGTGAATGGAGTGTTGCTTCACTTTCTACATGCTCTCCTTTTAGAGAAAATCACTCTCTTTTGAAAATGCCTTAAGCTACATACAAGCATTCAGAAGAACTCACATGCATTTTTCTGAAAGAGAAGCAGTCTGTTCCAACACTTCAATTCACTGTGCGAAGTGAATGGAGTGTTGCTTCACTTTCTAAATGCTGTCCTTTCAGAGAAAATCACTTTCCTTTGAAAGTGCCTTAAGCTACTTACAAGCATTCACAAGAAACTCACATGCATTTTTCTGAAAGAGAAGCAGTCTGTTCCAACACTTCAATTCACTGTGCGTAGTGAATGGAGTGTTGCTTCACTTTCTAAATGCTGTCTTTTCAGAGAAAATCACTTTCCTTTGAAAGTGCCTTAAGCTACTTTCAAGCATTCAATAGAAATTCACATGCGTTTCTCTGAAAGAGAAGCAGTCTGTTCCAACACTTCAATTCACTGTGCGAAGTGAATGGAGTGTTGCTTCACTTTCTAAGTGCTGTCTTTCAGAGAAAATCACTTTCCTTTGAAAGTGCCTTAAGCTAATTACAAGCATATAAAAAAATACATATCTGTTTCCTGAACGAGAAGCAGTCTGTTCCAACACTTCAATTCACTGTGCGAAGTGAATGGAGTGTTGTTTCACTTTCTAAATGCTGTCCTTTCAGAGAAATTCACTTTCCTTTGAAAGTGCCTTAAGCTACTTGCAAGCATTCCACAGAAATTCACATGCGTTTCTCTGAAGGAGAAGCAGTCTGTTCCACCACTTCAATTCACTGTGCGAAGTGAATGGAGTGTTGCTTCACTTTCTAAATGATGTCCTTTCAGAGAAAATCACTTTCCTTTGAAAGTGCCTTAAGCTACTTACACACATTCACAGGAAACTCAAATGCGTTTCTATGAATGAGAAGCTGTCTGTTCCAACACTTCAATTCACTGTGCGAAGTGAATGGAGTGTTGCTCCACTTTCTAAATGCTGTCCTTTCAGAGAAAATCACTTTCCTTTGAAACTGCTTTAAGCTACTAACAAGCATTCAACAGAAATTCACATGCGTTTCACTGAAAGAGAAGCAGTCTGCTCCAACACTTCAATTCACTGTGCGAAGTGAATGGAGTGTTGCTTCACTTTCTAAATGCTGTCCTTTCAGAGAAAATCACTTTCCTTTGAAAGTGCCTTAAGCTACTTACAAGCATTCCACAGAAATTCACATGCGTTTCTCTGAAAAAGAAGCAGTCTGTTCCAACACTTCAATTCACTGTGCGAAGTGAATGGAGTGTTGCTTCACTTTCTAAATGCTGTCCTCTCAGAGAAAATCACTTTCCTTTGAAAGTGCCTTAAGCTACTTACATGCATTCACAAGAAACTCACATGCATTTTTCTGAAAGAGAAGCAGTCTGTTCCAACACTTCAATTCACTGTGCGTAGTGAATGGAGTGTTGCTTCACTTTCTAAATGCTGTCCTTTCAGCGAAAATCACTTTCCTTTGAAAGTGCCTTAAGCTACTTACAAGCATTCCACAGAAATTCACATGCGTTTCTCTGAAAAAGAAGCAGTCTGTTCCAACACTTCAATTCACTGTGCGAAGTGAATGGAGTGTTGCTTCACTTTCTAAATGCTGTCCTCTCAGAGAAAATCACTTTCCTTTGAAAGTGCCTTAAGCTACTTACAAGCATTCACAAGAAACTCACATGCATTTTTCTGAAAGAGAAGCAGTCTGTTCCAACACTTCAATTCACTGTGCGTAGTGAATGGAGTGTTGCTTCACTTTCTAAATGCTGTCCTTTCAGAGAAAATCACTTTCCTTTGAAAGTGCCTTAAGCTACTTACAAGCATTCAATAGCAATTCACATGCGTTTCTCTGAAAGTGAAGCAGTCTGTTCCAACACTTCAATTCACTGTGCGAATTGAATGGAGTGTTGCTTCACTTTCTAAATGCTGTCCATTCAGAGAAAATCCCTTTGCTTTGAAATTGCCTTAAGCTACTTACAAGCATTCACAAAAAACTCACATCCGTTTCTCTGAAAGAGAAGAAGTCTGTTCCAACACTTCAATTCACTGGGCGAAGTGAATGGAGTGTTGCTTCACTTTCTATATGCTCTCCTTTTAGAGAAAATCACTCTCTTTTGAAAATGCCTTAAGCTACATACAAGCATTCAGAAGAACTCACATGCATTTTTCTGAGAGAGAAGCAGTCTGTTCCAACACTTCAATTCACTGTGCGAAGTGAATGGAGTGTTGTTTCACTTTCTAAATGCTGTCCTTTCCGAGAAAATCACTTTCCTTTGAAAGTGCCTTAAGCTACTTACAAGCATTCAACAGAAATTCACATGTGTTTCACTGAAAGAGAAGCAGTCTGTTCCAACATTTCAATTCACTGTGCGAAGTGAATGGAGTGTTGCTTCACTTTCTAAATGCTGTCCTTTCAGAGAAAATCACTTTCCTTTGAAAGTGCCTTAAGCTACTTACAAGCATTCAACAGAAATTCACATGCATGTCACTGAAAGAGAAGCAGTCTGTTCCAACACTTCAATTCACTGTGCAAAATGAATGGAGTGTTGCTTCACTTTCTAAATCCTGTCCTTTCAGAGAAAATCACTTTCCTTTGAAAGTGCCTTAAGCTACTTACAAGCATTCACAAAAAACTCATATCTGTTTTGTGAAAGAGAAGTAGTCTGTTCCAACACTTCAATTCACTGTGCGAAGTGAATGGAGTGTGGTTTCACTTTCTAAATGCTGTCCTTTCAGAGAAAATCACTTTCCTTTGAAAGTGCCTTAAGCTACTTACAAGCATTCACAAGAAACTCACATGCATTTTTCTGAAAGAGAAGCAGTCTGTTCCAACACTTCAATTCACTGTACGTAATGAATGGAGTGTTGCTTCACTTTCTAAATGCTGTCCTTTCAGAGAAAATCACTTTCCTTTGAAATTACCTTAAGCTACTTACAAGCATTCAATAGAAATTCACATGTGTTTCTCTGAAAAAGAAGCAGTCTGTTCCAACAGTTCAATTCACTGTGCGAAGTGAATGGAGTGTTGCTTCACTTTCTAAATGCTGTCCTTTCAGAGAAAATCACTTTCCTTTGAAAGTGCCTTAAGCTACTTACAAGCATTCACAAGAAACTCACATGCATTTATCTGAAAGATAAGCAGTCTGTTCCAACACGTCAATTCACTGTGCGAAGTGAATGGAGTGTTGCTTCACTTTCTAAATGCTTTCCTTTCAGAGAAAATCACTTTCCTTTGAAAATGCCTTAAGCTACTTACAAGCATTCACAAAAAACTCATATCTGTTTCGTGAAAGAGAAGTAGTCTGTTCCAACACTTCAATTCACTGTGCGAAGTGAATGGAGTGTTGCTTCACTTTCTAAATGCTGTCCTTTCAGAGAAAATCACTTTCCTTTGAAACTGCTTTAAGCTACTTACAAGCATTCAACAGAAATTCACATGCGTTTCACTGAAAGAGAAGCAGTCTGCTCCAACACTTCAATTCACTGTGCGAAGTGAATGGAGTGTTGCTTCACTTTCTAAATGCTGTCCTCTCAGAGAAAATCACTTTCCTTTGAAATTGCCTTAAGCTACTTACAATCATTCAACAGAAATTCACATGCATTTCACTGAAAGAGAAGCAGTCTGTTCCAACACTTCAATTCACTGTGCGAAGTGAATGGAGTTTGCTTCACTTTCTAAATGCTGTCCTTTCAGAGAAAATCACTTTCCTTTGAAAATGCCTTAAGCTACTTACAAGCATTCACAAAAAACTCATATCTGTTTCCTGAAAGAGAAATAGTCTGTTCCAACACTTCAATTCACTCTGAGAAGTGAATGGAGTGTTATTTCACTTTCTAAATGCTGTCCTGTCAGAGAAAATCACTTTCCTTTGAAAGTGTCCTTAAGCTACTTACACACATTCACAGGAAACTCAAATGCGTTTCTATGAAAGAGAAGCAGTCTGTTCCAACACTTCAATTCACTGTGCGAAGTGAATGGAGTGTTGCTTCACTTTCTAAATGCTGTCCTTTCAGAGAAAATCACTTTCCTTTGAAAGTGCCTTAATCTACTTACATGCATTCACAAGAAACTCACATGCATTTTTCTGAAAGAGAAGCAGTCTGTTCCAACACTTCAATTCACTGTGCGTAGTGAATGGAGTGTTGCTTCACTTTCTAAATGCTGTCCTTTCAGAGAAAATCACTTTCCTTTGAAAGTGCCTTAAGCTACTTACAAGCATTCCACAGAAATTCACATGCGTTTCTCTGAAAAAGAAGCAGTCTATTCCAACACTTCAATTCACTGTGCGAAGTGAATGGAGTGTTGCTTCACTTTCTAAATGCTGTCCTCTCAGAGAAAATCACTTTCCTTTGAAAGTGCCTTAAGCTACTTACATGCATTCACAAGAAACTCACATGCATTTTTCTGAAAGAGAAGCAGTCTGTTCCAACACTTCAATTCACTGTGCGTAGTGAATGGAGTGTTGCTTCACTTTCTAAATGCTGTCCTTTCAGAGAAAATCACTTTCCTTTGAAAGTGCCTTAAGCTACTTACAAGCATTCCACAGAAATTCACATGCGTTTCTCTGAAAAAGAAGCAGTCAGTTCCACCACTTCAATTCACTGTGCGAAGTGAATGGAGTGTTGCTTCACTTTATAAATGATGTCCTTTCAGACAAAATCACTTTCCTTTGAAAGTGCCTTAAGCTACTTACACACATTCACAGGAAACTCAAATGCGTTTCTATGAATGAGAAGCTGTCTGTTCCAACACTTCAATTCCCTGTGCGAAGTGAATGGAGTGTTGCTCCACTTTCTAAATGCTGTCCTTTCAGAGAAAATCACTTTCCTTTGAAACTGCTTTAAGCTACTAACAAGCATTCAACAGAAATTCACATGCGTTTCACTGAAAGAGAAGCAGTCTGCTCCAACACTTCAATTCACTGTGCGAAGTGAATGGAGTGTTGCTTCACTTTCTAAATGCTGTCCTTTCAGAGAAAATCACTTTCCTTTGAAAGTGCCTTAAGCTACTTACAAGCATTCCACAGAAATTCACATGCGTTTCTCTGAAAAAGAAGCAGTCTGTTCCAACATTTCAATTCACTGTGCGAAGTGAATGGAGTGTTGCTTCACTTTCTAAATGCTGTCCTCTCAGAGAAAATCACTTTCCTTTGAAAGTGCCTTAAGCTACTTACAAGCATTCACAAGAAACTCACATGCATTTTTCTGAAAGAGAAGCAGTCTGTTCCAACACTTCAATTCACTGTGCGTAGTGAATGGAGTGTTGCTTCACTTTCTAAATGCTGTCCTTTCAGAGAAAATCACTTTCCTTTGAAAGTGCCTTAAGCTACTTACAAGCATTCAATAGAAATTCACATGCGTTTCTCTGAAAGAGAAGCAGTCTGTTCCAACACTTCAATTCACTGTGCGAAGTGAATGGAGTGTTGCTTCACTTTCTAAATGCTGTCCATTCAGAGAAAATCACTTTGCTTTGAAATTGCCTTAAGCTACTTACAAGCATTCACAAAAAACTCACATCCGTTTCTCTGAAAGAGAAGAAGTCTGTTCCAACACTTCAATTCACTGGGCGAAGTGAATGGAGTGTTGCTTCACTTTCTATATGCTCTCCTTTTAGAGAAAATCACTCTCTTTTGAAAATGCCTTAAGCTACATACAAGAATTCAGAAGAACTCACATACATTTTTCTGAAAGAGAAGCAGTCTGTTCCAACACTTCAATTCACTGTGCGAAGTGAATGGAGTGTTGTTTCACTTTCTAAATGCTGTCCTTTCAAAGAAAATCAATTTCCTTTGAAAGTGCCTTAAGCTACTTACAAGCATTCAACAGAAATTCACATGTGTTTCACTGAAAGAGAAGCAGTCTGTTCCAACATTTCAATTCACTGTGCGAAGTGAATGGAGTGTTGCTTCACTTTCTAAATGCTGTCCCTTCAGAGAAAATCACTTTCCTTTGAAAGTGCCTTAAGCTACTTACAAGCATTCAACAGAAATTCACATGCATGTCACTGAAAGAGAAGCAGTCTGTTCCAACACTTCAATTCACTGTGCAAAGTGAATGGAGTGTTGCTTCACTTTCTAAATCCTGTCCTTTCAGAGAAAATCACTTTCCTTTGAAAGTGCCTTAAGCTACATACAAGCATTCACAAAAAACTCATATCCGTTTCGTGAAAGAGAAGTAGTCTGTTCCAACACTTCAATTCACTGTGCGAAGTGAATGGAGTGTGGTTTCACTTTCTAAATGCTGTCCTTTCAGAGAAAATCACTTTCCTTTGAAAGTGCCTTAAGCTACTTACATGCATTCCACAGAAATTCACATGCGTTTCTCTGAAAAAGAAGCAGTCTGTTCCAACACTTTAATTCACTGTGCAAAGTGAATGGAGTGTTGCTTCACTTTCTAAATGCTGTCCTTTCAGAGAAAATCACTTTCCTTTGAAAGTGCCTTAAGCTACTTACAAGCATTCACAAGAAACTCACATGCATTTTTCTGAAAGAGAAGCAGTCTGTTCCAACACTTCAATTCACTGTACGTAATGAATGGAGTGTTGCTTCACTTTCTAAATGCTGTCCTTTCAGAGAAAATCACTTTCCTTTGAAATTACCTTAAGCTACTTACAAGCATTCAATAGAAATTCACATGTGTTTCTCTGAAAAAGAAGCAGTCTGTTCCAACAGTTCAATTCACTGTGCGAAGTGAATGGAGTGTTGCTTCACTTTCTAAATGCTGTCCTTTCAGAGAAAATCACTTTCCTTTGAAAGTGCCTTAAGCTACTTACAAGCATTCACAAGAAACTCACATGCATTTTTCTGAAAGATAAGCAGTCTGTTCCAACACTTCAATTCACTGTGCGAAGTGAATGGAGTGTTGCTTCACTTTCTAAATGCTTTCCTTTCAGAGAAAATCACTTTCTTTTGAAAATGCCTTAAGCTACGCAAAAGCATTCACAAAAAACTCATATCTGTTTCGTGAAAGAGAAGTAGTCTGTTCCAACACTTCAATTCACTGGGCGAAGTGAATGGAGTGTTGCTTCACTTTCTAAATGCTGTCCTTTCAGAGAAAATCACTTTCCTTTGAAACTGCTTTAAGCTACTTACAAGCATTCAACAGAAATTCACATGCGTTTCACTGAAAGAGAAGCAGTCTGCTCCAACACTTCAATTCACTGTGCGAAGTGAATGGAGTGTTGCTTCACTTTCTAAATGCTGTCCTTTCAGAGAAAATCACTTTCCTTTGAAATTGCCTTAAGCTACTTACAAGCATTCAACAGAAATTCACATGCATTTCACTGAAAGAGAAGCAGTCTGTTCCAACACTTCAATTCACTGTGCGAAGTGAATGGAGTGTTGCTTCACTTTCTAAATGCTGTCCTTTCAGAGAAAATCACTTTCCTTTGAAAATGCCTTAAGCTACTTACAAGCATTCACAAAAAACTCATATCTGTTTCCTGAAAGAGAAATAGTCTGTTCCAACACTTCAATTCACTCTGAGAATTGAATGGAGTGTTATTTCACTTTCTAAATGCTGTCCTGTCAGAGAAAATCACTTTCCTTTGAAAGTGTCCTTAAGCTACTTACACACATTCACAGGAAACTCAAATGCGTTTCTATGAAAGAGAAGCTGTCTGTTCCAACACTTCAATTCACTGTGCGAAGTGAATGGAGTGTTGCTTCACTTTCTAAATGCTGTCCTTTCAGAGAAAATCACTTTCCTTTGAAAGTGCCTTAAGCTACTTACAAGCATTCAACAGAAATTCACATGCATTTCACTGAAAGAGAAGCGGTCTGTTCCAACACCTCAATTCACTGTGCGAAGTGAATGGAGTGTTGCTTCACTTTCTAAATGCTGTCCTTTCAGAGAAAATCACTTTCCTTTGAAAGTGCCTTAAGCTACTTACAAGCATTCCACAGAAATTCACATGCATTTCTCTAAAAAAGAAGCAGTCTGTTCCAATACTTCAATTCACTGTGGGAAGTGAATGGAGTGTTGCTTCACTTTCTAAATGCTGTCCTCTCAGAGAAAATCACTTTCCTTTGAAAGTGCCTTAAGCTACTTACATGCATTCACAAGAAACTCACATGCATTTTTCTGAAAGAGAAGCAGTCTGTTCCAACACTTCAATTCACTGTGCGTAGTGAATGGAGTGTTGCTTCACTTTCTAAATGCTGTCCTTTCAGAGAAAATCACTTTCCTTTGAAAGTGCCTTAAGCTACTTACAGCATTCCACAGAAATTCACATGCGTTTCTCTGAAAAAGAAGCAGTCTATTCCAACACTTCAATTCACTGTGTGAAGTGAATGGAGTGTTGCTTCACTTTCTAAATGCTGTCCTCTCAGAGAAAATCACTTTCCTTTGAAAGTGCCTTAAGCTACTTACATGCATTCACAAGAAACTCACATGCATTTTTCTGAAAGAGAAGCAGTCTGTTCCAACACTTCAATTCACTGTGCGTAGTGAATGGAGTGTTGCTTCACTTTCTAAATGCTGTCCTTTCAGAGAAAATCACTTTCCTTTGAAAGTGCCTTAAGCTACTTACAAGCATTCCACAGAAATTCACATGCGTTTCTCTGAAAAAGAAGCAGTCTGTTCCAACACTTCAATTCACTGTGCGAAGTGAATGGAGTGTTGCTTCACTTTCTAAATGCTGTCCATTCAGAGAAAATCACTTTGCTTTGACATTGCCTTAAGCTACTTACAAGCATTCACAAAAAACTCACATCCGTTTCTCTGAAAGAGAAGAAGTCTGTTCCAACACTTCAATTCACTGGGCGAAGTGAATGGAGTGTTGCTTCACTTTCTATATGCTCTCCTTTTAGAGAAAATCACTCTCTTTTGAAAATGCCTTAAGCTACATACAAGCATTCAGAAGAACTCACATGCATTTTTCTGAGAGAGAAGCAGTCTGTTCCAACACTTCAATTCACTGTGCGAAGTGAATGGAGTGTTGTTTCACTTTCTAAATGCTGTCCTTTCCGAGAAAATCACTTTCCTTTGAAAGTGCCTTAAGCTACTTACAAGCATTCAACAGAAATTCACATGTGTTTCACTGAAAGAGAAGCAGTCTGTTCCAACATTTCAATTCACTGTGCGAAGTGAATGGAGTGTTGCTTCACTTTCTAAATGCTGTCCTTTCAGAGAAAATCACTTTCCTTTGAAAGTGCCTTAAGCTACTTACAAGCATTCAACAGAAATTCACATGCATGTCACTGAAAGAGAAGCAGTCTGTTCCAACACTTCAATTCACTGTGCAAAATGAATGGAGTGTTGCTTCACTTTCTAAATCCTGTCCTTTCAGAGAAAATCACTTTCCTTTGAAAGTGCCTTAAGCTACTTACAAGCATTCACAAAAAACTCATATGTGTTTTGTGAAAGAGAAGTAGTCTGTTCCAACACTTCAATTCACTGTGCGAAGTGAATGGAGTGTGGTTTCACTTTCTAAATGCTGTCCTTTCAGAGAAAATCACTTTCCTTTGAAAGTGCCTTAAGCTACTTACAAGCATTCACAAGAAACTCACATGCATTTTTCTGAAAGAGAAGCAGTCTGTTCCAACACTTCAATTCACTGTACGTAATGAATGGAGTGTTGCTTCACTTTCTAAATGCTGTCCTTTCAGAGAAAATCACTTTCCTTTGAAATTACCTTAAGCTACTTACAAGCATTCAATAGAAATTCACATGTGTTTCTCTGAAAAAGAAGCAGTCTGTTCCAACAGTTCAATTCACTGTGCGAAGTGAATGGAGTGTTGCTTCACTTTCTAAATGCTGTCCTTTCAGAGAAAATCACTTTCCTTTGAAAGTGCCTTAAGCTACTTACAAGCATTCACAAGAAACTCACATGCATTTATCTGAAAGATAAGCAGTCTGTTCCAACACGTCAATTCACTGTGCGAAGTGAATGGAGTGTTGCTTCACTTTCTAAATGCTTTCCTTTCAGAGAAAATCACTTTCCTTTGAAAATGCCTTAAGCTACTTACAAGCATTCACAAAAAACTCATATCTGTTTCGTGAAAGAGAAGTAGTCTGTTCCAACACTTCAATTCACTGTGCGAAGTGAATGGAGTGTTGTTTCACTTTCTAAATGCTGTCTTTCAGAGAAAATCACTTTCCTTTGAAAGTGCCTTAAGCTACTTACAAGCATTCAACAGAAATTCACATGTGTTTCACTGAAAGAGAAGCAGTCTGTTCCAACATTTCAATTCACTGTGCGAAGTGAATGGAGTGTTGCTTCACTTTCTAAATGCTGTCCTTTCAGAGAAAATCACTTTCCTTTGAAAGTGCCTTAAGCTACTTACAAGCATTCAACAGAAATTCACATGCATGTCACTGAAAGAGAAGCAGTCTGTTCCAACACTTCAATTCACTGTGCAAAGTGAATGGAGTGTTGCTTCACTTTCTAAATCCTGTCCTTTCAGAGAAAATCACTTTCCTTTGAAAATGCCTTAAGCTACTTACAAGCATTCACAAAAAACTCATATTCGTTTCGTGAAAGAGAAGTAGTCTGTTCCAACACTTCAATTCACTGTGCGAAGTGAATGGAGTGTGGTTTCACTTTCTAAATGCTGTCCTTTCAGAGAAAATCACTTTCCTTTGAAAGTGCCTTAAGCTACTTACAAGCATTCAACAGAAACTCACATGCGTTTCTCTGAAAAAGAAGCAGTCTGTTACAACACTTCAATTCACTGTGCGAAGTGAATGGAGTGTTGCTTCACTTTCTAAATGCTGTCCTTTCAGAGAAAATCACTTTCCTTTGAAAGTGCCTTAAGCTACTTACAAGCATTCACAAGAAACTCACATGCGTTTTTCTGAAAGAGAAGCAGTCTGTTCCAACACTTCAATTCACTGTACGTAATGAATGGAGTGTTGCTTCACTTTCTAAATGCTGTCCTTTCAGAGAAAATCACTTTCCTTTGAAACTGCTTTAAGCTACTTACAAGCATTCAACAGAAATTCACATGCGTTTCACTGAAAGAGAAGCAGTCTGCTCCAACACTTCAATTCACTGTGCGAAGTGAATGGAGTGTTGCTTCACTTTCTAAATGCTGTCCTTTCAGAGAAAATCACTTTCCTTTGAAAATGCCTTAAGCTACTTACAGGGCATTCACAAAAAACTCATATCTGTTTCCTGAAAGAGAAATAGTCTGTTCCAACACTTCAATTCACTCTGAGAAGTGAATGGAGTGTTATTTCACTTTCTAAATGCTGTCCTGTCAGAGAAAATCACTTTCCTTTGAAAGTGTCCTTAAGCTACTTACACACATTCACAGGAAACTCAAATGCGTTTCTATGAAAGAGAAGCTGTCTGTTCCAACACTTCAATTCACTGTGCGAAGTGAATGGAGTGTTGCTTCACTTTCTAAATGCTGTCCTTTCAGAGAAAATCACTTTCCTTTGAAAGTGCCTTAAGCTACTTACAAGCATTCAACAGAAATTCACATGCATTTCACTGAAAGAGAAGCAGTCTGTTCCAACACTTCAATTCACTGTGCGTAGTGAATGGAGTGTTGCTTCACTTTCTAAATGCTGTCCTTTCAGAGAAAATCACTTTCCTTTGAAAGTGCCTTAAGCTACTTACAAGCATTCCACAGAAATTCACATGCGTTTCTCTGAAAAAGAAGCAGTCTGTTCCAACACTTCAATTCACTGTGCGAAGTGAATGGAGTGTTGCTTCACTTTCTAAATGCTGTCCTCTCAGAGAAAATCACTTTCCTTTGAAAGTGCCTTAAGCTACTTACAAGCATTCACAAGACACTCACATGCATTTTTCTGAAAGAGAAGCAGTCTGTTCCAACACTTCAATTAACTGTGCGTAGTGAATGGAGTGTTGCTTCACTTTCTAAATGCTGTCCTTTCAGAGAAAATCACTTTCCTTTGAAAGTGCCTTAAGCTACTTACAAGCATTCAATAGAACTTCACATGCGTTTCTCTGAAAGAGAAGCAGTCTGTTCCAACACTTCAATTCACTGTGCGAAGTGAATGGAGTGTTGCTTCACTTTCTAAATGCTGTCCATTCAGAGAAAATCACTTTGCTTTGACATTGCCTTAAGCTACTTACAAGCATTCACAAAAAACTCACATCCGTTTCTCTGAAAGAGAAGAAGTCTGTTCCAACACTTCAATTCACTGGGCGAAGTGAATGGAGTGTTGCTTCACTTTCTATATGCTCTCCTTTTAGAGAAAATCACTCTCTTTTGAAAATGCCTTAAGCTACATACAAGCATTCAGAAGAACTCACATGTATTTTTCTGAAAGAGAAGCAGTCTGTTCCAACACTTCAATTCACTGTGCGAAGTGAATGGAGTGTTGTTTCACTTTCTAAATGCTGTCCTCTCAGAGAAAATCACTTTCCTTTGAAAGTGCCTTAAGCTACTTACAAGCATTCACAAGAAACTCACATGCATTTTTCTGAAAGAGAAGCAGTCTGTTCCAACACTTCAATTCACTGTGCGTAGTGAATGGAGTGTTGCTTCACTTTCTAAATGCTGTCCTTTCAGAGAAAATCACTTTCCTTTGAAAGTGCCTTAAGCTACTTACAAGCATTCAATAGAAATTCACATGCGTTTCTCTGAAAGAGAAGCAGTCTGTTCCAACACTTCAATTCACTGTGCGAAGTGAATGGAGTGTTGCTTCACTTTCTAAATGCTGTCCATTCAGAGAAAATCACTTTGCTTTGAAATTGCCTTAAGCTACTTACAAGCATTCACAAAAAACTCACATCCGTTTCTCTGAAAGAGAAGAAGTCTGTTCCAACACTTCAATTCACTGGGCGAAGTGAATGGAGTGTTGCTTCACTTTCTATATGCTCTCCTTTTAGAGAAAATCACTCTCTTTTGAAAATGCCTTAAGCTACATACAAGAATTCAGAAGAACTCACATGCATTTTTCTGAAAGAGAAGCAGTCTGTTCCAACACTTCAATTCACTGTGCGAAGTGAATGGAGTGTTGTTTCACTTTCTAAATGCTGTCCTTTCAAAGAAAATCAATTTCCTTTGAAAGTGCCTTAAGCTACTTACAAGCATTCAACAGAAATTCACATGTGTTTCACTGAAAGAGAAGCAGTCTGTTCCAACATTTCAATTCACTGTGCGAAGTGAATGGAGTGTTGCTTCACTTTCTAAATGCTGTCCCTTCAGAGAAAATCACTTTCCTTTGAAAGTGCCTTAAGCTACTTACAAGCATTCAACAGAAATTCACATGCATGTCACTGAAAGAGAAGCAGTCTGTTCCAACACTTCAATTCACTGTGCAAAGTGAATGGAGTGTTGCTTCACTTTCTAAATCCTGTCCTTTCAGAGAAAATCACTTTCCTTTGAAAGTGCCTTAAGCTACATACAAGCATTCACAAAAAACTCATATCCGTTTCGTGAAAGAGAAGTAGTCTGTTCCAACACTTCAATTCACTGTGCGAAGTGAATGGAGTGTGGTTTCACTTTCTAAATGCTGTCCTTTCAGAGAAAATCACTTTCCTTTGAAAGTGCCTTAAGCTACTTACATGCATTCCACAGAAATTCACATGCGTTTCTCTGAAAAAGAAGCAGTCTGTTCCAACACTTTAATTCACTGTGCAAAGTGAATGGAGTGTTGCTTCACTTTCTAAATGCTGTCCTTTCAGAGAAAATCACTTTCCTTTGAAAGTGCCTTAAGCTACTTACAAGCATTCACAAGAAACTCACATGCATTTTTCTGAAAGAGAAGCAGTCTGTTCCAACACTTCAATTCACTGTACGTAATGAATGGAGTGTTGCTTCACTTTCTAAATGCTGTCCTTTCAGAGAAAATCACTTTCCTTTGAAATTACCTTAAGCTACTTACAAGCATTCAATAGAAATTCACATGTGTTTCTCTGAAAAAGAAGCAGTCTGTTCCAACAGTTCAATTCACTGTGCGAAGTGAATGGAGTGTTGCTTCACTTTCTAAATGCTGTCCTTTCAGAGAAAATCACTTTCCTTTGAAAGTGCCTTAAGCTACTTACAAGCATTCACAAAAAACTCACATCCGTTTCTCTGAAAGAGAAGAAGTCTGTTCCAACACTTCAATTCACTGGGCGAAGTGAATGGAGTGTTGCTTCACTTTCTATATGCTCTCCTTTTAGAGAAAATCACTCTCTTTTGAAAATGCCTTAAGCTACATACAAGCATTCAGAAGAAACTCACATGCATTTTTCTGAAAGAGAAGCAGTCTGTTCCAACACTTCAATTCACTGTGCGAAGTGAATGGAGTGTTGCTTCACTTTCTAAATCCTGTCCTTTCAGAGAAAACCACTTTCCTTTGTAAGTCCCTTAAGCTACTTACAAGCATTCACAAAAAACTCATATCCGTTTCGTGAAAGAGAAGTAGTCTGTTCCAACACTTCAATTCACTGTGCGAAGTGAATGGAGTGTGGTTTCACTTTCTAAATGCTGTCCTTTCAGAGAAAATCACTTTCCTTTGAAAGTGCCTTAAGCTACTTACAAGCATTCCACAGAAATTCACATGCGTTTCTCTGAAAAAGAAGCAGTCTGTTCCAACACTTCAATTCACTGTGCGAAGTGAATGGAGTGTTGCTTCACTTTCTAAATGCTGTCCTTTCAGAGAAAATCACTTTCCTTTGAAAGTGCCTTAAGCTACTTACAAGCATTCACAAGAAACTCACATGCATTTTTCTGAAAGAGAAGCAGTCTGTTCCAACACTTCAATTCACTGTGCATAGTGAATGGAGTGTTGCTTCACTTTCTAAATGCTGTCCTTTCAGAGAAAATCACTTTCCTTTGAAAGTGCCTTAAGCTACTTACAAGCATTCCACAGAAATTCACATGCGTTTCTCTGAAAGAGAAGCAGTCTGTTCCAACACTTCAATTCACTGTGCGAAGTGAATGGAGTGTTGCTTCACTTTCTAAATGCTGTCCATTCAGAGAAAATCACTTTCCTTTGAAAGTGCCTTAAGCTACTTACAAGCATTCAACAGAAATTCACATGTGTTTCACTGAAAGAGAAGCAGTCTGTTCCAACATTTCAATTCACTGTGCGAAGTGAATGGAGAGTTGCTTCACTTTCTAAATGCTGTCCTTTCAGAGAAAATCACTTTCCTTTGAAAATGCCTTAAGCTACTTACAAGCATTCAACCGAAATTCACATGCATGTCACTGAAAGAGAAGCAGTCTGTTCCAACACTTCAACTCACTGTGCAAAGTGAATGGAGTGTTGCTTCACTTTCTAAATCCTGTCCTTTCAGAGAAAATCACTTTCCTTTGAAAGTGCCTTAAGCTACTTACAAGCATTCACAAAAAACTCATATACGTTTCGTGAAAGAGAAGTAGTCTGTTCCAACACTTCAATTCACTGTGCGAAGTTAATGGAGTGTTGCTTCACTTTCTAAATGCTGTCCATTCAGAGAAAATCCCTTTGCTTTGAAATTGCCTTAAGCTACTTACAAGCATTCACAAAAAACTCACATCCGTTTCTCTGAAAGAGAAGAAGTCTGTTCCAACACTTCAATTCACTGGGCGAAGTGAATGGAGTGTTGCTTCACTTTCTATATGCTCTCCTTTTAGAGAAAATCACTCTCTTTTGAAAATGCCTTAAGCTACATACAAGCATTCAGAAGAACTCACATGCATTTTTCTGAAAGATAAGCAGTCTGTTCCAACACTTCAATTCACTGTGCGAAGTGAATGGAGTGTTGCTTCACTTTCTAAATGCTTTCCTTTCAGAGAAAATCACTTTCCTTTGAAAATGCCTTAAGCTACTTACAAGCATTCACAAAAAACTCATATCTGTTTCGTGAAAGAGAAGTAGTCTGTTCCAACACTTCAATTCACTGTGCGAAGTGAATGGAGTGTTGCTTCACTTTCTAAATGCTGTCCTTTCAGAGAAAAACACTTTCCTTTGAAACTGCTTTGAGCTACTTACAAGCATTCAACAGAAATTCACATGCGTTTCACTGAAAGAGAAGCAGTCTGCTCCAACACTTCAATTCACTGTGCGAAGTGAATGGAGTGTTGCTTCACTTTCTAAATGCTGTCCTTTCAGAGAAAATCACTTTCCTTTGAAATTGCCTTAAGCTACTTACAAGCATTCAACAGAAATTCACATGCATTTCACTGAAAGAGAAGCAGTCTGTTCCAACACTTCAATTCACTGTGCGAAGTGAATGGAGTGTTGCTTCACTTTCTAAATGCTGTCCTTTCAGAGAAAATCACTTTCCTTTGAAAATGCCTTAAGCTACTTACAAGCATTCACAAAAAACTCATATCTGTTTCCTGAAAGAGAAATAGTCTGTTCCAACACTTCAATTCACTCTGAGAAGTGAATGGAGTGTTATTTCACTTTCTAAATGCTGTCCTGTCAGAGAAAATCACTTTCCTTTGAAAGTGTCCTTAAGCTACTTACACACATTCAGAGGAAACTCAAATGCGTTTCTATGAAAGAGAAGCAGTCTGTTCCAACACTTCAATTCACTGTGCGAAGTGAATGGAGTGTTGCTTCACTTTCTAAATGCTGTCCTTTCAGAGAAAATCACTTTCCTTTGAAAGTGCCTTAAGCTACTTACATGCTTTCACAAGAAACTCACATGCATTTTTCTGAAAGAGAAGCAGTCTGTTCCAACACTTCAATTCACTGTGCGTAGTGAATGGAGTGTTGCTTCACTTTCTAAATGCTGTCCTTTCAGAGAAAATCACTTTCCTTTGAAAGTGCCTTAAGCTACTTACAAGCATTCCACAGAAATTCACATGCGTTTCTCTGAAAAAGAAGCAGTCTATTCCAACACTTCAATTCACTGTGCGAAGTGAATGGAGTGTTGCTTCACTTTCTAAATGCTGTCCTCTCAGAGAAAATCACTTTCCTTTGAAAGTGCCTTAAGCTACTTACATGCATTCACAAGAAACTCACATGCATTTTTCTGAAAGAGAAGCAGTCTGTTCCAACACTTCAATTCACTGTGCGTAGTGAATGGAGTGTTGCTTCACTTTCTAAATGCTGTCCTTTTATAGAAAATCACTTTCCTTTGAAAGTGCCTTAAGCTACTTACAAGCATTCCACAGAAATTCACATGCGTTTCTCTGAAAAAGAAGCATCTGTTCCACCACTTCAATTCACTGTGCGAAGTGAATGGAGTGTTGCTTCACTTTATAAATGATGTCCTTTCAGAGAAAATCACTTTCTTTGAAAGTGCTTTAAGCTACTTACACACATTCACAGGAAACTCAAATGCGTTTCTATGAATGAGAAGCTGTCTGTTCCAACACTTCAATTCCCTGTGCGAAGTGAATGGAGTGTTGCTCCACTTTCTAAATGCTGTCCTTTCAGAGAAAATCACTTTCCTTTGAAACTGCTTTAAGCTACTAACAAGCATTCAACAGAAATTCACATGCGTTTCACTGAAAGAGAAGCAGTCTGCTCCAACACTTCAATTCCCTGTGCGAAGTGAATGGAGTGTTGCTTCACTTTCTAAATGCTGTCATTTCAGAGAAAATCACTTTCCTTTGAAAGTGCCTTAAGCTACTTACAAGCATTCCACAGAAATTCACATGCGTTTCTCTGAAAAAGAAGCAGTCTGTTCCAACACTTCAATTCACTGTGCGAAGTGAATGGAGTGTTGCTTCACTTTCTAAATGCTGTCCTCTCAGAGAAAATCACTTTCCTTTGAAAGTGCCTTAAGCTACTTACAAGCATTCACAAGAAACTCACATGCATTTTTCTGAAAGAGAAGCAGTCTGTTCCAACACTTCAATTCACTGTGCGTAGTGAATGGAGTGTTGCTTCACTTTCTAAATGCTGTCCTTTCAGAGAAAATCACTTTCCTTTGAAAGTGCCTTAAGCTACTTACAAGCATTCAATAGAAATTCACATGCGTTTCTCTGAAAGAGAAGCAGTCTGTTCCAACACTTCAATTCACTGTGCGAAGTGAATGGAGTGTTGCTTCACATTCTAAATGCTGTCCATTCAGAGAAAATCACTTTGCTTTGAAATTGCCTTAAGCTACTTACAAGCATTCACAAAAAACTCACATCCGTTTCTCTGAAAGAGAAGAAGTCTGTTCCAACACTTCAATTCACTGTGCGAAGTGAATGGAGTGTGGTTTCACTTTCTAAATGCTGTCCTTTCAGAGAAAATCACTTTCTTTGAAAGTGCCTTAAGCTACTTACAAGCATTCCACAGAAATTCACATGCGTTTCTCTGAAAAAAAAGCAGTCTGTTCCAACACTTCAATTCACTGTGCGAAGTGAATGGAGTGTTGCTTCACTTTCTAAATGCTGTCCTTTCAGAGAAAATCACTTTCCTTTGAAAGTGCCTTAAGCTACTTACAAGCATTCACAAGAAACTCACATGCATTTTTCTGAAAGAGAAGCAGTCTGTTCCAACACTTCAATTCACTGTACGTAATGAATGGAGTGTTGCTTCACTTTCTAAATGCTGTCCTTTCAGAGAAAATCACTTTCCTTTGAAATTACCTTAAGCTACTTACAAGCATTCAATAGAAATTCACATGTGTTTCTCTGAAAAAGAAGCAGTCTGTTCCAACAGTTCAATTCACTGTGCGAAGTGAATGGAGTGTTGCTTCACTTTCTAAATGCTGTCCTTTCAGAGAAAATCACTTTCCTTTGAAAGTGCCTTAAGCTACTTACAAGCATTCACAAGAAACTCACATGCATTTATCTGAAAGATAAGCAGTCTGTTCCAACACTTCAATTCACTGTGCGAAGTGAATGGAGTGTTGCTTCACTTTCTAAATGCTTTCCTTTCAGAGAAAATCACTTTCCTTTGAAAATGCCTTAAGCTACTTACAAGCATTCACAAAAAACTCATATCTGTTTCGTGAAAGAGAAGTAGTCTGTTCCAACACTTCAATTCACTGTGCGAAGTGAATGGAGTGTTGCTTCACTTTCTAAATGCTGTCCTTTCAGAGAAAAACACTTTCCTTTGAAACTGCTTTGAGCTACTTACAAGCATTCAACAGAAATTCACATGCGTTTCACTGAAAGAGAAGCAGTCTGCTCCAACACTTCAATTCACTGTGCGAAGTGAATGGAGTGTTGCTTCACTTTCTAAATGCTGTCCTTTCAGAGAAAATCACTTTCCTTTGAAATTGCCTTAAGCTACTTACAAGCATTCAACAGAAATTCACATGCATTTCACTGAAAGAGAAGCAGTCTGTTCCAACACTTCAATTCACTGTGCGAAGTGAATGGAGTGTTGCTTCACTTTCTAAATGCTGTCCTTTCAGAGAAAATCACTTTCCTTTGAAAATGCCTTAAGCTACTTACAAGCATTCACAAAAAACTCATATCTGTTTCCTGAAAGAGAAATAGTCTGTTCCAACACTTCAATTCACTCTGAGAAGTGAATGGAGTGTTATTTCACTTTCTAAATGCTGTCCTGTCAGAGAAAATCACTTTCCTTTGAAAGTGTCCTTAAGCTACTTACACACATTCAGAGGAAACTCAAATGCGTTTCTATGAAAGAGAAGCAGTCTGTTCCAACACTTCAATTCACTGTGCGAAGTGAATGGAGTGTTGCTTCACTTTCTAAATGCTGTCCTTTCAGAGAAAATCACTTTCCTTTGAAAGTGCCTTAAGCTACTTACATGCATTCACAAGAAACTCACATGCATTTTTCTGAAAGAGAAGCAGTCTGTTCCAACACTTCAATTCACTGTGCGTAGTGAATGGAGTGTTGCTTCACTTTCTAAATGCTGTCCTTTCAGAGAAAATCACTTTCCTTTGAAAGTGCCTTAAGCTACTTACAAGCATTCCACAGAAATTCACATGCGTTTCTCTGAAAAAGAAGCAGTCTATTCCAACACTTCAATTCACTGTGCGAAGTGAATGGAGTGTTGCTTCACTTTCTAAATGCTGTCCTCTCAGAGAAAATCACTTTCCTTTGAAAGTGCCTTAAGCTACTTACATGCATTCACAAGAAACTCACATGCATTTTTCTGAAAGAGAAGCAGTCTGTTCCAACACTTCAATTCACTGTGCGTAGTGAATGGAGTGTTGCTTCACTTTCTAAATGCTGTCCTTTTATAGAAAATCACTTTCCTTTGAAAGTGCCTTAAGCTACTTACAAGCATTCCACAGAAATTCACATGCGTTTCTCTGAAAAAGAAGCATCTGTTCCACCACTTCAATTCACTGTGCGAAGTGAATGGAGTGTTGCTTCACTTTATAAATGATGTCCTTTCAGAGAAAATCACTTTCTTTGAAAGTGCCTTAAGCTACTTACACACATTCACAGGAAACTCAAATGCGTTTCTATGAATGAGAAGCTGTCTGTTCCAACACTTCAATTCCCTGTGCGAAGTGAATGGAGTGTTGCTCCACTTTCTAAATGCTGTCCTTTCAGAGAAAATCACTTTCCTTTGAAACTGCTTTAAGCTACTAACAAGCATTCAACAGAAATTCACATGCGTTTCACTGAAAGAGAAGCAGTCTGCTCCAACACTTCAATTCACTGTGCGAAGTGAATGGAGTGTTGCTTCACTTTCTAAATGCTGTCATTTCAGAGAAAATCACTTTCCTTTGAAAGTGCCTTAAGCTACTTACAAGCATTCCACAGAAATTCACATGCGTTTCTCTGAAAAAGAAGCAGTCTGTTCCAACACTTCAATTCACTGTGCGAAGTGAATGGAGTGTTGCTTCACTTTCTAAATGCTGTCCTCTCAGAGAAAATCACTTTCCTTTGAAAGTGCCTTAAGCTACTTACAAGCATTCACAAGAAACTCACATGCATTTTTCTGAAAGAGAAGCAGTCTGTTCCAACACTTCAATTCACTGTGCGTAGTGAATGGAGTGTTGCTTCACTTTCTAAATGCTGTCCTTTCAGAGAAAATCACTTTCCTTTGAAAGTGCCTTAAGCTACTTACAAGCATTCAATAGAAATTCACATGCGTTTCTCTGAAAGAGAAGCAGTCTGTTCCAACACTTCAATTCACTGTGCGAAGTGAATGGAGTGTTGCTTCACTTTCTAAATGCTGTCCATTCAGAGAAAATCACTTTGCTTTGAAATTGCCTTAAGCTACTTACAAGCATTCACAAAAAACTCACATCCGTTTCTCTGAAAGTGAAGAAGTCTGTTCCAACACTTCAATTCACTGGGCGAAGTGAATGGAGTGTTGCTTCACTTTCTATATGTTCTCCTTTTAGAGAAAATCACTCTCTTTTGAAAATGCCTTAAGCTACATACAAGAATTCAGAAGAACTTACATGCATTTTTCTGAAAGAGAAGCAGTCTGTTCCAACACTTCAATTCACTGTCCGAAGTGAATGGAGTGTTGTTTCACTTTCTAAATGCTGTCCTTTCAAAGAAAATCAATTTCCTTTGAAAGTGCCTTAAGCTACTTACAAGCATTCAACAGAAATTCACATGTGTTTCACTGAAAGAGAAGCAGTCTGTTCCAACATTTCAATTCACTGTGCGAAGTGAATGGAGTGTTGCTTCACTTTCTAAATGCTGTCCTTTCAGAGAAAATCACTTTCTTTTGAAAATGCCTTAAGCTACGCACAAGCATTCACAAAAAACTCATATCTGTTTCGTGAAAGAGAAGTAGTCTGTTCCAACACTTCAATTCACTGTGCGAAGTGAATGGAGTGTTGCTTCACTTTCTAAATGCTGTCCTTTCAGAGAAAATCACTTTCCTTTGAAACTGCTTTAGCTACTTACAAGCATTCAACAGAAATTCACATGCGTTTCACTGAAAGAGAAGCAGTCTGCTCCAACACTTCAATTCACTGTGCGAAGTGAATGGAGTGTTGCTTCACTTTCTAAATGCTGTCCTTTCAGAGAAAATCACTTTCCTTTGAAATTGCCTTAAGCTACTTACAAGCATTCAACAGAAATTCACATGCATTTCACTGAAAGAGAAGCAGTCTGTTCCAACACTTCAATTCACTGTGCGAAGTGAATGGAGTGTTGCTTCACTTTCTAAATGCTGTCCTTTCAGAGAAAATCACTTTCCTTAGAAAATGCCTTAAGCTACTTACAAGCATTCACAAAAAACTCATATCTGTTTCCTGAAAGAGAAATAGTCTGTTCCAACACTTCAATTAACTCTGAGAAGTGAATGGAGTGTTATTTCACTTTCTAAATGCTGTCCTGTCAGAGAAAATCACTTTCCTTTGAAAGTGTCCTTAAGCTACTTACACACATTCACAGGAAACTCAAATGCGTTTCTATGAAAGAGAAGCTGTCTGTTCCAACACTTCAATTCACTGTGCGAAGTGAATGGAGTGTTGCTTCACTTTCTAAATGCTGTCCTTTCAGAGAAAATCACTTTCCTTTGAAAGTGCCTTAAGCTACTTACAAGCATTCAACAGAAATTCACATGCATTTCACTGAAAGAGAAGCAGTCTGTTCCAACACCTCAATTCACTGTGCGAAGTGAATGGAGTGTTGCTTCACTTTCTAAATGCTGTCCTTTCAGAGAAAATCACTTTCCTTTGAAAGTGCCTTAAGCTACTTACAAGCATTCCACAGAAATTCACATGCGTTTCTCTGAAAAAGAAGCAGTCTGTTCCAACACTTCAATTCACTGTGGGAAGTGAATGGAGTGTTGCTTCACTTTCTAAATGCTGTCCTCTCAGAGAAAATCACTTTCCTTTGAAAGTGCCTTAAGCTACTTACATGCATTCACAAGAAACTCACATGCATTTTTCTGAAAGAGAAGCAGTCTGTTCCAACACTTCAATTCACTGTGCGTAGTGAATGGAGTATTGCTTCACTTTCTAAATGCTGTCCTTTCAGAGATAATCACTTTCCTTTGAAAGTGCCTTAAGATACTTACAAGCATTCCACAGAAATTCACATGCGTTTCTCTGAAAAAGAAGCAGTCTATTCCAACAATTCAATTCACTGTGCGAAGTGAATGGAGTGTTGCTTCACTTTCTAAATGCTGTCCTCTCAGAGAAAATCACTTTCCTTTGAAAGTGCCTTAAGCTACTTACATGCATTCACAAGAAACTCACATGCATTTTTCTGAAAGAGAAGCAGTCTGTTCCAACACTTCAATTCACTGTGCGTAGTGAATGGAGTGTTGCTTCACTTTCTAAATGCTGTCCTTTCAGAGAAAATCACTTTCCTTTGAAAGTGCCTTAAGCTACTTACAAGCATTCCACAGAAATTCACATGCGTTTCTCTGAAAAAGAAGCAGTCTGTTCCAACACTTCAATTCACTGTGCGAAGTGAATGGAGTGTTGCTTCACTTTCTAAATGCTGTCCTCTCAGAGAAAATCACTTTCCTTTGAAAGTGCCTTAAGCTACTTACATGCATTCACAAGAAACTCACATGCATTTTTCTGAAAGAGAAGCAGTCTGTTCCAACACTTCAATTCACTGTGCGTAGTGAATGGAGTGTTGCTTCACTTTCTAAATGCTGTCCTTTCAGAGAAAATCACTTTCCTTTGAAAGTGCCTTAAGCTACTTAAAAGCATTCAATAGAAATTCACATGCGTTTCTCTGAAAGAGAAGCAGTCTGTTCCAACACTTCAATTCACTGTGCGAAGTGAATGGAGTGTTGCTTCACTTTCTAAATGCTGTCCATTCAGAGAAAATCACTTTGCTTTGACATTGCCTTAAGCTACTTACAAGCATTCACAAAAAACTCACATCCGTTTCTCTGAAAGAGAAGAAGTCTGTTCCAACACTTCAATTCACTGGTCGAAGTGAATGGAGTGTTGCTTCACTTTCTATATGCTCTCCTTTTAGAGAAAATCACTCTCTTTTGAAAATGCCTTAAGCTACATACAAGCATTCAGAAGAACTCACATGTTTTTTTCTGAAAGAGAAGCAGTCTTTTCCAACACTTCAATTCACTGTGCGAAGTGAATGGAGTGTTGTTTCACTTTCTAAATGCTGTCTTTCAGAGAAAATCACTTTCCTTTGAAAGTGCCTTAAGCTACTTACAAGCATTCAACAGAAATTCACATGTGTTTCACTGAAAGAGAAGCAGTCTGTTCCAACACTTCAATTCACTGTGCAAAGTGAATGGAGTGTTGCTTCACTTTCTAAATCCTGTCCTTTCAGAGAAAATCACTTTCCTTTGAAAGTGCCTTAAGCTACTTACAAGCATTCAACAGAAATTCACATGCATGTCACTGAAAGAGAAGCAGTCTGTTCCAACACTTCAATTCACTGTGCGAAGTGAATGGAGTGTTGCTTCACTTTCTAAATGCTTTCCTTTCAGAGAAAATCACTTTCTTTTGAAAATGCCTTAAGCTGCGCACAAGCATTCACAAAAAACTCATATCTGTTTCGTGAAAGAGAAGTAGTCTGTTCCAACACTTCAATTCACTGTGCGAAGTGAATGGAGTGTTGCTTCACTTTCTAAATGCTGTCCTTTCAGAGAAAATCACTTTCCTTTGAAACTGCTTTAAGCTACTTACAAGCATTCAACAGAAATTCACATGCGTTTCACTGAAAGAGAAGCAGTCTGCTCCAACACTTCAATTCACTGTGCGAAGTGAATGGAGTGTTGCTTCACTTTCTAAATGCTGTCCTTTCAGAGAAAATCACTTTCCTTTGAAATTGCCTTAAGCTACTTACAAGCATTCAACAGAAATTCACATGCATTTCACTGAAAGAGAAGCAGTCTGTTCCAACACTTCAATTCACTGTGCGAAGTGAATGGAGTGTTGCTTCACTTTCTAAATGCTGTCCTTTCAGAGAAAATCACTTTCCTTAGAAAATGCCTTAAGCTACTTACAAGCATTCACAAAAAACTCATATCTGTTTCCTGAAAGAGAAATAGTCTGTTCCAACACTTCAATTCACTCGGAGAAGTGAATGGAGTGTTATTTCACTTTCTAAATGCTGTCCTGTCAGAGAAAATCACTTTCCTTTGAAAGTGTCCTTAAGCTACTTACACACATTCACAGGAAACTCAAATGCGTTTCTATGAAAGAGAAGCTGTCTGTTCCAACACTTCAATTCACTGTGCGAAGTGAATGGAGTGTTGCTTCACTTTCTAAATGCTGTCCTTTCAGAGAAAATCACTTTCCTTTGAAAGTGCCTTAAGCTACTTACAAGCATTCAACAGAAATTCACATGCATTTCACTGAAAGAGAAGCAGTCTGTTCCAACACCTCAATTCACTGTGCGAAGTGAATGGAGTGTTGCTTCACTTTCTAAATGCTGTCCTTTCAGAGAAAATCACTTTCCTTTGAAAGTGCCTTAAGCTACTTACAAGCATTCCACAGAAATTCACATGCGTTTCTCTGAAAAAGAAGCAGTCTGTTCCAACACTTCAATTCACTGTGGGAAGTGAATGGAGTGTTGCTTCACTTTCTAAATGCTGTCCTCTCAGAGAAAATCACTTTCCTTTGAAAGTGCCTTAAGCTACTTACATGCATTCACAAGAAACTCACATGCATTTTTCTGAAAGAGAAGCAGTCTGTTCCAACACTTCAATTCACTGTGCGTAGTGAATGGAGTGTTGCTTCACTTTCTAAATGCTGTCCTTTCAGAGATAATCACTTTCCTTTGAAAGTGCCTTAAGCTACTTACAAGCATTCCACAGAAATTCACATGCGTTTCTCTGAAAAAGAAGCAGTCTATTCCAACAATTCAATTCACTGTGCGAAGTGAATGGAGTGTTGCTTCACTTTCTAAATGCTGTCCTCTCAGAGAAAATCACTTTCCTTTGAAAGTGCCTTAAGCTACTTACATGCATTCACAAGAAACTCACATGCATTTTTCTGAAAGAGAAGCAGTCTGTTCCAACACTTCAATTCACTGTGCGTAGTGAATGGAGTGTTGCTTCACTTTCTAAATGCTGTCCTTTCAGAGAAAAACACTTTCCTTTGAAAGTGCCTTAAGCTACTTACAAGCATTCCACAGAAATTCACATGCGTTTCTCTGAAAAAGAAGCAGTCTGTTCCAACACTTCAATTCACTGTGCGAAGTGAATGGAGTGTTGCTTCACTTTCTAAATGCTGTCCTCTCAGAGAAAATCACTTTCCTTTGAAAGTGCCTTAAGCTACTTACATGCATTCACAAGAAACTCACATGCATTTTTCTGAAAGAGAAGCAGTCTGTTCCAACACTTCAATTCACTGTGCGTAGTGAATGGAGTGTTGCTTCACTTTCTAAATGCTGTCCTTTCAGAGAAAATCACTTTCCTTTGAAAGTGCCTTAAGCTACTTAAAAGCATTCAATAGAAATTCACATGCGTTTCTCTGAAAGAGAAGCAGTCTGTTCCAACACTTCAATTCACTGTGCGAAGTGAATGGAGTGTTGCTTCACTTTCTAAATGCTGTCCATTCAGAGAAAATCACTTTGCTTTGACATTGCCTTAAGCTACTTACAAGCATTCACAAAAAACTCACATCCGTTTCTCTGAAAGAGAAGAAGTCTGTTCCAACACTTCAATTCACTGGTCGAAGTGAATGGAGTGTTGCTTCACTTTCTATATGCTCTCCTTTTAGAGAAAATCACTCTCTTTTGAAAATGCCTTAAGCTACATACAAGCATTCAGAAGAACTCACATGTTTTTTTCTGAAAGAGAAGCAGTCTTTTCCAACACTTCAATTCACTGTGCGAAGTGAATGGAGTGTTGTTTCACTTTCTAAATGCTGTCTTTCAGAGAAAATCACTTTCCTTTGAAAGTGCCTTAAGCTACTTACAAGCATTCAACAGAAATTCACATGTGTTTCACTGAAAGAGAAGCAGTCTGTTCCAACACTTCAATTCACTGTGCAAAGTGAATGGAGTGTTGCTTCACTTTCTAAATCCTGTCCTTTCAGAGAAAATCACTTTCCTTTGAAAGTGCCTTAAGCTACTTACAAGCATTCAACAGAAATTCACATGCATGTCACTGAAAGAGAAGCAGTCTGTTCCAACACTTCAATTCACTGTGCGAAGTGAATGGAGTGTTGCTTCACTTTCTAAATGCTTTCCTTTCAGAGAAAATCACTTTCTTTTGAAAATGCCTTAAGCTGCGCACAAGCATTCACAAAAAACTCATATCTGTTTCGTGAAAGAGAAGTAGTCTGTTCCAACACTTCAATTCACTGTGCGAAGTGAATGGAGTGTTGCTTCACTTTCTAAATGCTGTCCTTTCAGAGAAAATCACTTTCCTTTGAAACTGCTTTAAGCTACTTACAAGCATTCAACAGAAATTCACATGCGTTTCACTGAAAGAGAAGCAGTCTGCTCCAACACTTCAATTCACTGTGCGAAGTGAATGGAGTGTTGCTTCACTTTCTAAATGCTGTCCTTTCAGAGAAAATCACTTTCCTTTGAAATTGCCTTAAGCTACTTACAAGCATTCAACAGAAATTCACATGCATTTCACTGAAAGAGAAGCAGTCTGTTCCAACACTTCAATTCACTGTGCGAAGTGAATGGAGTGTTGCTTCACTTTCTAAATGCTGTCCTTTCAGAGAAAATCACTTTCCTTAGAAAATGCCTTAAGCTACTTACAAGCATTCACAAAAAACTCATATCTGTTTCCTGAAAGAGAAATAGTCTGTTCCAACACTTCAATTCACTCGGAGAAGTGAATGGAGTGTTATTTCACTTTCTAAATGCTGTCCTGTCAGAGAAAATCACTTTCCTTTGAAAGTGTCCTTAAGCTACTTACACACATTCACAGGAAACTCAAATGCGTTTCTATGAAAGAGAAGCTGTCTGTTCCAACACTTCAATTCACTGTGCGAAGTGAATGGAGTGTTGCTTCACTTTCTAAATGCTGTCCTTTCAGAGAAAATCACTTTCCTTTGAAAGTGCCTTAAGCTACTTACAAGCATTCAACAGAAATTCACATGCATTTCACTGAAAGAGAAGCAGTCTGTTCCAACACCTCAATTCACTGTGCGAAGTGAATGGAGTGTTGCTTCACTTTCTAAATGCTGTCCTTTCAGAGAAAATCACTTTCCTTTGAAAGTGCCTTAAGCTACTTACAAGCATTCCACAGAAATTCACATGCGTTTCTCTGAAAAAGAAGCAGTCTGTTCCAACACTTCAATTCACTGTGGGAAGTGAATGGAGTGTTGCTTCACTTTCTAAATGCTGTCCTCTCAGAGAAAATCACTTTCCTTTGAAAGTGCCTTAAGCTACTTACATGCATTCACAAGAAACTCACATGCATTTTTCTGAAAGAGAAGCAGTCTGTTCCAACACTTCAATTCACTGTGCGTAGTGAATGGAGTGTTGCTTCACTTTCTAAATGCTGTCCTTTCAGAGAAAATCACTTTGCTTTGACATTGCCTTAAGCTACTTACAAGCATTCACAAAAAACTCACATCCGTTTCTCTGAAAAAGAAGAAGTCTGTTCCAACACTTCAATTCACTGGTCGAAGTGAATGGAGTGTTGCTTCACTTTCTATATGCTCTCCTTTTAGAGAAAATCACTCTCTTTTGAAAATGCCTTAAGCTACATACAAGCATTCAGAAGAACTCACATGTATTTTTCTGAAAGAGAAGCAGTCTTTTCCAACACTTCAATTCACTGTGCGAAGTGAATGTAGTGCTGTTTCACTTTCTAAATGCTGTCTTTCAGAGAAAATCACTTTCCTTTGAAAGTGCCTTAAGCTACTTACAAGCATTCAACAGAAATTCACATGTGTTTCACTGAAAGAGAAGCAGTCTGTTCCAACATTTCAATTCACTGTGCGAAGTGAATGGAGTGTTGCTTCACTTTCTAAATGCTGTCCTTTCAGAGAAAATCACTTTCCTTTGAAAGTGCCTTAAGCTACTTACAAGCATTCAACAGAAATTCACATGCATGTCACTGAAAAAGAAGCAGTCTGTTCCAACACTTCAATTCACTGTGCAAAGTGAATGGAGTGTTGCTTCACTTTCTAAATCCTGTCCTTTCAGAGAAAATCACTTTCCTTTGAAAGTGCCTTAAGCTACTTACAAGCATTCACAAAAAACTCATATCCGTTTCGTGAAAGAGAAGTAGTCTGTTCCAACACTTCAATTCACTGTGCGAAGTGAATGGAGTGTGGTTTCACTTTCTAAATGCTGTCTTTTCAGAGAAAATCACTTTCCTTTGAAAGTGCCTTAAGCTACTTACAAGCATTCCACAGAAATTCACATGCGTATCTCTGAAAAAGAAGCAGTCTGTTCCAACACTTCAATTCACTGTGCGAAGTGAATGGAGTGTTGCTTCACTTTCTAAATGCTGTCCTTTCAGAGAAAATCACTTTCCTTTGAAAGTGCCTTAAGCTACTTACAAGCATTCACAAGAAACTCACATGCGTTTTTCTGAAAGAGAAGCAGTCTGTTCCAACACTTCAATTCACTGTACGTAATGAATGGAGTGTTGCTTCACTTTCTAAATGCTGTCCTTTCTGAGAAAATCACTTTCCTTTGAAATTACCTTAAGCTACTTACAAGCATTCAATAGAAATTCACATGTGTTTCTCTGAAAAAGAAGCAGTCTGTTCCAACAGTTCAATTCACTGTGCGAAGTGAATGGAGTGTTGGTTCACTTTCTAAATGCTGTCCTTTCAGAGAAAATCACTTTCCTTTGAAAGTGCCTTAAGCTACTTACAAGCATTCACAAGAAACTCACATGCATTTTTCTGAAAGAGAAGCAGTCTGTTCCAACACTTCAATTCACTGTGCGAAGTGAATGGAGTGTTGCTTCACTTTCTAAATGCTTTCCTTTCAGAGAAAATCACTTTCTTTTGAAAATGCCTTAAGCTGCGCACAAGCATTCACAAAAAACTCATATCTGTTTCGTGAAAGAGAAGTAGTCTGTTCCAACACTTCAATTCACTGTGCGAAGTGAATGGAGTGTTGCTTCACTTTAAATGCTGTCCTTTCAGAGAAAATCACTTTCCTTTGAAACTGCTTTAAGCTACTTACAAGCATTCAACAGAAATTCACATGCGTTTCACTGAAAGAGAAGCAGTCTGCTCCAACACTTCAATTCACTGTGCGAAGTGAATGGAGTGTTGCTTCACTTTCTAAATGCTGTCCTTTCAGAGAAAATCACTTTCCTTTGAAATTGCCTTAAGCTACTTACAAGCATTCAACAGAAATTCACATGCATTTCACTGAAAGAGAAGCAGTCTGTTCCAACACTTCAATTCACTGTGCGAAGTGAATGGAGTGTTGCTTCACTTTCTAAATGCTGTCCTTTCAGAGAAAATCACTTTCCTTAGAAAATGCCTTAAGCTACTTACAAGCATTCACAAAAAACTCATATCTGTTTCCTGAAAGATAAATAGTCTGTTCCAACACTTCAATTCACTCTGAGAAGTGAATGGAGTGTTATTTCACTTTCTAAATGCTGTCCTGTCAGAGAAAATCACTTTCCTTTGAAAGTGCCTTAAGCTACTTACAAGCATTCCACAGAAATTCACATGCGTTTCTCTGAAAAAGAAGCAGTCTGTTCCAACACTTCAATTCACTGTGGGAAGTGAATGGAGTGTTGCTTCACTTTCTAAATGCTGTCCTCTCAGAGAAAATCACTTTCCTTTGAAAGTACCTTAAGCTACTTACATGCATTCACAAGAAACTCACATGCATTTTTCTGAAAGAGAAGCAGTCTGTTCCAACACTTCAATTCACTGTGCGTAGTGAATGGAGTGTTGCTTCACTTTCTAAATGCTGTCCTTTCAGAGAAAATCACTTTCCTTTGAAAGTGCCTTAAGCTACTTACAAGCATTCCACAGAAATTCACATGCGTTTCTCTGAAAAAGAAGCAGTCTATTCCAACAATTCAATTCACTGTGCGAAGTGAATGGAGTGTTGCTTCACTTTCTAAATGCTGTCCTCTCAGAGAAAATCACTTTCCTTTGAAAGTGCCTTAAGCTACTTACATGCATTCACAAGAAACTCACATGCATTTTTCTGAAAGAGAAGCAGTCTGTTCCAACACTTCAATTCACTGTGCAAAGTGAATGGAGTGTTGCTTCACTTTCTAAATGCTGTCCTCTCAGAGAAAATCACTTTCCTTTGAAAGTGCCTTAAGCTACTTACATGCATTCACAAGAAACTCACATGCATTTTTCTGAAAGAGAAGCAGTCTGTTCCAACACTTCAATTCACTGTGCGTAGTGAATGGAGTGTTGCTTCACTTTCTAAATGCTGTCCATTCAGAGAAAATCACTTTGCTTTGACATTGCCTTAAGCTACTTACAAGCATTCACAAAAAACTCACATCCGTTTCTCTGAAAGAGAAGAAGTCTGTTCCAACACTTCAATTCACTGGGCGAAGTGAATGGAGTGTTGCTTCACTTTCTATATGCTCTCCTTTTAGAGAAAATCACTCTCTTTTGAAAATGCCTTAAGCTACATACAAGCATTCAGAAGAACTCACATGTATTTTTCTGAAAGAGAAGCAGTCTTTTCCAACACTTCAATTCACTGTGCGAAGTGAATGGAGTGTTGTTTCACTTTCTAAATGCTGTCTTTCAGAGAAAATCACTTTCCTTTGAAAGTGCCTTAAGCTACTTACAAGCATTCAACAGAAATTCACATGTGTTTCACTGAAAGAGAAGCAGTCTGTTCCAACATTTCAATTCACTGTGCGAAGTGAATGGAGTGTTGCTTCACTTTCTGAATGCTGTCCTTTCAGAGAAAATCACTTTCCTTTGAAAGTGCCTTAAGCTACTTACAAGCATTCAACAGAAATTCACATGCATGTCACTGAAAGAGAAGCAGTCTGTTCCAACACTTCAATTCACTGTGCAAAGTGAATGGAGTGTTGCTTCACTTTCTAAATCCTGTCCTTTCAGAGAAAATCACTTTCCTTTGAAAGTGCCTTAAGCTACTTACAAGCATTCACAAAAAACTCACATCCGTTTCTCTGAAAGAGAAGTAGTCTGTTCCAACACTTCAATTCACTGTGCGAAGTGAATGGAGTGTGGTTTCACTTTCTAAATGCTGTCCTTTCAGAGAAAATCACTTTCCTTTGAAAGTGCCTTAAGCTACTTACAAGCATTCCACAGAAATTCACATGCGTTTCTCTGAAAAAGAAGCAGTCTGTTCCAACACTTCAATTCACTGTGCGAAGTGAATGGAGTGTTGCTTCACTTTCTAAATGCTGTCCTTTCAGAGAAAATCACTTTCCTTTGAAAGTGCCTTAAGCTACTTACAAGCATTCACAAGAAACTCACATGCGTTTTTCTGAAAGAGAAGCAGTCTGTTCCAACACTTCAATTCACTGTACGTAATGAATGGAGTGTTGCTTCACTTTCTAAATGCTGTCCTTTCAGAGAAAATCACTTTCCTTTGAAATTACCTTAAGCTACTTACAAGCATTCAATAGAAACTCACATGCATTTTTCTGAAAGATAAGCAGTCTGTTCCAACACTTCAATTCACTGTGCGAAGTGAATGGAGTGTTGCTTCACTTTCTAAATGCTTTACTTTCAGAGAAAATCACTTTCCTTTGAAAATGCCTTAAGCTACTTACAAGCATTCACAAAAAACTCATATCTGTTTCGTGAAAGAGAAGTAGTCTGTTCCAACACTTCAATTCACTGTTCGAAGTGAATGGAGTGTTGCTTCACTTTCTAAATGCTGTCCTTTCAGAGAAAATCACTTTCCTTTGAAACTGCTTTAAGCTACTTACAAGCATTCAACAGAAATTCACATGCGTTTCACTGAAAGAGAAGCAGTCTGTTCCAACACTTCAATTCACTGTGCGAAGTGAATGGAGTGTTGCTTCACATTCTAAATGCTGTCCTTTCAGAGAAAATCACTTTCCTTTGAAATTGCCTTAAGCTACTTACAAGCATTCAACAGAAATTCACATGCATTTCACTGAAAGAGAAGCAGTCTGTTCCAACACTTCAATTCACTGTGCGAAGTGAATGGAGTGTTGCTTCACTTTCTAAATGCTGTCCTTTCAGAGAAAATCACTTTCCTTTGAAAATGCCTTAAGCTACTTACAAGCATTCACAAAAAACTCATATCTGTTTCCTGAAAGAGAAATAGTCTGTTCCAACACTTCAATTCACTCTGAGAAGTGAATGGAGTGTTATTTCACTTTCTAAATGCTGTCCTGTCAGAGAAAATCACTTTCCTTTGAAAGTGTCCTTAAGCTACTTACACACATTCACAGGAAACTCAAATGCGATTCTATGAAAGAGAAGCTGTCTGTTCCAACACTTCAATTCACTGTGCGAAGTGAATGGAGTGTTGCTTCACTTTCTAAATGCTGTCCTTTCAGAGAAAATCACTTTCCTTGAAAGTGCCTTAAGCTACTTACAAGCATTCAACAGAAATTCACATGCATTTCACTGAAAGAGAAGCAGTCTGTTCCAACACTTCAATTCACTGTGCGTAGTGAATGGAGTGTTGCTTCACTTTCTAAATGCTGTCCTTTCAGAGAAAATCACTTTCCTTTGAAAGTGCCTTAAGCTACTTACAAGCATTCCACAGAAATTCACATGCGTTTCTCTGAAAAAGAAGCAGTCTGTTCCAACACTTCAATTCACTGTGCGAAGTGAATGGAGTGTTGCTTCACTTTCTAAATGCTGTCCTCTCAGAGAAAATCACTTTCCTTTGAAAGTGCCTTAAGCTACTTACAAGCATTCACAAGAAACTCACATGCATTTTTCTGAAAGAGAAGCAGTCTGTTCCAACACTTCAATTCACTGTGCGTAGTGAATGGAGTGTTGCTTCACTTTCTAAATGCTGTCCTTTCAGAGAAAATCACTTTCCTTTGAAAGTGCCTTAAGCTACTTACAAGCATTCAATAGAAATTCACATGCGTTTCTCTGAAAGAGAAGCACTCTGTTCCAACTCTTCAATTCACTGTGCGAAGTGAATGGAGTGTTGCTTCACTTTCTAAATGCTGTCCATTCAGAGAAAATCACTTTGCTTTGACATTGCCTTAAGCTACTTACAAGCATTCACAAAAAACTCACATCCGTTTCTCTGAAAGAGAAGCAGTCTGTTCCAACACTTCAATTCACTGTGCGAAGTGAATGGAGTGTTGCTTCACTTTCTAAATGCTGTCCTTTCAGAGAAAATCACTTTCCTTTGAAAGTGCCTTAAGCTACTTACAAGCATTCACAAAAAACTCACATCCGTTTCTCTGAAAGAGAAGAAGTCTGTTCCAACACTTCAATTCACTGGGCGAAGTGAATGGAGTGTTGCTTCACATTCTAAATGCTGTCCTTTCAGAGAAAATCACTTTCCTTTGAAATTGCCTTAAGCTACTTACAAGCATTCAACAGAAATTCACATGCATTTCACTGAAAGAGAAGCAGTCTGTTCCAACACTTCAATTCACTGTGCGAAGTGAATGGAGTGTTGCTTCACTTTCTAAATGCTGTCCTTTCAGAGAAAATCACTTTCCTTTGAAAATGCCTTAAGCTACTTACAAGCATTCACAAAAAACTCATATCTGTTTCCTGAAAGAGAAATAGTCTGTTCCAACACTTCAATTCACTCTGAGAAGTGAATGGAGTGTTATTTCACTTTCTAAATGCTGTCCTGTCAGAGAAAATCACTTTCCTTTGAAAGTGTCCTTAAGCTACTTACACACATTCACAGGAAACTCAAATGCGATTCTATGAAAGAGAAGCTGTCTGTTCCAACACTTCAATTCACTGTGCGAAGTGAATGGAGTGTTGCTTCACTTTCTAAATGCTGTCCTTTCAGAGAAAATCACTTTCCTTGAAAGTGCCTTAAGCTACTTACAAGCATTCAACAGAAATTCACATGCATTTCACTGAAAGAGAAGCAGTCTGTTCCAACACTTCAATTCACTGTGCGTAGTGAATGGAGTGTTGCTTCACTTTCTAAATGCTGTCCTTTCAGAGAAAATCACTTTCCTTTGAAAGTGCCTTAAGCTACTTACAAGCATTCCACAGAAATTCACATGCGTTTCTCTGAAAAAGAAGCAGTCTGTTCCAACACTTCAATTCACTGTGCGAAGTGAATGGAGTGTTGCTTCACTTTCTAAATGCTGTCCTCTCAGAGAAAATCACTTTCCTTTGAAAGTGCCTTAAGCTACTTACAAGCATTCACAAGAAACTCACATGCATTTTTCTGAAAGAGAAGCAGTCTGTTCCAACACTTCAATTCACTGTGCGTAGTGAATGGAGTGTTGCTTCACTTTCTAAATGCTGTCCTTTCAGAGAAAATCACTTTCCTTTGAGAGTGCCTTAAGCTACTTACAAGCATTCAATAGAAATTCACATGCGTTTCTCTGAAAGAGAAGCACTCTGTTCCAACTCTTCAATTCACTGTGCGAAGTGAATGGAGTGTTGCTTCACTTTCTAAATGCTGTCCATTCAGAGAAAATCACTTTGCTTTGACATTGCCTTAAGCTACTTACAAGCATTCACAAAAAACTCACATCCGTTTCTCTGAAAGAGAAGAAGTCTGTTCCAACACTTCAATTCACTGTGCGAAGTGAATGGAGTGTTGCTTCACTTTCTAAATGCTGTCCTTTCAGAGAAAATCACTTTCCTTTGAAAGTGCCTTAAGCTACTTACAAGCATTCACAAAAAACTCACATCCGTTTCTCTGAAAGAGAAGAAGTCTGTTCCAACACTTCAATTCACTGGGCGAAGTGAATGGAGTGTTACTTCACTTACTATATGCTCTCCTTTTAGAGAAAATCACTCTCTTTTGAAAATGCCTTAAGCTACATACAAGCATTCAGAAGAACTCACATGTATTTTTCTGAAAGAGAAGCAGTCTGTTCCAACACTTCAATTCACTGTGCGAAGTGAATGGAGTGTTGTTTCACTTTCTAAATGCTGTCTTTCAGAGAAAATCACTTTCCTTTGAAAGTGCCTTAAGCTACTTACAAGCATTCAACAGAAATTCACATGTGTTTCACTGAAAGAGAAGCAGTCTGTTCCAACACTTCAATTCACTGTGCGAAGTGAATGGAGTGTTGCTTCACTTTCTAAATGCTGTCCTTTCAGAGAAAATCACTTTCCTTTGAAAGTGCCTTAAGCTACTTACAAGCATTCAACAGAATTTCACATGCATGTCACTGAAAGAGAAGCAGTCTGTTCCAACACTTCAATTCACTGTGCAAAGTGAATGGAGTGTTGCTTCACTTTCTAAATCCTGTCCTTTCAGAGAAAATCACTTTCCTTTGAAAGTGCCTTAAGCTACTCACAAGCATTCACAAAAAACTCATATCCGTTTCGTGAAAGAGAAGTAGTCTGTTCCAACACTTCAATTGACTGTGCGAAGTGAATGGAGTGTGGTTTCACTTTCTAAATGCTGTCCTTTCAGAGAAAATCACTTTCCTTTGAAAGTGCCTTAAGCTACTTACAAGCATTCCACAGAAATTCACATGCGTTTCTCTGAAAAAGAAGCAATCTGTTCCAACACTTCAATTCACTGTGCGAAGTGAATGGAGTGTTGCTTCACTTTCTAAATGCTGTCCTTTCAGAGAAAATCACTTTCCTTTGAAAGTGCCTTAAGCTACTTACAAGCATTCACAAGAAACTCACATGCATTTTTCTGAAAGATAAGCAGTCTGTTCCAACACTTCAATTCACTGTACGTAATGAATGGAGTGTTGCTTCACTTTCTAAATGCTGTCCTTTCAGAGAAAATCACTTTCCTTTGAAATTACCTTAAGCTACTTACAAGCATTCAATAGAAATTCACATGTGTTTCTCTGAAAAAGAAGCAGTCTCTTCCAACAGTTCAATTCACTGTGCGAAGTTAATGGAGTGTTGCTTCACTTTCTAAATGCTGTCCTTTCAGAGAAAATCACTTTCCTTTGAAAGTGCCTTAAGCTACTTACAAGCATTCACAAGAAACTCACATGCATTTTTGAAAGATAAGCAGTCTATTCCAACACTTCAATTCACTGTGCGAAGTGAATGGAGTGTTGCTTCACTTTCTAAATGCTTTCCTTTCAGAGAAAATCACTTTCCTTTGAAAATGCCTTAAGCTACTACAAGCATTCACAAAAAACTCATATCTGTTTCGTGAAATAGAAGTAGTCTGTTCCAACACTTCAATTCACTGTGCGAAGTGAATGGAGTGTTGCTTCACTTTCTAAATGCTGTCCTTTCAGAGAAAAGCACTTTCCTTTGAAACTGCTTTAAGCTACTTACAAGCATTCAACAGAAATTCACATGCGTTTCACTGAAAGAGAAGCAGTCTGCTCCAACACTTCAATTCACTGTGCGAAGTGAATGGAGTGTTGCTTCACTTTCTAAATGCTGTCCTTTCAGAGAAAATCACTTTCCTTTGAAATTGCCTTAAACTACTTACAAGCATTCAACAGAAATTCACATGCATTTCACTGAAAGAGAAGCAGTCTGTTCCAACACTTCAATTCACTGTGCGAAGTGAATGGAGTGTTGCTTCACTTTCTAAATGCTGTCCTTTCAGAGAAAATCACTTTCCTTTGAAAATGCCTTAACCTACTTACAAGCATTCACAGAAAACTCATATCTGTTTCCTGAAAGAGAAATAGTCTGTTCCAACACTTCAATTCACTCTGAGAAGTGAATGGAGTGTTATTTCACTTTCTAAATGCTGTCCTGTCAGAGAAAATCACTTTCCTTTGAAAGTGCCTTAAGCTAATTACACACATTCACAGGAAACTCAAATGCGTTTCTATGAAAGAGAAGCTGTCTGTTCCAACACTTCAATTCACTGTGCGAAGTGAATGGAGTGTTGCTTCACTTTCTAAATGCTGTCCTTTCAGAGAAAATCACTTTCCTTTGAAAGTGCCTTAAGCTACTTACAAGCATTCAACAGAAATTCACATGCATTTCACTGAAAGAGAAGCAGTCTGTTCCAACACCTCAATTCACTGTTCGTAGTGAATGGAGTGTTGCTTCACTTTCTAAATGCTGTCCTTTCAGAGAAAATCACTTTCTTTTGAAAGTGCCTTAAGCTACTTACACACATTCAAAGGAAACTCAAATGCGTTTCTATGAAAGAGAAGCTGTCTGTTCCAACACTTCAATTCACTGGGCGAAGTGAATGGAGTGTTGCTTCACTTTCTAAATGCTGTCTTTCAGAGAAAATCACTTTCCTTTGAAAGTGCCTTAAGCTACTTACAAGCATTCACAAAAAACTCATATCTGTTTCGTGAAAGAGAAGTAGTCTGTTCCAACACTTCAATTCACTGTGCGAAGTGAATGGAGTGTTGCTTCACTTTCTAAATGCTGTCCTTTCAGAGAAAAGCACTTTCCTTTGAAACTGCTTTAAGCTACTTACAAGCATTCAACAGAAATTCACATGCGTTTCACTGAAAGAGAAGCAGTCTGCTCCAACACTTCAATTCACTGTGCGAAGTGAATGGAGTGTTGCTTCACTTTCTAAATGCTGTCCTTTCAGAGAAAATCACTTTCCTTTGAAATTGCCTTAAACTACTTACAAGCATTCAACAGAAATTCACATGCATTTCACTGTAAGAGAAGCAGTCTGTTCCAACACTTCAATTCACTGTGCGAAGTGAATGGAGTGTTGCTTCACTTTCTAAATGCTGTCCTTTCAGAGAAAATCACTTTCCTTTGAAAATGCCTTAACCTACTTACAAGCATTCACAGAAAACTCATATCTGTTTCCTGAAAGAGAAATAGTCTGTTCCAACACTTCAATTCACTCTGAGAAGTGAATGGAGTGTTATTTCACTTTCTAAATGCTGTCCTGTCAGAGAAAATCACTTTCCTTTGAAAGTGCCTTAAGCTAATTACACACATTCACAGGAAACTCAAATGCGTTTCTATGAAAGAGAAGCTGTCTGTTCCAACACTTCAATTCACTGTGCGAAGTGAATGGAGTGTTGCTTCACTTTCTAAATGCTGTCCTTTCAGAGAAAATCACTTTCCTTTGAAAGTGCCTTAAGCTACTTACAAGCATTCAACAGAAATTCACATGCATTTCACTGAAAGAGAAGCAGTCTGTTCCAACACCTCAATTCACTGTTCGTAGTGAATGGAGTGTTGCTTCACTTTCTAAATGCTGTCCTTTCAGAGAAAATCACTTTCTTTTGAAAGTGCCTTAAGCTACTTACACACCTTCAAAGGAAACTCAAATGCGTTTCTATGAAAGAGAAGCTGTCTGTTCCAACACTTCAATTCACTGGGCGAAGTGAATGGAGTGTTGCTTCACTTTCTAAATGCTGTCTTTCAGAGAAAATCACTTTCCTTTGAAAGTGCCTTAAGTTACTTTCAAGCATTCACAAAAAACTCATATCTGCTTCTCTGAAAGAGAAGTAGTCTGTTCCAACACTTCAATTCACTGTGCGAAGTGAATGGAGTGTTGTTTCACTTTCTAAATGCTGTCCTTTCAGAGAAAATCACTTTCCTTTGAAACTTCTTTAAGCTACTTACAAGCATTCAACAGAAATTCACATGCGTTTCATTGAAAGAGAAGCATTCTGCTCCAACACTTCAATTCACTGTGCGAAGTGAATGGAGTGTTGCTTCACTTTCTAAATGCTGTCCTTTCAGAGAAAATCACTTTCCTTTGAAAGTGCCTTAAGCTACTTACAAGCATTCCACAGAAATTCACATGCGTTTCTCTGAAAAAGAAGCAGTCTGTTCCAACACTTCAATTCACTGTGCGAAGTGAATGGAGTGTTGCTTCACTTTCTAAATTCTGTCCTCTCAGAGAAAATCACTTTCCTTTGAAAGTGCCTTAAGCTCCTTACAAGGATTCACAAGAAACTCACATGCATTTTTCTGAAAGATAAGCAGTCTGTTCCAACACTTCAATTCACTGTGCGAAGTGAATGGAGTGTTGCTTCACGTTCTAAATGCTGTCCTTTCAGAGAAAATCACTTTCCTTTGAAAATGCCTTAAGCTACTTACAAGCATTCACAAAAAACTCATATCTGTTTCGTGAAAGAGAAGTAGTCTGTTCCAACACTTCAATTCACTGTGCGAAGTGAATGGAGTGTTGCTTCACTTTCTAAATGCTGCCCTTTCAGAGAAAATCACTTTCCTTTGAAATTGCCTTAAGCTACTTACAAGCATTCAACAGAAATTCACATGCATTTCACTGAAAGAGAAGCAGTCTGTTCCAACACTTCAATTCACTGTGCGAAGTGAATGGAGTGTTGCTTCACTTTCTAAATGCTGTCCTTTCAGAGAAAATCACTTTCCTTTGAAATTGCCTTAAACTACTTACAAGCATTCAACAGAAATTCACATGCATTTCACTGAAAGAGAAGCAGTCTGTTCCAACACTTCAATTCACTGTGCGAAGTGAATGGAGTGTTGCTTCACTTTCTAAATGCTGTCCTTTCAGAGAAAATCACTTTCCTTTGAAAATGCCTTAACCTACTTACAAGCATTCACAGAAAACTCATATCTGTTTCCTGAAAGAGAAATAGTCTGTTCCAACACTTCAATTCACTCTAAGAAGTGAATGGAGTGTTATTTCACTTTCTAAATGCTGTCCTGTCAGAGAAAATCACTTTCCTTTGAAAGTGCCTTAAGCTAATTACACACATTCAACGGAAACTCAAATGCGTTTCTATGAAAGAGAAGCTGTCTGTTCCAACACTTCAATTCACTGTGCGAAGTGAATGGAGTGTTGCTTCACTTTCTAAATGCTGTCCTTTCAGAGAAAATCACTTTCCTTTGAAAGTGCCATAAGCTACTTACAAGCATTCAACAGAAATTCACATGCATTTCACTGAAAGAGAAGCAGTCTGTTCCAACACCTCAATTCACTGTTCGTAGTGAATGGAGTGTTGTTTCACTTTCTAAATGCTGTCCTTTCAGAGAAAATCACTTTCTTTTGAAAGTGCCTTAAGCTACTTACACACATTCAAAGGAAACTCAAATGCGTTTCTATGAAAGAGAAGCTGTCTGTTCCAACACTTCAATTCACTGGGCGAAGTGAATGGAGTGTTGCTTCACTTTCTAAATGCTGTCTTTCAGAGAAAATCACTTTCCTTTGAAAGTGCCTTAAGCTACTTACAAGCATTCACAAAAAACTCATATCTGCTCCTCTGAAAGAGAAGTAGTCTGTTCCAACACTTCAATTCACTGTGCGAAGTGAATGGAGTGTTGTTTCACTTTCTAAATGCTGTCCTTTCAGAGAAAATCACTTTCCTTTGAAACTGCTTTAAGCTACTTACAAGCATTCAACAGAAATTCACATGCGTTTCATTGAAAGAGAAGCATTCTGCTCCAACACTTCAATTCACTGTGCGAAGTGAATGGAGTGTTGCTTCACTTTCTAAATGCTGTCCTTTCAGAGAAAATCACTTTCCTTTGAAAGTGCCTTAAGCTACTTACAAGCATTCCACAGAAATTCACATGCGTTTCTCTGAAAAAGAAGCAGTCTGTTCCAACACTTCAATTCACTGTGCGAAGTGAATGGAGTGTTGCTTCACTTTCTAAATTCTGTCCTCTCAGAGAAAATCACTTTCCTTTGAAAGTGCCTTAAGCTCCTTACAAGGATTCACAAGAAACTCACATGCATTTTTCTGAAAGATAAGCAGTCTGTTCCAACACTTCAATTCACTGTGCGAAGTGAATGGAGTGTTGCTTCACGTTCTAAATGCTGTCCTCTCAGAGAAAATCACTTTCCTTTGAAAGTGCCTTAAGCTACTTACATGCATTCACAAGAAACTCACATGCATTTTTCTGAAAGAGAAGCAGTCTGTTCCAACACTTCAATTCACTGTGCGTAGTGAATGGAGTGTTGCTTCACTTTCTAAATGCTGTCCTTTCAGAGAAAATCACTTTCCTTTGAAAGTGCCTTAAGCTACTTACAAACATTCCACAGAAATTCACATGCGTTTCTCTGAAAAAGAAGCAGTCTGTTCCAACACTTCAATTCACTGTGCGAAGTGAATGGAGTGTTGCTTCACTTTCTAAATGCTGTCCTCTCAGAGAAAATTACTTTCCTTTGAAAGTGCCTTAAGCTACTTACAAGCATTCACAAGAAACTCACATGCATTTTTCTGAAAGAGAAGCAGTCTGTTCCAACACTTCAATTCACTGTGCGTAGTGAATGGAGTGTTGCTTCACTTTCTAAATGCTGTCCTTTCAGAGAAAATCACTTTCCTTTGAAAGTGCCTTAAGCTACTTACAAGCATTCAATAGAAATTCACATGCGTTTCTCTGAAAGAGAAGCAGTCTGTTCCAACACTTCAATTCACTGTGCGAAGTGAATGGAGTGTTGCTTCACTTTCTAAATGCTGTCCATTCAGAGAAAATCACTTTCCTTTGAAAGTGCCTTAAGCTACTTACAAGCATTCAACAGAAATTCACATGTGTTTCACTGAAAGAGAAGCAGTCTGTTCCAACATTTCAATTCACTGTGCGAAGTGAATGGAGTGTTGCTTCACTTTCTAAATGCTGTCCTTTCAGAGAAAATCACTTTCCTTTGAAATTGCCTTAAGCTACTTACAAGCATTCAACAGAAATTCACATGCATTTCACTGAAAGAGAAGCAGTCTGTTCCAACACTTCAATTCACTGTGCGAAGTGAATGGAGTGTTGCTTCACTTTCTAAATGCTGTCCTTTCAGAGAAAATCACTTTCCTTTGAAAATGCCTTAACCTACTTTCAAGCATTCACAGAAAACTCATATCTGTTTCCTGAAAGAGAAATAGTCTGTTCCAACACTTCAATTCACTCTGAGAAGTGAATGGAGTGTTATTTCACTTTCTAAATGCTGTCCTGTCAGAGAAAATCACTTTCCTTTTAAAGTGCCTTAAGCTACTTACACACATTCACAGGAAACTCAAATGCGTTTCTATGAAAGAAAAGCTGTCTGTTCCAACACTTCAATTCACTGTGCGAAGTGAATGGAGTGTTGCTTCACTTTCTAAATGCTGTCCTTTCAGAGAAAATCACTTTCCTTTGAAAGTGCCTTAAGCTACTTACAAGCATTCAACAGAAATTCACATGCATTTCACTGAAAGTGAAGCAGTCTGTTCCAACACTGCAATTCACTGTGCGAAGTGAATGGAGTGTTGCTTCACTTTCTAAATGCTGTCTTTCAGAGAAAATCACTTTCCTTTGAAAGTGCCTTAAGCTACTTACAAGCATTCAACAGAAATTCACATGCATTTCACTGAAAGAGAAGCAGTCTGTTCCAATACTTCAATTCACTGTGCGAAGTGAATGGAGTGTTGCTTCACTTTCTAAATGCTGTCCTTTCAGAGAAAATCACTTTCCTTTGAAAGTGCCTTAAGCTACTTACAAGCATTCAATCGAAATTCACATGCATGTCACTGAAAGAGAAGCAGTCTGTTCCAACACTTCAATTCACTGTGCAAAGTGAATGGAGTGTTGCTTCACTTTCTAAATCCTGTCCTTTCAGAGAAAATCACTTTCCTTTGAAAGTGCCTTAAGCTACTTACAAGCATTCACAAAAAACTCATATCCGTTTCGTGAAAGAGAAGTAGTCTGTTCCAACACTTCAATTCACTGTGCGAATTGAATGGAGTGTTGCTTCACTTTCTAAATGCTGTCCTTTCAGAGAAAATCACTTTCCTTTGAAAGTGCCTTAAGCTACTTACAAGCATTCCACAGAAATTCGCATGCGTTTCTCTGAAAAAGAAGCAGTCTGTTCCACCACTTCAATTCACTGTGCGAAGTGAATGGAGTGTTGCTTCACTTTCTAAATGCTGTCCTTTCAGAGAAAATCACTTTCCTTTGAAAGTGCCTTAAGCTACTTACAAGCATTCACATGAAACTCACATGCGTTTTTCTGAAAGATAAGCAGTCTGTTCCAACACTTCAATTCACTGTACGTAATTTATGGAGTGTTGCTTCACTTTCTAAATGCTGTCCTTTCAGAGAAAATCACTTTCCTTTGAAATTACCTTAAGCTACTTACAAGCATTCAATAGAAATTCACATGTGTTTCTCTGAAAAAGAAGCAGTCTGTTCCAACAGTTCAATTCACTGTGCGAAGTGAATGGAGTGTTGCTTCACTTTCTAAATGCTGTCCTTTCAGAGAAAATCACTTTCCTTTGAAAGTGCCTTAAGCTACTTACAAGCATTCACAAGAAACTCACATGCATTTTTGAAAGATAAGCAGTCTGTTCCAACACTTCAATTCACTGTGCGAAGTGAATGGAGTGTTGCTTCACTTTCTAAATGCTTTCCTTTCAGAGAAAATCACTTTCCTTTGAAAATGCCTTAAGCTACTTACAAGCATTCACAAAAAACTCATATCTGTTTCGTGAAAGAGAAGTAGTCTGTTCCAACACTTCAATTCACTGTTCGAAGTGAATGGAGTGTTGCTTCACTTTCTAAATGCTGTCCTTTCAGAGAAAATCACTTTCCTTTGAAACTGCTTTAAGCTACTTACAAGCATTCAACAGAAATTCACATGCGTTTCACTGAAAGAGAAGCAGTCTGCTCCAACACTTCAATTCACTGTGCGAAGTGAATGGAGTGTTGCTTCACTTTCTAAATGCTGTCCTTTCAGAGAAAATCACTTTCCTTTGAAATTACCTTAAGCTACTTACAAGCATTCAACAGAAATTCACATGCATTTCACTGAAAGAGAAGCAGTCTGTTCCAACACTTCAATTCACTGTGCGAAGTGAATGGAGTGTTGCTTCACTTTCTAAATGCTGTACTTTCAGAGAAAATCACTTTCCTTTGAAAATGCCTTAACCTACTTACAAGCATTCACAGAAAACTCATATCTGTTTTCTGAAAGAGAAATAGTCTGTTCCAACACTTCAATTCACTCTGAGAAGTGAATGGAGTGTTATTTCACTTTCTAAATGCTGTCCTGTCAGAGAAAATCACTTTCCTTTGAAAGTGCCTTAAGCTACTTACACACATTCACAGGAAACTCAAATGCGTTTCTATGAAAGAGAAGCTGTCTGTTCCAACACTTCAATTCACTGTGCGAAGTGAATGGAGTGTTGCTTCACTTTCTAAATGCTGTCTTTCAGAGAAAATCACTTTCCTTTGAAAGTGCCTTAAGCTACTTACAAGCATTCACAAGAAACTCACATGCATTTCACTGAAAGAGAAGCAGTCTGTTCCAACACTTCAATTCACTGTGCGAAGTGAATGGAGTGTTGCTTCACTTTCTAAATGCTGTCCTTTCAGAGAAAATCACTTTCCTTTGAAAATGCCTTAAGCTACTTACAAGCATTCACAAGAAACTCACATGCATTTTTCTGAAAGAGAAGCAGTCTGTTCCAACACTTCAATTCACTGTGCGAAGTGAATGGAGTGTTGCTTCACTTTCTAAATGCTGTCCTTTCAGAGAAAATCACTTTCATTTGAAAGTGCCTTAAGCTACTTACACACATTCAAAGGAAACTCAAATGCGTTTCTATGAAAGAGAAGCTGTCTGTTCCAACACTTCAATTCACTGGGCGAAGTGAATGGAGTGTTGCTTCACTTTCTAAATGCTGTCTTTCAGAGAAAATCACTTTCCTTTGAAAGTGCCTTAAGCTACTTACAAGCATTCACAAAAAACTCATATCTGTTTCTCTGAAAGAGAAGTAGTCTGTTCCAACACTTCAATTCACTGTGCGAAGTGAATGGAGTGTTGTTTCACTTTCTCAATGCTGTCCTTTCAGAGAAAATCACTTTCCTTTGAAAGTGCCTTAAGCTACTTACAAGCATTCCACAGAAATTCACATGCGTTTCTCTGAAAGAGAAGCAGTCTGTTCCAACACTTCAATTCACTCTGCGAAGTGAATGGAGTGTTGTTTCACTTTCTAAATGCTGTCCTTTTAGAGAAAATCACTTTCCTTTGAAAGTGCCTTAAGCTACTTACAAGCATTCAACAGAAATTCACATGCGTTTCACTGAAAGAGAAGCAGTCTGTTCCAACATTTCAATTCACTGTGCGAAGTGAATGGAGTGTTGCTTCACTTTCTAAATGCTGTCCTTTCAGAGAAAATCACTTTCCTTTGAAAGTGCCTTATGCTACTTACAAGCATTCAACAGAAATTCACATGTATTTCAATGAAAGATAAGCAGTCTATTCCAACACTTCAATTCACTGTGCGAGATGAATGGAGTGTTGCTTCACTTTCTAAATGCTGTCCTTTCAGAGAAAATCACTTTCCTTTGAAAATGCCTTAAGCTACTTACAAGCATTCACAAAGAACTCATATCTGTTTCGTGAAAGAGAAGTAGTCTGTTCCAACACTTCAATTCACTGTGCGAAGTGAATGGAGTCTTGCTTCACTTTCTAAATGCTGTCCTTTCAGAGAAAATCACTTTCCTTTGAAACTGCTTTAAGCTACTTACAAGCATTCAACAGAAATTCACATGCGTTTCACTGAAAGAGAAGCAGTCTGCTCCAACACTTCAATTCACTGTGCGAAGTGAATGGAGTGTTGCTTCACTTTCTAAATGCTGTCCTTTCAGAGAAAATCACTTTCCTTTAAAATTGCCTAAGCTACTTACAAGCATTCAACAGAAATTCACATGCATTTCACTGAAAGAGAAGCAGTCTGTTCCAACACTTCAATTCACTGTGCGAAGTGAATGGAGTGTTGCTTCACTTTCTAAATGCTGTCCTTTCAGAGAAAATCACTTTCCTTTGAAAATGCCTTAAGCTACTTACAAGCATTCACAAAAAACTCATATCTGTTTCCTGAAAGAGAAGTAGTCTGTTCCAACACTTCAATTCACTATGCGAAGTGAATGGAGTGTTGTTTCACTTTCTAAATGCTGTCCTTTCAGAGAAAATCACTTTCCTTTGAAAGTGCCTTAAGCTACTTACAAGCATTCCACAGAAATTCACATGCGTTTCTCTGAAAAAGAAGCAGTCTGTTCAAACACTTCAATTCACTGTGCGAAGTGAATGGAGTGTTGCTTCACTTTCTAAATGCTGTCCTTTCAGAGAAAATCACTTTCCTTTGAAAGTGCCTTAAGCTACTTACAAGCATTCACAAGAAACTCACATGCATTTTTCTGAAAGAGAAGCAGTCTGTTCCAACACTTCAATTCACTGTACGTAGTGAATGGAGTGTTGCTTCACTTTCTAAATGCTGTCCTTTCAGAGAAAATCACTTTCCTTTGAAAGTACCTTAAGCTACTTACAAGCATTCAATAGAAATTCACATGTGTTTCTCTGAAAAAGAAGCAGTCTGTTCCAACAGTTCAATTCACTGTGCGAAGTGAATGGAGTGTTGCTTCACTTTCTAAATGCTGTCCTTTCAGAGAAAATCACTTTCCTTTGAAAGTGCCTTAAGCTACTTACAAGCATTCACAAGAAACTCACATGCATTTTTCTGAAAGAGAAGCAGTCTGTTCCAACACTTCAATTCACTGTGCGTAGTGAATGGAGTGTTGCTTCACTTTCTAAATGCTGTCCTTTCAGAGAAAATCACTTTCCTTTGAAAGTGCCTTAAGCTACTTACACATATTCACAGGAAACTCAAATGCGTTTCTATGAAAGAGAAGCTGTCTGTTCCAACACTTCAATTCACTGTGCGAAGTGAATGGAGTGTTGCTTCACTAGCTAAATGCTGTCCTTTCAGAGAAAATCACTTTCCTTTGAAAGTGCCTTAAGCTACTTACAAGCATTCACAAAAAACTCAAATCTGTTACTCTGAAAGAGAAGTAGTCTGTTCCAACACTTCAATTCACTGTGCGAAGTGAATGGAGTGTTGTTTCACTTTCTAAATGCTGTCTTCTCAGAGAAAATCACTTTCCTTTGAAAGTGCCTTAAGCTACTTATAAGCATTCCACAGAAATTCACATGCGTTTCTCTGAAAGACAAGCAGTCTGTTCCAACACTTCAATTCACTCTGCGAAGTGAATGGAGTGTTGTTTCACTTTCTAAATGCTGTCCTTTCAGAGAAAATCACTTTCCTTTGAAAGTGCCTTAAGCTACTTACACACATTCACAGGAAACTCAAATGCATTTCTATGAAAGAGAAGCTGTCTGTTCCAACACTTATTTCTCTGTGCGAAGTGAATGGAGTGTTGCTTCACTTTCTAAATGCTGTCCTTTCAGAGATAATCACTTTCCTTTGAAAGTGCCTTAAGCTACTTACAAGCATTCAACAGAAATTAACATGCATTTCACTGAAAGAGAAGCAGTCTGTTCCAACACTTCAATTCACTGTGCGAAGTGAATGGAGTGTTGCTTCACTTTCTAAATGCTGTCCTTTCAGAGAAAATCACTTTCCTTTGAAAGTGCCTTAAGCTACTTACAAGCATTCACAAGAAACTCACATGCGTTTCTCTGAAAGAGAAGCAGTCTGTTCCAACACTTCAATTCACTGTGCGAAGTGAATGGAGTGTTGCTTCACTTTCTAAATGCTGTCTTTCAGAGAAAATCACTTTCCTTTGAAAGTGCCTTAAGCTACTTACAAGCATTCACAAAAAACACATATCTGTTTCCTGAAAGAGAAGTAGTCTGTTCCAACACTTCAATTCACTGTGCGATGTGAATGGAGTGTTGTTTCACTTTCTAAATGCTGTCCTATCAGAGAAAAACACTTTCCTTTGAAAGTGCCTTAAGCTACTTACAAGCATTCCACCGAAATTCACATGCGTTTCTCTGAAAGAGAAGCAGTCTGTTCCACCACTTCAATTCACTGTGCGAAGTGAATGGAGTGTTGCTTCACTTTCTAAATGATGTCCTTTCAGAGAAAATCACTTTCCTTTGAAAGTGTCTTAAGCTACTTACACACATTCACAGGAAACTCAAATGCGTTTCTATGAATGAGAAGCTGTCTGTTCCAACACTTCAATTCACTGTGCGAAGTGAATGGAGTGTTGCTTCACTTTCTAAATGCTGTCCTTTCAGAGAATATCACTTTCCTTTGAAAGTGCCTTAAGCTACTTACAAGCATTCAACAGAAATTCACATGCATTTCACTGAAAGAGAAGCAGTCTGTTCCAACACCTCAATTCACTGTGCGAAGTGAATGGAGTGTTGCTTCACTTTCTAAATGCTGTCCTTTCAGAGAAAATCACTTTACTTTGAAAGTTCCTTAAGCTACTTACAAGCATTCCACAGAAATTCACATGCGTTTCTCTGAAAAAGAAGCAGTCTGTTCCAACACTTCAATTCACTGTGCGAAGTGAATGGAGTGTTGCTTCACTTTCTAAATGCTGTCCTCTCAGAGAAAATCACTTTCCTTTTAAAGTGCCTTAAGCTACTTACATGCATTCACAAGAAACTCACATGCATTTTTCTGAAAGAGAAGCAGTCTGTTCCAACACCTCAATTCACTGTGCGTAGTTAATGGAGTGTTGCTTCACTTTCTAAATGCTGTCCTTTCAGAGAAAATCACTTTCCTTTGAAAGTGCCTTAAGCTACTTACAAGCATTCCACAGAAATTCACATGCGTTTCTCTGAAAAAGAAGCAGTCTGTTCCAACACTTCAATTCACTGTGCGAAGTGAATGGAGTGTTGCTTCACTTTCTAAATGCTGTCCTCTCAGAGAAAATCACTTTCCTTTGAAAGTGCCTTAAGCTACTTACATGCATTTACAAGAAACTCACATGCATTTTTCTGAAAGAGAAGCAGTCTGTTCCAACACTTCAATTCACTGTGCGTAGTGAATGGAGTGTTGCTTCACTTTCTAAATGCTGTCCTTTCAGAGAAAATCACTTTCCTTTGAAAGTGCCTTAAGCTACTTACAAGCATTCCACAGAAATTCACATGCGTTTCTCGGAAAAAAAGCAGTCTTTTCCAACACTTCAATTCACTGTGCGAAGTGAATAGAGTGTTTCTTCACTTTCTAAATGCTGTCATCTCAGAGAAAATCACTTTCCTTTGAAAGTGCCTTAAGCTACTTACAAGCATTCACAAGAAACTCACATGCATTTTTCTGAAAGAGAAGCAGTCTGTTCCAACACTTCAATTCACTGTGCGTAGTGAATGGAGTGTTGCTTCACTTTCTAAATGCTGTCCTTTCAGAGAAAATCACTTTCCTTTGAAAGTGCCTTAAGCTACTTACAAGCATTCAATAGAAATTCACATGCGTTTCTCTGAAAGAGAAGCAGTCTGTTCCAACACTTCAATTCACTGTGCGAAGTGAATGGAGTGTTGCTTCACTTTCTAAACGCTGTCCATTCAGAGAAAATCACTTTGCTTTGAAAGTGCCTTAAGCTACTTACAAGCATTCACAAAAAACTCACATCCGTTTCTCTGAAAGAGAAGAAGTCTGTTCCAACACTTCAATTCACTGGGCGAAGTGAATGGAGTGTTGCTTCACTTTCTATATGCTCTCCTTTTAGAGAAAATCACTCTCTTTTGAAAATGCCTTAAGCTACATACAAGCATTCAAAAGAACTCACATGCATTTTTCTGAAAGAGAAGCAGTCTGTTCCAACACTTCAATTCACTGTGCGAAGTGAATGGAGTGTTGTTTCACTTTCTAAATGCTGTCCTTTCAGAGAAAATCACTTTACTTTGAAAGTGCCTTAAGCTACTTAGAAGCATTCAACAGAAATTCACATGTGTTTCACTGAAAGAGAAGCAGTCTGTTCCAACATTTCAATTCACTGTGCGAAGTGAATGGAGTGTTGCTTCACTTTCTAATTGCTGTCCTTTCAGAGAAAATCACTTTCCATTGAAAGTGCCTTAAGCTACTTACAAGCATTCAACAGAAATTCACATGCATGTCACTGAAAGGGAAGCAGTCTGTTCCAACACTTCAATTCACTGTGCAAAGTGAATGGAGTGTTGCTTAACTTTCTATATCCTGTCCTTTCAGAGAAAATCACTTTCCTTTGAAAGTGCCTTAAGCTACTTACAAGCATTCACAAAAAACTCATATCCGTTTCGTGAAAGAGAAGTAGTCTGTTCCAACACTTCAATTCACTGTGCGAAGTGAATGGAGTGTGGTTTCACTTTCTAAATGCTGTCCTTTCAGAGAAAATCACATTCCTTTGAAAGTGCCTTAAGCTACTTACAAGCATTCCACAGAAATTCATATGCGTTTCTCTGAAAAAGAAGCAGTCTGTTCCAACACTTCAATTCACTGTGCGAAGTGAATGGAGTGTTGCTTCACTTTCTAAATGCTGTCCTTTCAGAGAAAATCACTTTCCTTTGAAAGTGCCTTAAGCTACTTACAAGCATTCACAAGAAACTCACATGCATTTTTCTGAAAGAGAAGCAGTCTGTTCCAACACTTCAATTCACTGTACGTAATGAATGGAGTGTTGCTTCACTTTCTAAATGCTGTCCTTTCAGAGAAAATCACTTTCCTTTGAAATTACCTTAAGCTACTTACAAGCATTCAATAGAAATACACATGTGTTTCTCTGAAAAAGAAGCAGTCTGTTCCAACAGTTCAATTCACTGTGCGAAGTGAATGGAGTGTTGCTTCACTTTCTAAATGCTGTCCTTTCAGAGAAAATCACTTTCCTTTGAAAATGCCTTAAGCTACTTACAAGCATTCACAAAAGACTCATATCTGTTTCGTGAAAAAGAAGTAGTCTGTTCCAACACTTCAATTCACTGTGCGAAGTGAATGGAGTGTTGCTTCACTTTTTAAATGCTGTCCTTTCAGAGAAAATCACTTTCCTTTGAAACTGCTTTAAGCTACTTACAAGCATTCAACAGAAATTCACATACGTTTCACTGAAAGAGAAGCAGTCTGCTCCAACACTTCAATTCACTGTGCGAAGTGAATGGAGCGTTGCTTCACTTTCTAAATGCTGTCCTTTCAGAGAAAATCACTTTCCTTTGAAATTGCCTTAAGCTACTTACAAGCATTCAACAGAAATTCACATGCATTTCACTAAAAGAGAAGCAGTCTGTTCCAACACTTCAATTCACTGTGCGAAGTGAATGGAGTGTTGCTTCACTTTCTAAATGCTGTCCTTTCAGAGAAAATCACTTTCCTTTGAAAATGCGTTAAGCTACTTACAAGCATTCACAAAAAACTCATATCTGTTTCCTGAAAGAGAAATAGTCTGTTCCAACACTTCAATTCACTCTGAGAAGTGAATGGAGTGTTATTTCACTTTCTAAATGCTGTCCTGTCAGAGAAAATCACTTTCCTTTGAAAGTGTCCTTAAGCTACTTACACACATTCACAGGAAACTCAAATGCGTTTCTATGAAAGAGAAGCTGTCTGTTCCAACCCTTCAATTCACTGTGCGAAGTGAATGGAGTGTTGCTTCACTTTCTAAATGCTGTCCTTTCAGAGAAAATCACTTTCCTTTGAAAGTGCCTTAAGCTACTTACAAGTATTCAACAGAAATTCACATGCATTTCACTGAAAGAGAAGCAGTCTGTTCCAACACCTCAATTCACTGTGCGAAGTGAATGGAGTGTTGCTTCACTTTCTAAATGCTGTCCTTTCAGAGAAAATCACTTTCCTTTGAAAATGCCTTAAGCTACTTACAAGCATTCACAAGAAACTCACATGCATTTTTCTGAAAGAGAAGCAGTCTGTTCCAACACTTCAATTCACTGTGCGTAGTGAATGGAGTGTTGCTTCACTTTCTAAATGCTGTCCTTTCAGAGAAAATCACTTTCTTTTGAAAGTGCCTTAAGCTACTTACACACATTCAAAGGAAACTCAAATGCGTTTCTATGAAAGAGAAGATGTCTGTTCCAACACTTCAATTCACTGGGCGAAGTGAATGGAGTGTTGCTTCACTTTCTAAATGCTGTCTTTCAGAGAAAATCACTTTCCTTTGAAAGTGCCTTAAGCTACTTACAAGCATTCACAAAAAACTCATATCTGTTTCTCTGAAAGAGAAGTAGTCTGTTCCAACACTTCAATTCACTGTGCGAAGTGAATGGAGTGTTGCTTCACTTTCTAAATGCTGTCCTCTCAGAGAAAATCACTTTCCTTTTAAAGTGCCTTAAGCTACTTACATGCATTCACAAGAAACTCACATGCATTTTTCTGAAAGAGAAGCAGTCTGTTCCAACACCTCAATTCACTGTGTGTAGTGAATGGAGTGTTGCTTCACTTTCTAAATGCTGTCCTTTCAGAGAAAATCACTTTCCTTTGAAAGTGCCTTAAGCTACTTACAAGCATTCCACAGAAATTCACATGCGTTTCTCTGAAAAAGAAGCAGTCTGTTCCAACACTTCAATTCACTGTGCGAAGTGAATGGAGTGTTGCTTCACTTTCTAAATGCTGTCCTCTCAGAGAAAATCACTTTCCTTTGAAAGTGCCTTAAGCTACTTACATGCATTTACAAGAAACTCACATGCATTTTTCTGAAAGAGAAGCAGTCTGTTCCAACACTTCAATTCACTGTGCGTAGTGAATGGAGTGTTGCTTCACTTTCTAAATGCTGTCCTTTCAGAGAAAATCACTTTCCTTTGAAAGTGCCTTAAGCTACTTACAAGCATTCCACAGAAATTCACATGCGTTTCTCTGAAAAAAAGCAGTCTTTTCCAACACTTCAATTCACTGTGCGAAGTGAATAGAGTGTTTCTTCACTTTCTAAATGCTGTCATCTCAGAGAAAATCACTTTCCTTTGAAAGTGCCTTAAGCTACTTACAAGCATTCACAAGAAACTCACATGCATTTTTCTGAAAGAGAAGCAGTCTGTTCCAACACTTCAATTCACTGTGCGTAGTGAATGGAGTGTTGCTTCACTTTCTAAATGCTGTCCTTTCAGAGAAAATCACTTTCCTTTGAAAGTGCCTTAAGCTACTTACAAGCATTCAATAGAAATTCACATGCGTTTCTCTGAAAGAGAAGCAGTCTGTTCCACCACTTCAATTCACTGTGCGAAGTGAATGGAGTGTTGCTTCACTTTCTAAATGCTGTCCATTCAGAGAAAATCACTTTGCTTTGAAAGTGCCTTAAGCTACTTACAAGCATTCACAAAAAACTCACATCCGTTTCTCTGAAAGAGAAGAAGTCTGTTCCAACACTTCAATTCACTGGGCGAAGTGAATGGAGTGTTGCTTCACTTTCTATATGCTCTCCTTTTAGAGAAAATCACTCTCTTTTGAAAATGCCTTAAGCTACATACAAGCATTCAGAAGAACTCACATGCATTTTTCTGAAAGAGAAGCAGTCTGTTCCAACACTTCAATTCACTGTGCGAAGTGAATGGAGTGTTGTTTCACTTTCTAAATGCTGTCCTTTCAGAGAAAATCACTTTCCTTTGAAAGTGCCTTAAGCTACTTACAAGCATTCAACAGAAATTCACATGTGTTTCACTGAAAGAGAAGCAGTCTGTTCCAACATTTCAATTCACTGTGCGAAGTGAATGGAGTGTTGCTTCACTTTCTAAATGCTGTCCTTTCAGAGAAAATCACTTTCCATTGAAAGTGCCTTAAGCTACTTACAAGCATTCAACAGAAATTCACATGCATGTCACTGAAAGAGAAGCAGTCTGTTCCAACACTTCAATTCACTGTGCAAAGTGAATGGACTGTTGCTTCACTTTCTAAATCCTGTCCTTTCAGAGAAAATCACTTTCCTTTGAAAGTGCCTTAAGCTACTTACAAGCATTCACAAAAAACTCATATCCATTTCGTGAAAGAGAAGTAGTCTGTTCCAACACTTCAATTCACTGTGCGAAGTGAATGGAGTGTGGTTTCACTTTCTAAATGCTGTCCTTTCAGAGAAAATCACATTCCTTTGAAAGTGCCTTAAGCTACTTACAAGCATTCCACAGAAATTCACATGCGTTTCTCTGAAAAAGAAGCAGTCTGTTCCAACACTTCAATTCACTGTGAGAAGTGAATGGAGTGTTGCTTCACTTTCTAAATGCTGTCCTTTCAGAGAAAATCACTTTCCTTTGAAAGTGCCTTAAGCTACTTACAAGCATTCACAAGAAACTCACATGCATTTTTCTGAAAGAGAAGCAGTCTGTTCCAACACTTCAATTCACTGTACGTAATGAATGGAGTGTTGCTTCACTTTCTAAATGCTGTCCTTTCAGAGAAAATCACTTTCCTTTGAAATTACCTTAAGCTACTTACAAGCATTCAATAGAAATTCACATGTGTTTCTCTGAAAAAGAAGCAGTCTGTTCCAACAGTTCAATTCACTGTGCGAAGTGAATGGAGTGTTGCTTCACTTTCTAAATGCTGTCCTTTCAGAGAAAATCACTTTCCTTTGAAAATGCCTTAAGCTACTTACAAGCATTCACAAAAGACTCATATCTGTTTCGTGAAAAAGAAGTAGTCTGTTCCAACACTTCAATTCACTGTGCGAAGTGAATGGAGTGTTGCTTCACTTTATAAATGCTGTCCTTTCAGAGAAAATCACTTTCCTTTGAAACTGCTTTAAGCTACTTACAAGCATTCAACAGAAATTCACATGCGTTTCACTGAAAGAGAAGCAGTCTGCTCCAACACTTCAATTCACTGTGCGAAGTGAATGGAGCGTTGCTTCACTTTCTAAATGCTGTCCTTTCAGAGAAAATCACTTTCCTTTGAAATTGCCTTAAGCTACTTACAAGCATTCAACAGAAATTCACATGCATTTCACTAAAAGAGAAGCAGTCTGTTCCAACACTTCAATTCACTGTGCGAAGTGAATGGAGTGTTGCTTCACTTTCTAAATGCTGTCCTTTCAGAGAAAATCACTTTCCTTTGAAAGTGCGTTAAGCTACTTACAAGCATTCACAAAAAACTCATATCTGTTTCCTGAAAGAGAAATAGTCTGTTCCAACACTTCAATTCACTCTGAGAAGTGAATGGAGTGTTATTTCACTTTCTAAATGCTGTCCTGTCAGAGAAAATCACTTTCCTTTGAAAGTGTCCTTAAGCTACTTACACACATTCACAGGAAACTCAAATGCGTTTCTATGAAAGAGAAGCTGTCTGTTCCAACACTTCAATTCACTGTGCGAAGTGAATGGAGTGTTGCTTCACTTTCTAAATGCTGTCCTTTCAGAGAAAATCACTTTCCTTTGAAAGTGCCTTAAGCTACTTACAAGTATTCAACAGAAATTCACATGCATTTCACTGAAAGAGAAGCAGTCTGTTCCAACACCTCAACTCACTGTGCGAAGTGAATGGAGTGTTGCTTCACTTTCTAAATGCTGTCCTTTCAGAGAAAATCACTTTCCTTTGAAAATGCCTTAAGCTACTTACAAGCATTCACAAAAAACTCATATCTGTTTCGTGAAAGAGAAGAAGTCTGTTCCAACACTTCAATTCACTGTGCGAAGTGAATGGAGTGTTGCTTCACTTTCTAAATGCTGTCCCCTCAGAGAAAATCACTTTCCTTTGAAAGTGCCTTAAGCTACTTACAAGCATTCACAAAAAACTCATATCTGTTTCGTGAAAGAGAAGTAGTCTGTTCCAACACTTCAATTCACTGTGCGAAGTGAATGGAGTGTTGCTTCACTTTCTAAATGCTGTCCTTTCAGAGAAAATCACTTTCCTTTGAAACTGCTTTAAGCTACTTACAAGCATTCAAAAGAAATTCACATGCATTTCACTGAAAGAGAAGCAGTCTGCTCCAACACTTCAATTCACTGGGCGAAGTGAATGGAGTGTTGCTTCAATTTCTAAATGCTGTCCTTTCAGAGAAAATCACTTTCCTTTGAAATTGCCTTAAGCTACTTACAAGCATTCAACAGAAATTCACATGCATTTCACTGAAAGAGAAGCAGTCTGTTCCAACACTTCAATTCACTGTGCGAAGTGAATGGAGTGTTGCTTCACTTTCTAAATGCTGTCCTTTCAGAGAAAATCACTTTCCTTTGAAAATGCCTTAAGCTACTTACAAGCATTCACAAAAAACTCATATCTGTTTCCTGAAAGAGAAATAGTCTGTTCCAACACTTCAATTCACGCTGAGAAGTGAATGGAGTGTTATTTCACTTTCTAAATGCTGTCCTGTCAGAAAAAATCACTTTCCTTTGAAAGTGCCTTAAGCTACTTACACACATTCACAGGAAACTCAAATGCGTTTCTATGAAAGAGAAGGTGTCTGTTCCAACACTTCAATTCACTGTGCGAAGTGAATGGAGTGTTGCTTCACTTTCTAAATGCTGTCTTTCAGAGAAAATCACTTTCCTTTGAAAGTGCCTTAAGCTACTTACAAGCATTCAACAGAAATTCACATGCATTTCACTGAAAGAGAAGCAGTCAGTTCCAACACTTCAATTCACTGTGCGAAGTGAATGGAGTGTTGCTTCACTTTCTAAATGCTGTCCTTTCAGAGAAAATCACTTTCTTTGGAAATGCCTTAAGCTACTTACAAGCATTCACAAGAAACTCACATGCATTTTTCTGAAAGAGTAGCAGTCTGTTCCAACACTTCAATTCACTGTGCGTAGTGAATGGAGTGTTGCTTCACTTTCTAAATGCTGTCCTTTCAGAGAAAATCACTTTCCTTTGAAAGTGCCTTAAGCTACTTACAAGCATTCAATAGAAATTCACATGCGTTTCTCTGAAAGAGAAGCAGTCTGTTCCAACACTTCAATTCACTGTGCGAAGTGAATGGAGTGTTGCTTCACTTTCTAAATGCTGTCTTTCAGAGAAAATCACTTTTCTTTGAAAGTGCCTTAAGCTACTTACAAGCATTCACAAAAAACACATATCTGTTTCCTGAAAGAGAAGTAGTCTGTTCCAACACTTCAATTCACTGTGCGAAGTGAATGGAGTGTTGTTTCACTTTCTAAATGCTGTCCTTTCAGAGAAAATCACTTTCCTTTGAATGTGCCTTATGCTACTTACAAGCATTCAACAGAAATTCACATGCATTTCACTGAAAGATAAGCAGTCTGTTCCAACACTTCAATTCACTGTGCGAAGTGAATGGAGTGTTGCTTCACTTTCTAAATGCTGTCCTTTCAGAGAAAATCACTTTCCTTTGAAAATGCCTTAAGCTACTTACAAGCATTCACAAAAAACTCATATCTGTTTCGTGAAAGAGAAGTAGTCTGTTCCAACACTTCAATTCACTGTGCGAAGTGAATGGAGTGTTGCTTCACTTTCTAAATGCTGTCCTTTAAGAGAAAATCACTTTCCTTTGAAAGTGCCTTAAGCTACTTACACACATTCAACAGAAATTCACATGCGTTTCACTGAAAGAGAAGCAGTCTGCTCCAACACTTCAATTCACTGGGCGAAGTGAATGGAGTGTTGCTTCACTTTCTAAATGCTGTCCTTTCAGAGAAAATCACTTTCCTTTGAAATTGCCTTAAGCTACTTACAAGCATTCAACAGAAATTCACATGCATTTCCTGAAAGAGAAGCAGTCTGTTCCAACACTTCAATTCACTGTGCGAAGTGAATGGAGTGTTGCTTCACTTTCTAAATGCTGTCCTTTCAGAGAAAATCACTTTCCTTTGAAAATGCCTTAAGCTACTTACAAGCATTCACAAAAAACTCATATCTGTTTCCTGAAAGAGAAGTAGTCTGTTCCAACACTTCAGTTCACTGTGCGAAGTGAATGGAGTGTTGTTTCACTTTCTAAATGCTGTCCTTTCAGAGAAAATCACTTTCCTTTGAAAGTGCCTTAAGCTACTTACAAGCATTCCACAGAAATTCACATGCGTTTCTCTGAAAAAGAAGCAGTCTGTTACAACACTTCAATTCACTGTGCGAAGTGAATGGATTGTTGCTTCACTTTCTAAATGCTGTCCTTTCAGAGAAAATCACTTTCCTTTGAAAGTGCCTTAAGCTACTTACAAGCATTCACAAGAAACTCACATGCATTTTTCTGAAAGAGAAGCAGTCTGTTCCAACACTTCAATTCACTGTACGTAGTGAATGGAGTGTTGCTTCACTTTCTAAATGCTGTCCTTTCAGAGAAAATCACTTTCCTTTGAAAGTACCTTAAGCTACTTACAAGCATTCACAAAAAACACATATCTGTTTCCTGAAAGAGAAGTAGTCTGTTCCAACACTTCAATTCACTGTGCGAAGTGAATGGAGTGTTGTTTCACTTTCTAAATGCTGTCTTCTCAGAGAAAATCACTTTCCTTTGAAAGTGCCTTAAGCTACTTATAAGCATTCCACAGAAATTCACATGTGTTTCTCTGAAAGAGAAGCAGTCTGTTCCAACACTTCAATTCACTCTGCGAAGTGAATGGAGTGTTGTTTCACTTTCTAAATGCTGTCCTTTCAGAGAAAATCACTTTCCTTTGAAAGTGCCTTAAGCTACTTACACACATTCACAGGAAACTCAAATGCGTTTCTATGAAAGAAAAGCTGTCTGTTCCAACACTTCAATTCACTGTGCGAAGTGAATGGAGTGTTGCTTCACTTTCTAAATGCTGTCCTTTCAGAGATAATCACTTTCCTTTGAAAGTGCCTTAAGCTACTTACAAGCATTCAACAGAAATTAACATGCATTTCACTGAAAGAGAAGCAGTCTGTTCCAACACTTCAATTCACTGTGCGAAGTGAATGGAGTGTTGCTTCACTTTCTAAATGCTGTCCTTTCAGAGAAAATGACTTTCGTTTGAAAGTGCCTTAAGCTACTTACAAGCATTCACAAGAAACTCACATGCATTTTTCTGAAAGAGAAGCAGTCTGTTCCAACACTTCAGTTCACTGTGCGTAGTGAATGGAGTGTTGCTTCACTTTCTAAATGCTGTCCTTTCAGAGAAAATCACTTTCTTTGAAAGTGCCTTAAGCTACTTACAAGCATTCAATAGAAATTCACATGCGTTTCTCTGAAAGAGAAGCAGTCTGTTCCAACACTTCAATTCACTGTGCGAAGTGAATGGAGTGTTACTTCACTTTCTAAATGACGTCCTTTCAGAGAAAATCACTTTCCTTTGAAAGTGCCTTAAGCTACTTACACACATTCACAGGAAACTCAAATGCGTTTCTATGAATGAGAAGCTGTCTGTTCCAACACTTCAATTCACTGTGCGAAGTGAATGGAGTGTTGCTTCACTTTCTAAATGCTGTCCTTTCAGAGAAAATCACTTTCCTTTGAAACCGCTTTAAGCCACTTACAAGCATTCAACAGAAATTCACATGCGTTTCACTGAAAGAGAAGCAGTCTGCTCCAACACTTCAATTCACTGTGCGAAGTGAATGAAGTGTTGCTTCACTTTCTAAATGCTGTCCTTTCAGAGAAAATCACTTTCCTTTGAAAGTGCCTTAAGCTACTTACAAGCATTCAATAGAAATTCACATGTGTTTCTCTGAAAAAGAAGCAGTCTGTTCCAACACTTCAATTCACTGTGCGAAGTGAATGGAGTGTTGCTTCAATTTCTAAATGCTGTCCTTTCAGAGAAAATCACTTTCCTTTGAAAGTGCCTTAAGCTACTTACAAGCATTCACAAGAAACTCACATGCATTTTTCTGAAAGAGAAGCAGTCTGTTCCAACACTTCAATTCACTGTGCGTAGTGAATGGAGTGTTGCTTCACTTTCTAAATGCTGTCCTTTCAGAGAAAATCACTTTCCTTTGAAAGTGCCTTAAGCTACTTACAAGCATTCAATAGAAATTCACATGCGTTTCTCTGAAAGAGAAGCAGTCTGTTCCAACACTTCAATTCACTGTGCGAAGTGAATGGAGCGTTGCTTCACTTTCTAAATGCTGTCCATTCAGAGAAAATCACTTTGCTTTGAAAGTGCCTTAAGCTACTTACAAGCATTCACAAAAAACTCACATCCATTTCTCTGAAAGAGAAGAAGTCTGTTCCAACACTTCAATTCACTGGGCAAAGTGAATGGAGTGTTGCTTCACTTTCTATGTGCTCTCCTTTTAGAGAAAATCACTCTCTTTTGAAAATGCCTTAATCTACATACAAGCATTCAGAAGAACTCACATGCATTTTTCTGAAAGAGAAGTAGTCTGTTCCAACACTTCAATTCACTGTGCGAAGTGAATTGAGTGTTGTTTCACTTTCTAAATGCTGTCCTTTCAGAGAAAATCACTTTCCTTTGAAAGTGCCTTAAGCTACTTACAAGCATTCCACAGAAATTCACATGCGTTTCTCTGAAAGAGAAGCAGTCTGTTCCACCACTTCAATTCACTGTGCGAAGTGAATGGAGTGTTGCTTCACTTTCTAAATGACGTCCTTTCAGAGAAAATCACTTTCCTTTGAAAGTGCCTTAAGCTACTTACACACATTCACAGGAAACTCAAATGCATTTTTCTGAAAGAGAAGCAGTCTGTTCCAACACTTCAATTCACTGTACGTAGTGAATGGAGTGTTGCTTCACTTTCTAAATGCTGTCCTTTCAGAGAAAATCACTTTCCTTTGAAAGTACCTTAAGCTACTTACAAGCATTCACAAAAAACACATATCTGTTTCCTGAAAGAGAAGTAGTCTGTTCCAACACTTCAATTCACTGTGCGAAGTGAATGGAGTGTTGTTTCACTTTCTAAATGCTGTCTTCTCAGAGAAAATCACTTTCCTTTGAAAGTGCCTTAAGCTACTTATAAGCATTCCACAGAAATTCACATGTGTTTCTCTGAAAGAGAAGCAGTCTGTTCCAACACTTCAATTCACTCTGCGAAGTGAATGGAGTGTTGTTTCACTTTCTAAATGCTGTCCTTTCAGAGAAAATCACTTTCCTTTGAAAGTGCCTTAAGCTACTTACACACATTCACAGGAAACTCAAATGCGTTTCTATGAAAGAAAAGCTGTCTGTTCCAACACTTCAATTCACTGTGCGAAGTGAATGTAGTGTTGTTTCACTTTCTAAATGCTGTCTTTCAGAGAAAATCACTTTCCTTTGAAAGTGCCTTAAGCTACTTACAAGCATTCAACAGAAATTCACATGTGTTTCACTGAAAGAGAAGCAGTCTGTTCCAACATTTCAATTCACTGTGCGAAGTGAATGGAGTGTTGCTTCACTTTCTAAATGCTGTCCTTTCAGAGAAAATCACTTTCCTTTGAAAGTGCCTTAAGCTACTTACAAGCATTCAACAGAAATTCACATGCATGTCACTGAAAAAGAAGCAGTCTGTTCCAACACTTCAATTCACTGTGCAAAGTGAATGGAGTGTTACTTCACTTTCTAAATCCTGTCCTTTCAGAGAAAATCACTTTCCTTTGAAAGTGCCTTAAGCTACTTACAAGCATTCACAAAAAACTCATATCCGTTTCGTGAAAGAGAAGTAGTCTGTTCCAACACTTCAATTCACTGTGCGAAGTGAATGGAGTGTGGTTTCACTTTCTAAATGCTGTCTTTTCAGAGAAAATCACTTTCCTTTGAAAGTGCCTTAAGCTACTTACAAGCATTCCACAGAAATTCACATGCGTTTCTCTGAAAAAGAAGCAGTCTGTTCCAACACTTCAATTCACTGTGCGAAGTGAATGGAGTGTTGCTTCACTTTCTAAATGCTGTCCTTTCAGAGAAAATCACTTTCCTTTGAAAGTGCCTTAAGCTACTTACAAGCATTCACAAGAAACTCACATGCGTTTTTCTGAAAGAGAAGCAGTCTGTTCCAACACTTCAATTCACTGTACGTAATGAATGGAGTGTTGCTTCACTTTCTAAATGCTGTCCTTTCTGAGAAAATCACTTTCCTTTGAAATTACCTTAAGCTACTTACAAGCATTCAATAGAAATTCACAGGTGTTTCTCTGAAAAAGAAGCAGTCTGTTCCAACAGTTCAATTCACTGTGCGAAGTGAATGGAGTGTTGCTTCACTTTCTAAATGCTGTCCTTTCAGAGATAATCACTTTCCTTTGAAAGTGCCTTAAGCTACTTACAAGCATTCAACAGAAATTAACATGCATTTCACTGAAAGAGAAGCAGTCTGTTCCAACACTTCAATTCACTGTGCGAAGTGAATGGAGTGTTGCTTCACTTTCTAAATGCTGTCCTTTCAGAGAAAATCACTTTCGTTTGAAAGTGCCTTAAGCTACTTACAAGCATTCACAAGAAACTCACATGCATTTTTCTGAAAGAGAAGCAGTCTGTTCCAACACTTCAGTTCACTGTGCGTAGTGAATGGAGTGTTGCTTCACTTTCTAAATGCTGTCCTTTCAGAGAAAATCACTTTCTTTGAAAGTGCCTTAAGCTACTTACAAGCATTCAATAGAAATTCACATGCGTTTCTCTGAAAGAGAAGCAGTCTGTTCCAACACTTCAATTCACTGTGCGAAGTGAATGGAGTGTTACTTCACTTTCTAAATGACGTCCTTTCAGAGAAAATCACTTTCCTTTGAAAGTGCCTTAAGCTACTTACACACATTCACAGGAAACTCAAATGCGTTTCTATGAATGAGAAGCTGTCTGTTCCAACACTTCAATTCACTGTGCGAAGTGAATGGAGTGTTGCTTCACTTTCTAAATGCTGTCCTTTCAGAGAAAATCACTTTCCTTTGAAACTGCTTTAAGCCACTTACAAGCATTCAACAGAAATTCACATGCGTTTCACTGAAAGAGAAGCAGTCTGCTCCAACACTTCAATTCACTGTGCGAAGTGAATGAAGTGTTGCTTCACTTTCTAAATGCTGTCCTTTCAGAGAAAATCACTTTCCTTTGAAAGTGCCTTAAGCTACTTACAAGCATTCAATAGAAATTCACATGTGTTTCTCTGAAAAAGAAGCAGTCTGTTCCAACACTTCAATTCACTGTGCGAAGTGAATGGAGTGTTGCTTCAATTTCTAAATGCTGTCCTTTCAGAGAAAATCACTTTCCTTTGAAAGTGCCTTAAGCTACTTACAAGCATTCACAAGAAACTCACATGCATTTTTCTGAAAGAGAAGCAGTCTGTTCCAACACTTCAATTCACTGTGCGTAGTGAATGGAGTGTTGCTTCACTTTCTAAATGCTGTCCTTTCAGAGAAAATCACTTTCCTTTGAAAGTGCCTTAAGCTACTTACAAGCATTCAATAGAAATTCACATGCGTTTCTCTGAAAGAGAAGCAGTCTGTTCCAACACTTCAATTCACTGTGCGAAGTGAATGGAGTGTTGCTTCACTTTCTAAATGCTGTCCATTCAGAGAAAATCACTTTGCTTTGAAAGTGCCTTAAGCTACTTACAAGCATTCACAAAAAACTCACATCCATTTCTCTGAAAGAGAAGAAGTCTGTTCCAACACTTCAATTCACTGGGCAAAGTGAATGGAGTGTTGCTTCACTTTCTATATGCTCTCCTTTTAGAGAAAATCACTCTCTTTTGAAAATGCCTTAATCTACATACAAGCATTCAGAAGAACTCACATGCATTTTTCTGAAAGAGAAGTAGTCTGTTCCAACACTTCAATTCACTGTGCGAAGTGAATTGAGTGTTGTTTCACTTTCTAAATGCTGTCCTTTCAGAGAAAATCACTTTCCTTTGAAAGTGCCTTAAGCTACTTACAAGCATTCCACAGAAATTCACATGCGTTTCTCTGAAAGAGAAGCAGTCTGTTCCACCACTTCAATTCACTGTGCGAAGTGAATGGAGTGTTGCTTCACTTTCTAAATGACGTCCTTTCAGAGAAAATCACTTTCCTTTGAAAGTGCCTTAAGCTACTTACACACATTCACAGGAAACTCAAATGCGTTTCTATGAATGAGAAGCTGTCTGTTCCAACACTTCAATTCACTGTGCGAAGTGAATGGAGTTTTGCTTCACTTTCTAAATGCTGTCCTTTCAGAGAAAATCACTTTCCTTTGAAACTGCTTTAAGCCACTTACAAGCATTCAACAGAAATTCACATGCGTTTCACTGAAAGAGAAGCAGTCTGCTCCAACACTTCAATTCACTGTGCGAAGTGAATGAAGTGTTGCTTCACTTTCTAAATGCTGTCCTTTCAGAGAAAATCACTTTCCTTTGAAAGTGCCTTAAGCTACTTACAAGCATTCAATAGAAATTCACATGTGTTTCTCTGAAAAAGAAGCAGTCTGTTCCAACACTTCAATTCACTGTGCGAAGTGAATGGAGTGTTGTTTCACTTTCTAAATGCTGTCCTTTCAGAGAAAATCACTTTCCTTTGAAAGTGCCTTAAGCTACTTACAAGCACTCCACAGAAATTCACATGCGTTTCTCTGAAAGAGAAGCAGTCTGTTCCAACACTTCAATTCACTGTGCGAAGTGAATGGAGTGTTGCTTCACTTTCTAAATGCTGTCCATTCACAGAAAATCACTTTGCTTTGAAAGTGCCTTAAGCTACTTACAAGCATTCACAAAAAACTCACATCCATTTCTCTGAAAGAGAAGAAGTCTGTTCCAACACTTCAATTCACTGGGCAAAGTGAATGGAGTGTTGCTTCACTTTCTATATGCTCTCCTTTTAGAGAAAATCACTCTCATTTGAAAATGCCTTAATCTACATACAAGCATTCAGAAGAACTCACATGCATTTTTCTGAAAGAGAAGTAGTCTGTTCCAACACTTCAATTCACTGTGCGAAGTGAATGGAGTGTTGTTTCACTTTCTAAATGCTGTCCTTTCAGAGAAAATCACTTTCCTTTGAAAGTGCCTTAAGCTACTTACAAGCACTCCACAGAAATTCACATGCGTTTCTCTGAAAGAGAAGCAGTCTGTTCCAACACTTCAATTCACTGTGCGAAGTGAATGGAGTGTTACTTCACTTTCTAAATGACGTCCTTTCAGAGAAAATCACTTTCCTTTGAAAGTGCCTTAAGCTACTTACACACATTCACAGGAAACTCAAATGCGTTTCTATGAATGAGAAGCTGTCTGTTCCAACACTTCAATTCACTGTGCGAAGTGAATGGAGTGTTGCTTCACTTTCTAAATGCTGTCCTTTCAGAGAAAATCACTTTCCTTTGAAACTGCTTTAAGCCACTTACAAGCATTCAACAGAAATTCACATGCGTTTCACTGAAAGAGAAGCAGTCTGCTCCAACACTTCAATTCACTGTGCGAAGTGAATGAAGTGTTGCTTCACTTTCTAAATGCTGTCCTTTCAGAGAAAATCACTTTCCTTTGAAAGTGCCTTAAGCTACTTACAAGCATTCAATAGAAATTCACATGTGTTTCTCTGAAAAAGAAGCAGTCTGTTCCAACACTTCAATTCACTGTGCGAAGTGAATGGAGTGTTGCTTCAATTTCTAAATGCTGTCCTTTCAGAGAAAATCACTTTCCTTTGAAAGTGCCTTAAGCTACTTACAAGCATTCACAAGAAACTCACATGCATTTTTCTGAAAGAGAAGCAGTCTGTTCCAACACTTCAATTCACTGTGCGTAGTGAATGGAGTGTTGCTTCACTTTCTAAATGCTGTCCTTTCAGAGAAAATCACTTTCCTTTGAAAGTGCCTTAAGCTACTTACAAGCATTCAATAGAAATTCACATGCGTTTCTCTGAAAGAGAAGCAGTCTGTTCCAACACTTCAATTCACTGTGCGAAGTGAATGGAGTGTTGCTTCACTTTCTAAATGCTGTCCATTCAGAGAAAATCACTTTGCTTTGAAAGTGCCTTAAGCTACTTACAAGCATTCACAAAAAACTCACATCCATTTCTCTGAAAGAGAAGAAGTCTGTTCCAACACTTCAATTCACTGGGCAAAGTGAATGGAGTGTTGCTTCACTTTCTATATGCTCTCCTTTTAGAGAAAATCACTCTCTTTTGAAAATGCCTTAATCTACATACAAGCATTCAGAAGAACTCACATGCATTTTTCTGAAAGAGAAGTAGTCTGTTCCAACACTTCAATTCACTGTGCGAAGTGAATTGAGTGTTGTATCACTTTCTAAATGCTGTCCTTTCAGAGAAAATCACTTTCCTTTGAAAGTGCCTTAAGCTACTTACAAGCATTCCACAGAAATTCACATGCGTTTCTCTGAAAGAGAAGCAGTCTGTTCCACCACTTCAATTCACTGTGCGAAGTGAATGGAGTGTTGCTTCACTTTCTAAATGACGTCCTTTCAGAGAAAATCACTTTCCTTTGAAAGTGCCTTAAGCTACTTACACACATTCACAGGAAACTCAAATGCGTTTCTATGAATGAGAAGCTGTCTGTTCCAACACTTCAATTCACTGTGCGAAGTGAATGGAGTTTTGCTTCACTTTCTAAATGCTGTCCTTTCAGAGAAAATCACTTTCCTTTGAAACTGCTTTAAGCCACTTACAAGCATTCAACAGAAATTCACATGCGTTTCACTGAAAGAGAAGCAGTCTGCTCCAACACTTCAATTCACTGTGCGAAGTGAATGAAGTGTTGCTTCACTTTCTAAATGCTGTCCTTTCAGAGAAAATCACTTTCCTTTGAAAGTGCCTTAAGCTACTTACAAGCATTCAATAGAAATTCACATGTGTTTCTCTGAAAAAGAAGCAGTCTGTTCCAACACTTCAATTCACTGTGCGAAGTGAATGGAGTGTTGTTTCACTTTCTAAATGCTGTCCTTTCAGAGAAAATCACTTTCCTTTGAAAGTGCCTTAAGCTACTTACAAGCACTCCACAGAAATTCACATGCGTTTCTCTGAAAGAGAAGCAGTCTGTTCCAACACTTCAATTCACTGTGCGAAGTGAATGGAGTGTTGCTTCACTTTCTAAATGCTGTCCATTCACAGAAAATCACTTTGCTTTGAAAGTGCCTTAAGCTACTTACAAGCATTCACAAAAAACTCACATCCATTTCTCTGAAAGAGAAGAAGTCTGTTCCAACACTTCAATTCACTGGGCAAAGTGAATGGAGTGTTGCTTCACTTTCTATATGCTCTCCTTTTAGAGAAAATCACTCTCATTTGAAAATGCCTTAATCTACATACAAGCATTCAGAAGAACTCACATGCATTTTTCTGAAAGAGAAGTAGTCTGTTCCAACACTTCAATTCACTGTGCGAAGTGAATGGAGTGTTGTTTCACTTTCTAAATGCTGTCCTTTCAGAGAAAATCACTTTCCTTTGAAAGTGCCTTAAGCTACTTACAAGCACTCCACAGAAATTCACATGCGTTTCTCTGAAAGAGAAGCAGTCTGTTCCACCACTTCAATTCACTGTGCGAAGTGAATGGAGTCTTGCTTCACTTTCTAAATGATGTCCTTTCAGAGAAAATCACTTTCCTTTGAAAGTGCCTTAAGCTACTTACACACATTCACAGGAAACTCAAATGCGTTTCTATGAATGAGAAGCTGTCTGTTCCAACACTTCAATTCACTGTGCGAAGTGAATGGAGTGTTGCTTCACTTTCTAAATGCTGTCCTTTCAGAGAAAATCACTTTCCTTTGAAAGTGCCTTAAGCTACTTACAAGCATTCAATAGAAATTCACATGTGTTTCTCTGAAAAAGAATCAGTCTGTTCCAACACTTCAATTCACTGAGCGAAGTGAATGGAGTGTTGCTTCACTTTCTAAATGCTGTCCTTTCAGAGAAAATCACTTTCCTTTGAAAGTGCCTTAAGCTACTTACAAGCATTCACAAGAAACTCACATGCATTTTTCTGAAAGAGAAGCAGTCTGTTCCAACACTTCAATTCACTGTGCGTAGTGAATGGAGTGTTGCTTCACTTTCTAAATGCTGTCCTTTCAGAGAAAATCACTTTCCTTTGAAAGTGCCTTAAGCTACTTACAAGCATTCAATAGAAATTCACATGCGTTTCTCTGAAAGAGAAGCAGTCTGTTCCAACACTTCAATTCACTGTGCGAAGTGAATGGAGTGTTGCTTCACTTTCTAAATGCTGTCCATTCAGAGAAAATCACTTTGCTTTGAAAGTGCCTTAAGCTACTTACAAGCATTCACAAAAAACTCACATCCATTTCTCTGTAAGAGAAGTCTGTTCCAACACTTCAATTCACTGGGCAAAGTGAATGGAGTGTTGCTTCACTTTCTATATGCTCTCCTTTTAGAGAAAATCACTCTCTTTTGAAAATGCCTTAAACTACATACAAGCATTCAGAAGAACTCACATGCATTTTTCTGAAAGAGAAGTAGTCTGTTCCAACACTTCAATTCTCTGTGCGAAGTGAATGGAGTGTTGTTTCACTTTCTAAATGCTGTACTTTCAGAGAAAATCACTTTCCTTTGAAAGTGCCTTAAGCTACTTACAAGCATTCAACAGAAATTCACATGCGTTTCACTGAAAGAGAAGCAGTCTGTTCCAACATTTCAATTCACTGTGCGAAGTGAATGGAGTGTTGCTTCACTCTCTAAATGCTGTCCTTTCAGAGAAAATCACTTTCCTTTGAAAGTGCCTTAAGCTACTTACAAGCATTCAACAGAAATTCACATGCATGTCACTGAAAGAGAAGCAGTCTGTTCCAACACTTCAATTCACTGTGCGAAGTGAATGGAGTGTTGCTTCACTTTCTAAATGCTGTCCTTTCAGAGAAAATCACTTTCCTTTGAAAATGCCTTAAGCTACTTACAAGCATTCACAAAAAACTCGTATCTGTTTCTTGAAAGAAAAGTAGTCTGTTCCAACACTTCAATTCACTGTGCGAAGTGAATGCAGTGTGGTTTCACTTTCTAAATGCTGTCCTTTCAGAGAAAATCACTTTCCTTTGAAAGTGCCTTAAGCTACTTACAAGCATTCCACAGAAATTCACATGCATTTCTCTGAAAAAGAAGCCGTCTGTTCCAACACTTCAATTCACTGTGCGAAGTGAATGGAGTGTTGCTTCACTTTCTAAATGCTGTCCTTTCAGAGAAAATCACTTTCTTTTGAAAGTGCCTTAAGCTACTTACAAGCATTCACAAGAAACTCACATGCATTTTTCTGAAAGAGAAGCAGTCTGTTCCAACACTTCAATTCACTGTGCGTAGTGAATGGAGTGTTGCTTCACTTTCTAAATGCTGTCCTTTCAGAGAAAATCACTTTCCTTTGAAAGAGCCTTAAGCTACTTACACACATTCACAGGAAACTCAAATGCGTTTCTCTGAAAGAGAAGCAGTCTGTTCCAACACTTCAATTCACTCTGAGAAGTGAATGGAGTGTTATTTCACTTTCTAAATGCTGTCCTGTCAGAGAAAATCACTTTCCTTTGAAAGTGCCTTAAGCTACTTACACACATTCACAGGAAACTCAAATGCCTTTCTATGAAAGAGAAGCTGTCTGTTCCAACACTTCAATTCACTGTGCGAAGTGAATGGAGTGTTGCTTCACTTTCTAAATGCTGTCCTTTCAGAGAAAATCACTTTCATTTGAAAGTGCCTTAAGCTACTTACAAGCATTCAACAGAAATTCACATGCATTTCACTGAAAGAGAAGCAGTCTGTTCCAACACTTCAATTCACTGTGCGAAGTGAATGGAGTGTTGCTTCACTTTCTAAATGCTGTCCTTTCGGAGAAAATCACTTTCCTTTGAAAATGCCTTAAGCTACTTACAAGCATTCACAAGAAACTCACATGCATTTTTCTGAAAGAGAAGCAGTCTGTTCCAACACTTCAATTCACTGTGCGTAGTGAATGGAGTGTTGCTTCACTTTCTAAATGCTGTCATTTCAGAGAAAATCACTTTCTTTTGAAAGTGCCTTAAGCTACTTACACACATTCACAGGAAACTCAAATGCGTATCTATGAAAGAGAAGCTGTCTGTTCCAACACTTCAATTCACTGTGCGAAGTGAATGGAGTGTTGCTTCACTTTCTAAATGCTGTCTTTCAGAGAAAATCACTTTCCTTTGAAAGTGCCTTAAGCTACTTACAAGCATTCACAAAAAACTCATATCTGTTTCTCTGAAAGAGAAGTAGTCTGTTCCAACACTTCAATTCACTGTGCGAAGTGAATGGAGTGTTGTTTCACTTTCTAAATGCTGTCCTTTCAGAGAAAATCACTTTCCTTAGAAAATGCCTTAAGCTACTTACAAGCATTCCACAGAAATTCACATGCGTTTCTCTGAAAGAGAAGCAGTCTGTTCCAACACTTCAATTAACTCTGCGAAGTGAATGGAGTGTTGCTTCACTTTCTAAATGCTGTCCTTTCAGAGAAAATCACTTTCCTTTGAAAGTGCCTTAAGCTACTTACACACATTCACAGGAAACTCAAATGCGTTTCTATGAAAGAGAAGCTGTCTGTTCCAACACTTCAATTCACTTTGCGAAGTGAATGGAGTGTTGCTTCACTTTCTAAATGCTGTCCTTTCAGAGAAAATCACTTTCTTTTGAAAGTGCCTTAAGCTACTTACAAGCATTCAACAGAAATTCACATGCGTTTCACTGAAAGAGAAGCTGTCTGTTCCAACACTTCAATTCACTGTGCGAAGTGAATGGAGTGTTGCTTCACTTTCTAAATGCTGTCCTTTCAGAGAAAATCACTTTCCTTTGATAGTGCCTTAAGCTACTTACAAGCATTCAACAGAAATTCACATGCGTTTCACTGAAAGAGAAGCAGTCTGTTCCAACATTTCAATTCACTGTGCGAAGTGAATGGAGTGTTGCTTCACTTTCTAAATGCTGTCCTTTCAGAGAAAATCACTTTCCTTTGAAAGTGCCTTAAGCTACTTACAAGCATTCAACAGAAATTCACATGCATTTCACTGAAAGATAAGCAGTATGTTCCAACACTTCAATTCACTGTGCGAAGTGAATGGAGTGTTGCTTCACTTTATAAATGCTGTCCTTTCAGAGAAAATCACTTTCCTTTGAAAATGCCTTAAGCTACTTACAAGCATTCGCAAAAGACTCATATCTGTTTCGTGAAAGAGAAGTAGTCTGTTCCAACACTTCAATTCACTCTGAGAAGTGAATGGAGTGTTATTTCACTTTCTAAATGCTGTCCTTTCAGAGAAAATCACTTTCCTTTGAAAGTGCCTTAAGCTACTTACACACATTCACAGGAAACTCAAATGCGTTTCTATGAAAGAGAAGCTGTCTGTTCCAACACTTCAATTCACTGTGCGAAGTGAATGGAGTGTTGCTTCACTTTCTAAATGCTGTCCTTTCAGAGAAAATCACTTTCCTTTGAAAGTGCCTTAAGCTACTTACAAGCATTCAACAGAAATTCACATGCATTTCACTGGAAGAGAAGCAGTCTGTTCCAACACTTCAATTCACTGGGCGAAGTGAATGGAGTGTTGCTTCACTTTCTAAATGCTGTCCTTTCAGAGAAAATCACTTTCCTTTGAAAATGCCTTAAGCTACTTACAAGCATTCACAAGAAACTCACATGCATTTTTCTGAAAGAGAAGCAGTCTGTTCCAACACTTCAATTCACTGTGCGTAGTGAATGGAGTGTTGCTTCACTTTCTAATTGCTGTCCTTTCAGAGAAAATCACTTTCTTTTGAAAGTGCCTTAAGCTACTTACACACATTCACAGGAAACTCAAATGCGTTTCTTTGAAAGAGAAGCTGTCTGTTCCAACACTTCAATTCACTGTGCGAAGTGAATGGAGTGTTGCTTCACTTTCTAAATGCTGTCTTTCAGAGAAAATCACTTTCCTTTGAAAGTTCCTTAAGCTACTTACAAGCATTCACAAAAAACTCATATCTGTTTCTCTGAAAGAGAAGTAGTCTGTTCCAACACTTCAATTCACTGTGCGAGGTGAACGGAGTGTTGTTTCACTTTCTATATGCTGTCCTTTCAGAGAAAATCACTTTCCTTTGAAAGTGCCTTAAGCTACTTAGAAGCATTCCACAGAAATTCACATGCGTTTCTCTGAAAGAGAAGCAGTCTGTTCCAACACTTCAATTAACTCTGCGAAGTGAATGGAGTGTTGCTTCACTTTCTAAATGCTGTCCTTTCAGAGAAAATCACTTTTCTTTGAAAGTGCCTTAAGCTACTTACACACATTCACAGGAAACTCAAATGCATTTCTATGAAAGAGAAGCTGTCTGTTCCAACACTTCAATTCACTGTGCGAAGTGAATGGAGTGTTGCTTCACTTTCTAAATGCTGTCCTTTCAGAGAAAATCACTTTCTTTTGAAACTGCCTTAAGCTACTTACAAGCATTCAACAGAAATTCACATGCGTTTCACTGAAAGAGAAGCTGTCTGTTCCAACACTTCAATTCACTGTGCGAAGTGAATGGAGTGTTGCTTCACTTTCTAAATGTTGTCCTTTCAGAGAAAATCACTTTCCTTTGATAGTGCCTTAAGCTTCTTACAAGCATTCAACAGAAATTCACATGCGTTTCACTGAAAGAGAAGCAGTCTGTTCCAAAATTTCAATTCACTGTGCGAAGTGAATGGAGTGTTGCTTCACTTTCTAAATGCTGTCCTTTCAGAGAAAATCACTTTCCTTTGAAAGTGCCTTAAGCTACTTACAAGCATTCAACAGAAATTCACATGCATTTCACTGGAAGAGAAGCAGTATGTTCCAACACTTCAATTCACTGTGCGAAGTGAATGGAGTGTTGCTTCACTTTCTAAATGCTGTCCTTTCAGAGAAAATCACTTTCCTTTGAAAATGCCTTAAGCTACTTACAAGCATTCACAAAAAACTCATATCTGTTTCGTGAAAGAGAAGTAGTCTGTTCCAACACTTCAATTCACTGTGCGAAGTGAATGGAGTGTGGTTTCACTTTCTAAATGCTGTCCTTTCAGAGAAAATCACTTTCCTTTGAAAGTGCCTTAAGCTACTTACAAGCATTCCACAGAAATTCACATGCGTTTCTCTGAAAAAGAAGCAGTCTGTTCCAACACTTCAATTCACTGTGCGAAGTGAATGGAGTGTTGCTTCACTTTCTAAATGCTGTCCTTTCAGAGAAAATCACTTTCCTTTGAAAGTGCCTTAAGCTACTTACAAGCATTCACAAGAAACTCACATGCATTTTTCTGAAAGAGAAGCAGTCTGTTCCAACACTTCAATTCACTGTACGTAGTGAATGGAGTGCTGCTTCACTTTCTAAATGCTGTCCTTTCAGAGAAAATCACTTTCCTTTCAAAGTACCTTAAGCTACTTACAAGCATTCAATAGAAATTTACATGTGTTTCTCTGAAAATGAAGCAGTCTGTTCCAACACTTCAATTCACTGTGCGAAGTCAATGGAGTGTTGTTTCACTTTCTAAATGCTGTCCTTTCAGAGAAAATCACTTTCCTTTGAAAGTGCCTTAAGCTACTTACAAGCATTCACAAGAAACTCACATGCATTTTTCTGAAAGAGAAGCAGTCTGTTCCAACACTTCAATTCACTGTGCGAAGTGAGTGGAGTGTTGCTTCACTTTCTAAATGCTGTCCTTTCAGAGAAAATCACTTTCCTTTGAAAGTGCCTTAAGCTACTTACACACATTCACAGGAAACTCAAATGCGTTTCTATGAAAGAGAAGCTGTCTGTTCCAACACTTCAATTCACTGTGCGAAGTGAATAGAGTGTTGCTTCACTTTCTAAATGCTGTCTTTCAGAGAAAATCACTTTCCTTTGAAAGTGCCTTAAGCTACTTACAATCATTCACAAAAAACTCATATCTGTTTTTCTGAAAGAGAAGTAGTCTGTTACAACACTTCAATTCACTGTGCGAAGTGAATGGAGTGTTGTATCACTTTCTAAATGCTGTCCTCTCAGAGAAAATCACTTTCCTTTAAAAGTGCCTTAAGCTACTTACAAGCATTCCACAGAAATTCACATGTGTTTCTCTGAAAGAGAAGCAGTCTGTTCCAACACTTCAATTCACTCTGCGAAGCGAATGGAGTGTTGTTTCACTTTCTAAATGCTGTCCTGTCAGAGAAAATCACTTTCCTTTGAAAGTGCCTTAAGCTACTTACAAGCCTTCAGAAAAAACTCATATGTGTTTCTCTGAAAGAGAAGTAGTCTGTTCCAACACTTCAATTCACTGTGCGAAGTGAATGGAGTGTTGTTTCACTTTCTAAATGCTGTCCTTTCAGAGAAAATCACTTTCCTTTGAAAGTGCCTTAAGCTACTTACAAGCATTCCACAGAAATTCACATGCGTTTCTCTGAAAGAGAAGCAGTCTGTTCCAACACTTCAATTCACTCTGCGAAGTGAATGGAGTGTTGCTTCACTTTCTAAATGCTGTCCTTTCAGAGAAAATCACTTTCCTTTGAAAGTGCCTTAAGCTACTTACAATCATTCACAAAAAACTCATATCTGTTTTTCTGAAAGAGAAGTAGTCTGTTACAACACTTCAATTCACTGTGCGAAGTGAATGGAGTGTTGTATCACTTTCTAAATGCTGTCCTCTCAGAGAAAATCACTTTCCTTTAAAAGTGCCTTAAGCTACTTACAAGCATTCCACAGAAATTCACATGTGTTTCTCTGAAAGAGAAGCAGTCTGTTCCAACACTTCAATTCACTCTGCGAAGCGAATGGAGTGTTGTTTCACTTTCTAAATGCTGTCCTGTCAGAGAAAATCACTTTCCTTTGAAAATGCCTTAAGCTACATACAAGCATTCAACAGAAATTCACATGCATTACACTGAAAGATAAGCAGTCTGTTCCAACACTTCAATTCACTGTGCGAAGTGAATGGAGTGTTGCTTCACTTTCTAAATGCTGTCCTTTCAGAGAAAATCACTTTCCTTTGAAAGTGCCTTAAGCTACTTACAAGCATTCAACAGAAATTCACATGCGTTTCTCTGTAAAAGAAGCAATCTGTTCCAACACTTCAATTCACTGTGTGAAGTGAATGGAGTGTTGCTTCACTTTCTAAATGCTGTCCTTTCAGAGAAAATCACTTTCCTTTGAAAGTGCCTTAAGCTACTTACAAGCATTCACAAGAAACTCACATGCATTTTTCTTAAAGAGAAGCAGTCTGTTCCAACACTTTAATTCACTGTGCGTAGTGAATGGAGTGTTGCTTCACTTTCTAAATGCTGTCCTTTCAGAGAAAATCACTTTCCTTTGAAAGTACCTTAAGCTACTTACAAGCATTCAATAGAAATTCACATGTGTTTCTCTGAAAAAGAAGCAGTCTGTTCCAACACTTCAATTCACTGTCCGAAGTGAATGGAGTGTTACTTCCCTTTCTAAATGCTGTCCTTTCAGAGAAAATCACTTTCCTTTGAAAGTGCCTTAAGCTACTTACAAGCATTCCACAGAAATTCACATGCGTTTCTCTGAAAGAGAAGCAGTCTGTTCCAACACTTCAATTAACTCTGCGAAGTGAATGGAGTGTTGCTTCACTTTCTAAATGCTGTCCTTTCAGAGAAAATCACTTTTCTTTGAAAGTGCCTTAAGCTACTTACACACATTCACAGGAAACTCAAATGCATTTCTATGAAAGAGAAGCTGTCTGTTCCAACACTTCAATTCACTGTGCGAAGTGAATGGAGTGTTGCTTCACTTTCTAAATGCTGTCCTTTCAGAGAAAATCACTTTCTTTTGAAAGTGCCTTAAGCTACTTACAAGCATTCAACAGAAATTCACATGCGTTTCACTGAAAGAGAAGCTGTCTGTTCCAACACTTCAATTCACTGTGCGAAGTGAATGGAGTGTTGCTTCACTTTCTAAATGTTGTCCTTTCAGAGAAAATCACTTTCCTTTGATAGTGCCTTAAGCTACTTACAAGCATTCAACAGAAATTCACATGCGTTTCACTGAAAGAGAAGCAGTCTGTTCCAACATTTCAATTCACTGTGCAAAGTGAATGGAGTGTTGCTTCACTTTCTAAATGCTGTCCTTTCAGAGAAAATCACTTTCCTTTGAAAGTGCCTTAAGCTACTTACAAGCATTCAACAGAAATTCACATGCATTTCACTGAAAGAGAAGCAGTATGTTCCAACACTTCAATTCTCTGTGCGAAGTGAATGGAGTGTTGCTTCACTTTCTAAATGCTGTCCTTTCAGAGAAAATCACTTTCCTTTGAAAATGCCTTAAGCTACTTACAAGCATTCACAAAAAACTCATATCTGTTTCGTGAAAGAGAAGTAGTCTATTCCAACACTTCAATTCACTGTGCGAAGTGAATGGAGTGTGGTTTCACTTTCTAAATGCTGTCCTTTCAGAGAAAATCACTTTCCTTTGAAAGTGCCTTAAGCTACTTACAAGCATTCCACAGAAATTCACATGCGTTTCTCTGAAAAAGAAGCAGTCTGTTCCAACACTTCAATTCACTGTGCGAAGTGAATGGAGTGTTGCTTCACTTTCTAAATGCTGTCCTTTCAGAGAAAATCACTTTCCTTTGAAAGTGCCTTAAGCTACTTACAAGCATTCACAAGAAACTCACATGCATTTTTCTGAAAGAGAAGCAGTCTTTCCAACACTTCAATTCACTGTACGTAGTGAATGGAGTGCTGCTTCACTTTCTAAATGCTGTCCTTTCAGAGAAAATCACTTTCCTTTGAAAGTACCTTAAGCTACTTACAAGCATTCAATAGAAATTTACATGTGTTTCTCTGAAAATGAAGCAGTCTGTTCCAACACTTCAATTCACTGTGCGAAGTCAATGGAGTGTTGCTTCACTTTCTAAATGCTGTCCTTTCAGAGAAAATCACTTTCCTTTGAAAGTGCCTTAAGCTACTTACAAGCATTCACAAGAAACTCACATGCATTTTTCTGAAAGAGAAGCAGTCTGTTCCAACACTTCAATTCACTGTGCGAAGTGAATGGAGTGTTGCTTCACTTTCTAAATGCTGTCCTTTCAGAGAAAATCACTTTCCTTTGAAAGTGCCTTAAGCTACTTTGACACATTCACAGGAAACTCAAATGCGTTTCTATGAAAGAGAAGCTGTCTGTTCCAACAGTTCAATTCACTGTGCGAAGTGAATAGAGTGTTGCTTCACTTTCTAAATGCTGTCTTTCAGAGAAAATCACTTTCCTTTGAAAGTGCCTTAAGCTACTTACAATCATTCACAAAAAACTCATATCTGTTTTTCTGAAAGAGAAGTAGTCTGTTACAACACTTCAATTCACTGTGCGAAGTGAATGGAGTGTTGTATCACTTTCTAAATGCTGTCCTCTCAGAGAAAATCACTTTCCTTTAAAAGTGCCTTAAGCAACTTACAAGCATTCCACAGAAATTCACATGTGTTTCTCTGAAAGAGAAGCAGTCTGTTCCAACACTTCAATTCACTCTGCGAAGCGAATGGAGTGTTGTTTCACTTTCTAAATGCTGTCCTGTCAGAGAAAATCACTTTCCTTTGAAAGTGCCTTAAGCTACTTACAAGCATTCCACAGAAATTCACATGCGTTTCTCTGAAAGAGAAGCAGTCTGTTCCAACACTTCAATTCACTCTGCGAAGTGAATGGAGTGTTGCTTCACTTTCTAAATGCTGTCCTTTCAGAGAAAATCACTTTCCTTTGAAAGTGCCTTAAGCTACATACAAGCATTCAACAGAAATTCACATGCATTTCACTGAAAGATAAGCAGTCTGTTCCAACACTTCAATTCACTGTGCGAAGTGAATGGAGTGTTGCTTCACTTTCTAAATGCTGTCCTTTCAGAGAAAATCACTTTCTTTTGAAAGTGCCTTAAGCTACTTACAAGCATTCAACAGAAATTCACATGCGTTTCACTGAAAGAGAAGCTGTCTGTTCCAACACTTCAATTCACTGTGCGAAGTGAATGGAGTGTTGCTTCACTTTCTAAATGTTGTCCTTTCAGAGAAAATCACTTTCCTTTGATAGTGCCTTAAGCTACTTACAAGCATTCAACAGAAATTCACATGCGTTTCACTGAAAGAGAAGCAGTCTGTTCCAACATTTCAATTCACTGTGCAAAGTGAATGGAGTGTTGCTTCACTTTCTAAATGCTGTCCTTTCAGAGAAAATCACTTTCCTTTGAAAGTGCCTTAAGCTACTTACAAGCATTCAACAGAAATTCACATGCATTTCACTGAAAGAGAAGCAGTATGTTCCAACACTTCAATTCTCTGTGCGAAGTGAATGGAGTGTTGCTTCACTTTCTAAATGCTGTCCTTTCAGAGAAAATCACTTTCCTTTGAAAATGCCTTAAGCTACTTACAAGCATTCACAAAAAACTCATATCTGTTTCGTGAAAGAGAAGTAGTCTATTCCAACACTTCAATTCACTGTGCGAAGTGAATGGAGTGTGGTTTCACTTTCTAAATGCTGTCCTTTCAGAGAAAATCACTTTCCTTTGAAAGTGCCTTAAGCTACTTACAAGCATTCCACAGAAATTCACATGCGTTTCTCTGAAAAAGAAGCAGTCTGTTCCAACACTTCAATTCACTGTGCGAAGTGAATGGAGTGTTGCTTCACTTTCTAAATGCTGTCCTTTCAGAGAAAATCACTTTCCTTTGAAAGTGCCTTAAGCTACTTACAAGCATTCACAAGAAACTCACATGCATTTTTCTGAAAGAGAAGCAGTCTTTCCAACACTTCAATTCACTGTACGTAGTGAATGGAGTGCTGCTTCACTTTCTAAATGCTGTCCTTTCAGAGAAAATCACTTTCCTTTGAAAGTACCTTAAGCTACTTACAAGCATTCAATAGAAATTTACATGTGTTTCTCTGAAAATGAAGCAGTCTGTTCCAACACTTCAATTCACTGTGCGAAGTCAATGGAGTGTTGCTTCACTTTCTAAATGCTGTCCTTTCAGAGAAAATCACTTTCCTTTGAAAGTGCCTTAAGCTACTTACAAGCATTCACAAGAAACTCACATGCATTTTTCTGAAAGAGAAGCAGTCTGTTCCAACACTTCAATTCACTGTGCGAAGTGAATGGAGTGTTGCTTCACTTTCTAAATGCTGTCCTTTCAGAGAAAATCACTTTCCTTTGAAAGTGCCTTAAGCTACTTTGACACATTCACAGGAAACTCAAATGCGTTTCTATGAAAGAGAAGCTGTCTGTTCCAACAGTTCAATTCACTGTGCGAAGTGAATAGAGTGTTGCTTCACTTTCTAAATGCTGTCTTTCAGAGAAAATCACTTTCCTTTGAAAGTGCCTTAAGCTACTTACAATCATTCACAAAAAACTCATATCTGTTTTTCTGAAAGAGAAGTAGTCTGTTACAACACTTCAATTCACTGTGCGAAGTGAATGGAGTGTTGTATCACTTTCTAAATGCTGTCCTCTCAGAGAAAATCACTTTCCTTTAAAAGTGCCTTAAGCTACTTACAAGCATTCCACAGAAATTCACATGTGTTTCTCTGAAAGAGAAGCAGTCTGTTCCAACACTTCAATTCACTCTGCGAAGCGAATGGAGTGTTGTTTCACTTTCTAAATGCTGTCCTGTCAGAGAAAATCACTTTCCTTTGAAAGTGCCTTAAGCTACTTACAAGCATTCCACAGAAATTCACATGCGTTTCTCTGAAAGAGAAGCAGTCTGTTCCAACACTTCAATTCACTCTGCGAAGTGAATGGAGTGTTGCTTCACTTTCTAAATGCTGTCCTTTCAGAGAAAATCACTTTCCTTTGAAAGTGCCTTAAGCTACATACAAGCATTCAACAGAAATTCACATGCATTTCACTGAAAGATAAGCAGTCTGTTCCAACACTTCAATTCACTGTGCGAAGTGAATGGAGTGTTGCTTCATTTTCTAAATGCTGTCCTTTCAGAGAAAATCACTTTCCTTTGAAAATGCCTTAAGCTACATACAAGCATTCAACAGAAATTCACATGCATTACACTGAAAGATAAGCAGTCTGTTCCAACACTTCAATTCACTGTGCGAAGTGAATGGAGTGTTGCTTCACTTTCTAAATGCTGTCCTTTCAGAGAAAATCACTTTCCTTTGAAAGTGCCTTAAGCTACTTACAAGCATTCAACAGAAATTCACATGCGTTTCTCTGTAAAAGAAGCAAACTGCTCCAACACTTCAATTCACTGTGTGAAGTGAATGGAGTGTTGCTTCACTTTCTAAATGCTGTCCTTTCAGAGAAAATCACTTTCCTTTGAAAGTGCCTTAAGCTACTTACAAGCATTCACAAGAAACTCACATGCATTTTTCTTAAAGAGAAGCAGTCTGTTCCAACACTTTAATTCACTGTGCGTAGTGAATGGAGTGTTGCTTCACTTTCTAAATGCTGTCCTTTCAGAGAAAATCACTTTCCTTTGAAAGTACCTTAAGCTACTTACAAGCATTCAATAGAAATTCACATGTGTTTCTCTGAAAAAGAAGCAGTCTGTTCCAACACTTCAATTCACTGTCCGAAGTGAATGGAGTGTTACTTCCCTTTCTAAATGCTGTCCTTTCAGAGAAAATCACTTTCCTTTGAAAGTGCCTTAAGCTACTTACAAGCATTCCACAGAAATTAACATGCGTTTCTCTGAAAGAGAAGCAGTCTGTTCCAACACTTCAATTAACTCTGCGAAGTGAATGGAGTGTTGCTTCACTTTCTAAATGCTGTCCTTTCAGAGAAAATCACTTTTCTTTGAAAGTGCCTTAAGCTACTTACACACATTCACAGGAAACTCAAATGCATTTCTATGAAAGAGAAGCTGTCTGTTCCAACACTTCAATTCACTGTGCGAAGTGAATGGAGTGTTGCTTCACTTTCTAAATGCTGTCCTTTCAGAGAAAATCACTTTCTTTTGAAAGTGCCTTAAGCTACTTACAAGCATTCAACAGAAATTCACATGCGTTTCACTGAAAGAGAAGCTGTCTGTTCCAACACTTCAATTCACTGTGCGAAGTGAATGGAGTGTTGCTTCACTTTCTAAATGTTGTCCTTTCAGAGAAAATCACTTTCCTTTGATAGTGCCTTAAGCTACTTACAAGCATTCAACAGAAATTCACATGCGTTTCACTGAAAGAGAAGCAGTCTGTTCCAACATTTCAATTCACTGTGCAAAGTGAATGGAGTGTTGCTTCACTTTCTAAATGCTGTCCTTTCAGAGAAAATCACTTTCCTTTGAAAGTGCCTTAAGCTACTTACAAGCATTCAACAGAAATTCACATGCATTTCACTGAAAGAGAAGCAGTATGTTCCAACACTTCAATTCTCTGTGCGAAGTGAATGGAGTGTTGCTTCACTTTCTAAATGCTGTCCTTTCAGAGAAAATCACTTTCCTTTGAAAATGCCTTAAGCTACTTACAAGCATTCACAAAAAACTCATATCTGTTTCGTGAAAGAGAAGTAGTCTATTCCAACACTTCAATTCACTGTGCGAAGTGAATGGAGTGTGGTTTCACTTTCTAAATGCTGTCCTTTCAGAGAAAATCACTTTCCTTTGAAAGTGCCTTAAGCTACTTACAAGCATTCCACAGAAATTCACATGCGTTTCTCTGAAAAAGAAGCAGTCTGTTCCAACACTTCAATTCACTGTGCGAAGTGAATGGAGTGTTGCTTCACTTTCTAAATGCTGTCCTTTCAGAGAAAATCACTTTCCTTTGAAAGTGCCTTAAGCTACTTACAAGCATTCACAAGAAACTCACATGCATTTTTCTGAAAGAGAAGCAGTCTTTCCAACACTTCAATTCACTGTACGTAGTGAATGGAGTGCTGCTTCACTTTCTAAATGCTGTCCTTTCAGAGAAAATCACTTTCCTTTGAAAGTACCTTAAGCTACTTACAAGCATTCAATAGAAATTTACATGTGTTTCTCTGAAAATGAAGCAGTCTGTTCCAACACTTCAATTCACTGTGCGAAGTCAATGGAGTGTTGCTTCACTTTCTAAATGCTGTCCTTTCAGAGAAAATCACTTTCCTTTGAAAGTGCCTTAAGCTACTTACAAGCATTCACAAGAAACTCACATGCATTTTTCTGAAAGAGAAGCAGTCTGTTCCAACACTTCAATTCACTGTGCGAAGTGAATGGAGTGTTGCTTCACTTTCTAAATGCTGTCCTTTCAGAGAAAATCACTTTCCTTTGAAAGTGCCTTAAGCTACTTTGACACATTCACAGGAAACTCAAATGCGTTTCTATGAAAGAGAAGCTGTCTGTTCCAACAGTTCAATTCACTGTGCGAAGTGAATAGAGTGTTGCTTCACTTTCTAAATGCTGTCTTTCAGAGAAAATCACTTTCCTTTGAAAGTGCCTTAAGCTACTTACAATCATTCACAAAAAACTCATATCTGTTTTTCTGAAAGAGAAGTAGTCTGTTACAACACTTCAATTCACTGTGCGAAGTGAATGGAGTGTTGTATCACTTTCTAAATGCTGTCCTCTCAGAGAAAATCACTTTCCTTTAAAAGTGCCTTAAGCAACTTACAAGCATTCCACAGAAATTCACATGTGTTTCTCTGAAAGAGAAGCAGTCTGTTCCAACACTTCAATTCACTCTGCGAAGCGAATGGAGTGTTGTTTCACTTTCTAAATGCTGTCCTGTCAGAGAAAATCACTTTCCTTTGAAAGTGCCTTAAGCTACTTACAAGCATTCCACAGAAATTCACATGCGTTTCTCTGAAAGAGAAGCAGTCTGTTCCAACACTTCAATTCACTCTGCGAAGTGAATGGAGTGTTGCTTCACTTTCTAAATGCTGTCCTTTCAGAGAAAATCACTTTCCTTTGAAAGTGCCTTAAGCTACATACAAGCATTCAACAGAAATTCACATGCATTTCACTGAAAGATAAGCAGTCTGTTCCAACACTTCAATTCACTGTGCGAAGTGAATGGAGTGTTGCTTCACTTTCTAAATGCTGTCCTTTCAGAGAAAATCACTTTCTTTTGAAAGTGCCTTAAGCTACTTACAAGCATTCAACAGAAATTCACATGCGTTTCACTGAAAGAGAAGCTGTCTGTTCCAACACTTCAATTCACTGTGCGAAGTGAATGGAGTGTTGCTTCACTTTCTAAATGTTGTCCTTTCAGAGAAAATCACTTTCCTTTGAAAGTGCCTTAAGCTACTTACAAGCATTCAACAGAAATTCACATGCGTTTCACTGAAAGAGAAGCAGTCTGTTCCAACATTTCAATTCACTGTGCAAAGTGAATGGAGTGTTGCTTCACTTTCTAAATGCTGTCCTTTCAGAGAAAATCACTTTCCTTTGAAAGTGCCTTAAGCTACTTACAAGCATTCAACAGAAATTCACATGCATTTCACTGAAAGAGAAGCAGTATGTTCCAACACTTCAATTCTCTGTGCGAAGTGAATGGAGTGTTGCTTCACTTTCTAAATGCTGTCCTTTCAGAGAAAATCACTTTCCTTTGAAAATGCCTTAAGCTACTTACAAGCATTCACAAAAAACTCATATCTGTTTCGTGAAAGAGAAGTAGTCTATTCCAACACTTCAATTCACTGTGCGAAGTGAATGGAGTGTGGTTTCACTTTCTAAATGCTGTCCTTTCAGAGAAAATCACTTTCCTTTGAAAGTGCCTTAAGCTACTTACAAGCATTCCACAGAAATTCACATGCGTTTCTCTGAAAAAGAAGCAGTCTGTTCCAACACTTCAATTCACTGTGCGAAGTGAATGGAGTGTTGCTTCACTTTCTAAATGCTGTCCTTTCAGAGAAAATCACTTTCCTTTGAAAGTGCCTTAAGCTACTTACAAGCATTCACAAGAAACTCACATGCATTTTTCTGAAAGAGAAGCAGTCTTTCCAACACTTCAATTCACTGTACGTAGTGAATGGAGTGCTGCTTCACTTTCTAAATGCTGTCCTTTCAGAGAAAATCACTTTCCTTTGAAAGTACCTTAAGCTACTTACAAGCATTCAATAGAAATTTACATGTGTTTCTCTGAAAATGAAGCAGTCTGTTCCAACACTTCAATTCACTGTGCGAAGTCAATGGAGTGTTGCTTCACTTTCTAAATGCTGTCCTTTCAGAGAAAATCACTTTCCTTTGAAAGTGCCTTAAGCTACTTACAAGCATTCACAAGAAACTCACATGCATTTTTCTGAAAGAGAAGCAGTCTGTTCCAACACTTCAATTCACTGTGCGAAGTGAATGGAGTGTTGCTTCACTTTCTAAATGCTGTCCTTTCAGAGAAAATCACTTTCCTTTGAAAGTGCCTTAAGCTACTTTGACACATTCACAGGAAACTCAAATGCGTTTCTATGAAAGAGAAGCAGTCTGTTCCAACACTTCAATTCACTCTGCGAAGCGAATGGAGTGTTGTTTCACTTTCTAAATGCTGTCCTGTCAGAGAAAATCACTTTCCTTTGAAAGTGCCTTAAGCTACTTACAAGCATTCCACAGAAATTCACATGCGTTTCTCTGAAAGAGAAGCAGTCTGTTCCAACACTTCAATTCACTCTGCGAAGTGAATGGAGTGTTGCTTCACTTTCTAAATGCTGTCCTGTCAGAGAAAATCACTTTCCTTTGAAAGTGCCTTAAGCTACATACAAGCATTCAACAGAAATTCACATGCATTTCACTGAAAGATAAGCAGTCTGTTCCAACACTTCAATTCACTGTGCGAAGTGAATGGAGTGTTGCTTCATTTTCTAAATGCTGTCCTTTCAGAGAAAATCACTTTCCTTTGAAAATGCCTTAAGCTACATACAAGCATTCAACAGAAATTCACATGCATTACACTGAAAGATAAGCAGTCTGTTCCAACACTTCAATTCACTGTGCGAAGTGAATGGAGTGTTGCTTCACTTTCTAAATGCTGTCCTTTCAGAGAAAATCACTTTCCTTTGAAAGTGCCTTAAGCTACTTACAAGCATTCAACAGAAATTCACATGCGTTTCTCTGTAAAAGAAGCAAACTGCTCCAACACTTCAATTCACTGTGTGAAGTGAATGGAGTGTTGCTTCACTTTCTAAATGCTGTCCTTTCAGAGAAAATCACTTTCCTTTGAAAGTGCCTTAAGCTACTTACAAGCATTCACAAGAAACTCACATGCATTTTTCTTAAAGAGAAGCAGTCTGTTCCAACACTTTAATTCACTGTGCGTAGTGAATGGAGTGTTGCTTCACTTTCTAAATGCTGTCCTTTCAGAGAAAATCACTTTCCTTTGAAAGTACCTTAAGCTACTTACAAGCATTCAATAGAAATTCACATGTGTTTCTCTGAAAAAGAAGCAGTCTGTTCCAACACTTCAATTCACTGTCCGAAGTGAATGGAGTGTTACTTCCCTTTCTAAATGCTGTCCTTTCAGAGAAAATCACTTTCCTTTGAAAGTGCCTTAAGCTACTTACAAGCATTCCACAGAAATTAACATGCGTTTCTCTGAAAGAGAAGCAGTCTGTTCCAACACTTCAATTAACTCTGCGAAGTGAATGGAGTGTTGCTTCACTTTCTAAATGCTGTCCTTTCAGAGAAAATCACTTTTCTTTGAAAGTGCCTTAAGCTACTTACACACATTCACAGGAAACTCAAATGCATTTCTATGAAAGAGAAGTTGTCTGTTCCAACACTTCAATTCACTGTGCGAAGTGAATGGAGTGTTGCTTCACTTTCTAAATGCTGTCCTTTCAGAGAAAATCACTTTCTTTTGAAAGTGCCTTAAGCTACTTACAAGCATTCAACAGAAATTCACATGCGTTTCACTGAAAGAGAAGCTGTCTGTTCCAACACTTCAATTCACTGTGCAAAGTGAATGGAGTGTTGCTTCACTTTCTAAATGTTGTCCTTTCAGAGAAAATCACTTTCCTTTGATAGTGCCTTAAGCTACTTACAAGCATTCAACAGAAATTCACATGCGTTTCACTGAAAGAGAGGCAGTCTGTTCCAACATTTCAATTCACTGTGCGAAGTGAATGGAGTGTTGCTTCACTTTCTAAATGCTGTCCTTTCAGAGAAAATCACTTTCCTTTGAAAGTGCCTTAAGCTACTTACAAGCATTCAACAGAAATTCACATGCATTTCACTGAAAGAGAAGCAGTATGTTCCAACACTTCAATTCACTGTGCGAAGTGAATGGAGTGTTGCTTCACTTTCTAAATGCTGTCCTTTCAGAGAAAATCACTTTCCTTTGAAAATGCCTTAAGCTACTTACAAGCATTCACAAAAAACTCATATCTGTTTCGTGAAAGAGAAGTAGTCTATTCCAACACTTCAATTCACTGTGCGAAGTGAATGGAGTGTGGTTTCACTTTCTAAATGCTGTCCTTTCAGAGAAAATCACTTTCCTTTGAAAGTGCCTTAAGCTACTTACAAGCATTCCACAGAAATTCACATGCGTTTCTCTGAAAAAGAAGCAGTCTGTTCCAACACTTCAATTCACTGTGCGAAGTGAATGGAGTGTTGCTTCACTTTCTAAATGCTGTCCTTTCTGAGAAAATCACTTTCCTTTGAAAGTGCCTTAAGCTACATACAAGCATTCACAAGAAACTCACATGCATTTTTCTGAAAGAGAAGCAGTCTTTCCAACACTTCAATTCACTGTACGTAGTGAATGGAGTGCTGCTTCACTTTCTAAATGCTGTCCTTTCAGAGAAAATCACTTTCCTTTGAAAGTACCTTAAGCTACTTACAAGCATTCAATAGAAATTTACATGTGTTTCTCTGAAAATGAAGCAGTCTGTTCCAACACTTCAATTCACTGTGCGAGGTCAATGGAGTGTTGCTTCACTTTCTAAATGCTGTCCTTTCAGAGAAAATCACTTTCCTTTGAAAGTGCCTTAAGCTACTTACAAGCATTCACAAGAAACTCACATGCATTTTTCTGAAAGAGAAGCAGTCTGTTCCAACACTTCAATTCACTGTGCGAAGTGAATGGAGTTTTGCTTCACTTTCTAAATGCTGTCCTTTCAGAGAAAATCACTTTCCTTTGAAAGTGCCTTAAGCTACTTTGACACATTCACAGGAAACTCAAATGCGTTTCTATGAAAGAGAAGCTTTCTGTTCCAACACTTCAATTCACTGTGCGAAGTGAATAGAGTGTTGCTTCACTTTCTAAATGCTGTCTTTCAGAGAAAATCACTTTCCTTTGAAAGTGCCTTAAGCTACTTACAATCATTCACAAAAAACTCATATCTGTTTTTCTGAAAGAGAAGTAGTCTGTTACAACACTTCAATTCACTGTGCGAAGTGAATGGAGTGTTGTATCACTTTCTAAATGCTGTCCTCTAAGAGAAAATCACTTTCCTTTAAAAGTGCCTTAAGCTACTTACAAGCATTCCACAGAAATTCACATGTGTTTCTCTGAAAGAGAAGCAGTCTGTTCCAACACTTCAATTCACTCTGCGAAGTGAATGGAGTGTTGTTTCACTTTCTAAATGCTGTCCTGTCAGAGAAAATCACTTTCCTTTGAAAGTGCCTTAAGCTACTTACAAGCCTTCAGAAAAAACTCATATCTGTTTCTCTGAAAGAGAAGTAGTCTGTTCCAACACTTCAATTCACTGTGCGAAGTGAATGGAGTGTTGTTTCACTTTCTAAATGCTGTCCTTTCAGAGAAAATCACTTTCCTTTGAAAGTGCCTTAAGCTACTTACAAGCATTCCACAGAAATTCACATGCGTTTCTCTGAAAGAGAAGCAGTCTGTTCCAACACTTCAATTCACTCTGCGAAGTGAATGGAGTGTTGCTTCACTTTCTAAATGCTGTCCTTTCAGAGAAAATCACTTTCCTTTGAAAGTGCCTTAAGCTACATACAAGCATTCAACAGAAATTCACATGCATTTCACTGAAAGATAAGCAGTCTGTTCCAACACTTCAATTCACTGTGCGAAGTGAATGGAGTGTTGCTTCACTTTCTAAATGCTGTCCTTTCAGAGAAAATCACTTTCCTTTGAAAATGCCTTAAGCTACATACAAGCATTCAACAGAAATTCACATGCATTTCACTGAAAGATAAGCAGTCTGTTCCAACACTTCAATTCACTGTGCGAAGTGAATGGAGTGTTGCTTCACTTTCTAAATGCTGTCCTTTCAGAGAAAATCACTTTCTTTTGAAAGTGCCTTAAGCTACTTACAAGCATTCAACAGAAATTCACATGCGTTTCTCTGTAAAAGAAGCAATCTGTTCCAACACTTCAATTCACTGTGTGAAGTGAATGGAGTGTTGCTTCACTTTCTAAATGCTGTCCTTTCAGAGAAAATCACTTTCCTTTGAAAGTGCCTTAAGCTACTTACAAGCATTCACAAGAAACTCACATGCATTTTTCTTAAAGAGAAGCAGTCTGTTCCAACACTTCAATTCACTGTCCGAAGTGAATGGAGTGTTACTTCCCTTTCTAAATGCTGTCCTTTCAGAGAAAATCACTTTCCTTTGAAAGTGCCTTAAGCTACTTACACACATTCACAGGAAACTCAAATGCGTTTCTTTGAAAGAGAAGCAGTCTGTTCCAACATTTCAATTCACTGTGCGAAGTGAATGGAGTGTTGCTTCACTTTCTAAATGCTGTCTTTCAGAGAAAATCACTTTCCTTTGAAAGTGCCTTAAGCTACTTACAAGCATTCACAAAAAACTCATATCTGTTTCTCTGAAAGAGAAGTAGTCTGTTCCAACACTTCAATTCACTGTGCGAAGTGAATGGAGTGTTGCTTCACTTTCTAAATGCTGTCCTTTCAGAGAAAATCACTTTCCTTTGAAACTGCTTTAAGCTACTTACAAGCATTCAACAGAAATTCACATGTGTTTCATTGAAAGAGAAGCAGTCTGCTCCAACACTTCCATTCACTGTGCGAAGTGAATGGAGTGTTGCTTCACTTTCTAAATGCTGTCCTTTCAGAGAAAATCACTTTCCTTTGAAAGTGCCTTAAGCTACTTACAAGCATTCCACAGAAATTCACATGCATTTCTCTGAAAAAGAAGCAGTCTGTTCCAACACTTCAATTCACTGTGCGAAGTGAATGGAGTGTTGCTTCACTTTCTAAATGCTGTCCTTTCAGAGAAAATCACTTTCCTTTGAAAGTGCCTTAAGCTACTTACAAGCATTCAACAGAAATTCACATGCATTTCACTGAAAGAGAAGCAGTCTGTTCCAACACTTCAATTCACTGTACGAAGTGAATGGAGTGTTGCTTCACTTTCTAAATGCTGTCCTTTCAGAGAAAATCACTTTCCTTTGAAAATGCCTTAAGCTACTTACAAGCATTCACAAGAAACTCACATGCATTTTTCTGAAAGAGAAGCAGTCTGTTCCAACATTTCAATTCACTGTGCGTAGTGAATGGAGTGTTTCTTCACTTTCTAAATGCTGTCCTTTCAGAGAAAATCACTTTCTTTTGAAAGTGCCTTAAGCTACTTACACACATTCACAGGAAACTCAAATGCGTTTCTATGAAAGAGAAGCTGTCTGTTCCAACACTTCAATTCACTGTGCGAAGTGAATGGAGTGTTGCTTCACTTTCTAAATGCTGTCTTTCAGAGAAAATCACTTTCCTTTGAAAGTTCCTTAAGCTACTTACAAGCATTCACAAAAAACTCATATCTGTTTCTCTGAAAGAGAAGTAGTCTGTTCCAACACTTCAATTCACTGTGCGAGGTGAATGGAGTGTTGTTTCACTTTCTAAATGCTGTCCTTTCAGAGAAAATCACTTTCCTTTGAAAGTGCCTTAAGCTACTTACAAGCATTCCACAGAAATTCACATGCGTTTCTCTGAAAGAGAAGCAGTCTGTTCCAACACTTCAATTAACTCTGCGAAGTGAATGGAGTGTTGCTTCACTTTCTAAATGCTGTCCTTTCAGAGAAAATCACTTTTCTTTGAAAGTGCCTTAAGCTACTTACACACATTCACAGGAAACTCAAATGCATTTTTATGAAAGAGAAGCTGTCTGTTCCAACACTTCAATTCACTGTGCGAAGTGAATGGAGTGTTGCTTCACTTTCTAAATGCTGTCCTTTCAGAGAAAATCACTTTCTTTTGAAAGTGCCTTAAGCTACTTACAAGCATTCGACAGAAATTCACATGCGTTTCACTGAAAGAGAAGCTGTCTGTTCCAACACTTCAATTCACTGTGCCAAGTGAATGGAGTGTTGCTTCACTTTCTAAATGTTTTCCTTTCAGAGAAAATCACTTTCTTTTGATAGTGCCTTAAACTACTTACAAGCATTCAACAGAAATTCACATGCGTTTCACTGAAAGAGAAGCAGTCTGTTCCAACATTTCAATTCACTGTGCGAAGTGAATGGAGTGTTGCTTCACTTTCTAAATGCTGTCCTTTCAGAGAAAATCACTTTCCTTTGAAAGTGCCTTAAGCTACTTACAAGCATTCAACAGAAATTCACATGCATTTCACTGAAAGAGAAGCAGTCTGTTCCAACACTTCAATTCACTGTGCGAAGTGAATGGAGTGTTGCTTCACTTTCTAAATGCTGTCCTTTCAGAGAAAATCACTTTCCTTTGAAAATGCCTTAAGCTACTTACAAGCCTTCAGAAAAAACTCATATCTGTTTCTCTGAAAGAGAAGTAGTCTGTTCCAACACTTCAATTCACTGTGCGAAGTGAATGGAGTGTTGTTTCACTTTCTAAATGCTGTCCTTTCAGAGAAAATCACTTTCCTTTGAAAGTGCCTTAAGCTACTTACAAGCATTCCACAGAAATTCACATGCGTTTCTCTGAAAGAGAAGCAGTCTGTTCCAACACTTCAATTCACTCTGCGAAGTGAATGGAGTGCTGCTTCACTTTCTAAATGCTGTCCTTTCAGAGAAAATCACTTTGCTTTGAAATTGCCTTAAGCTACATACAAGCATTCAACAGAAATTCACATGAATTTCACTGAAAGATAAGCAGTCTGTTCCAACACTTCAATTCACTGTGCGAAGTGAATGGAGTGTTGCTTCACTTTCTAAATGCTGTCCTTTCAGAGAAAATCACTTTCCTTTGAAAGTGCCTTAAGCTACTTACAAGCATTCACAAGAAACTCACATGCATTTTTCTTAAAGAGAAGCAGTCTGTTCCAACACTTTAATTCACTGTGCGCAGTGAATGGAGTGTTGCTTCACTTTCTAAATGCTGTCCTTTCAGAGAAAATCATTTTCCTTTGACAGTACCTTAAGCTACTTACAAGCATTCAATAGAAATTCACATGTGTTTCTCTGAAAAAGAAGCAGTCTGTTCCAACACTTCAATTCACTGTCCGAAGTGAATGGAGTGTTACTTCCCTTTCTAAATGCTGTCCTTTGAGAGAAAATCACTTTCCTTTGAAAGTGCCTTAAGCTACTTACACACATTCACAGGAAACTCAAATGCATTTCTATGAAAGAGAAGCAGTCTGTTCCAACATTTCAATTCACTGTGCGAAGTGAATGGAGTGTTGCTTCACTTTCTAAATGCTGTCTTTCAGAGAAAATCACTTTCCTTTGAAAGTGCCTTAAGCTACTTACAAGCATTCACAAAAAACTCATATCTGTTTCGTGAAAGAGAAGTAGTCTGTTCCAACACTTCAATTCACTGTGCGAAGTGAATGGAGTGCTGCTTCACTTTCTAAATGCTGTCCTTTCAGAGAAAATCACTTTCCTTTGAAACTGCTTTAAGCTACTTACAAGCATTCAACAGAAATTCACATGCGTTTCACTGAAAGAGAAGCAGTCTGCTCCAACACTTCAATTCACTGTGCGAAGTGAATGGAGTGTTGCTTCACTTTCTAAATGCTGTCCTGTCAGAGAAAATCACTTTCCTTTGAAATTGCCTTAAGCTACTTACAAGCATTCAACAGAAATTCACATGCATTTCACTGACAGAGAAGCAGTCTGTTCCAACACTTCAATTCACTGTGCGAAGTGAATGGAGTGTTGCTTCACTTTCTAAATGCTGTCCTCTCAGAGAAAATCACTTTCCTTTGAAAGTGCCTTAAGCTACTTACATGCATTCACAAGAAACTCACATGCAAATTTCTGAAAGAGAAGCAGTCTGTTCCAACACTTCAATTCACTGTGCGTAGTGAATGGAGTGTTGCTTCACTTTCTAAATGCTGTCCTTTCAGAGAAAATCACTTTCCTTTGAAAGTGCCTTAAGCTACTTACAAGCATTCCACAGAAATTCACATGCGTTTCTCTGAAAAAGAAGCAGTCTGTTCCAACACTTCAATTCACTGTGCGAAGTGAATGGAGTGTTGCTTCACTTTCTAAATGCTGTCCTCTCAGAGAAAATTACTTTCCTTTGAAAGTGCCTTAAGCTACTTACAAGCATTCACAAGAAACTCACATGCATTTTTCTGAAAGAGAAGCAGTCTGTTCCAACACTTCAATTCACTGTGCGAAGTGAATGGAGTGTTGCTTCACTTTCTAAATGCTGTCCTCTCAGAGAAAATCACTTTGCTTTGAAATTGCCTTAAGCTACTTACAAGCATTCACATAAAACTCACATCCGTTTCTCTGAAAGAGAAGAAGTCTGTTGCAACACTTCAATTCACTGGGCGAAGTGAATGGAGTGTTGCTTCACTTTCTATATGCTCTCCTTTTAGAGAAAATCACTCTTTTTTAAAAATGCTTTAAGCTACATACAAGCATTCAGAAGAACTCACATGCATTTTTCTGAAAGAGAAGCAGTCTGTTCCAACACTTCAATTCACTGTGCGAAGTGAATGGAGTGTTGCTTCACTTTCTAAATGCTGTCCTTTCAGAGAAAATCACTTTCCTTTGAAAGTGCCTTAAGCTACTTACAAGCATTCACAAGAAACTCACATGCATTTTTCTGAAAGATAAGCAGTCTGTTCCAACACTTCAATTCACTGTACGTAATGAATGGAGTGTTGCTTCACTTTCTAAATGCTGTCCTTTCAGAGAAAATCACTTTCCTTTGAAATTACCTTAAGCTACTTACAAGCATTCAATAGAAATTCACATGTGTTTCTCTGAAAAAGAAGCAGTCTGTTCCAACAGTTCAATTCACTGTGCGAAGTGAATGGAGTGTTGCTTCACTTTCTAAATGCTGTCCTTTCAGAGAGAATCACTTTCCTTTGAAAGTGCCTTAAGCTACTTACAAGCATTCACAAGAAACTCACATGCATTTTTCTGAAAGATAAGCAGTCTGTTCCAACACTTCAATTCACTGTGCGAAGTGAATGGAGTGTTGCTTCACTTTCTAAATGCTTTCCTTTCAGAGAAAATCACTTTCCTTTGAAAATTTCTTAAGCTTCTTACAAGTATTCACAAAAAACTCATATCTGTTTCGTGAACGAGAAGTAGTCTGTTCCAACACTTCAATTCACTGTGCGAAGTGAATGGAGTGTTGCTTCACTTTCTAAATGCTGTCCTTTCAGAGAAAATCACTTTCCTTTGAAACTGCTTTAAGCTACTTACAAGCATTCAACAGAAATTCACATGCGTTTCACTGAAAGAGAAGCAGTCTGTTCCAAAACTTCAATTCACTGTGCGAAGTGAATGGAGTGTTGCTTCACTTTCTAAATGCTGTCCTGTCAGAGAAAATCACTTTCCTTTGAAAGTGCCGTAAGCTACTTACACACATTCACAGGAAATTCAAATGCGTTTCTATGAAAGAGAAGCTGTCTGTTCCAACACTTCAATTCACTGTGCGAAGTGAATGGAGTGTTGCTTCACTTTCTAAATGCTGTCTTTCAGAGAAAATCACTTTCCTTTGAAAGTGCCTTAAGCTACTTACAAGCATTCAACAGAAATTCACATGCATTTCACTGAAAGAGAAGCAGTCTGTTCCAACACTTCAATTCACTGTGCGAAGTGAATGGAGTGTTGCTTCACTTTCTAAATGCTGTCCTTTCAGAGAAAATCACTTTCCTTTGAAAATGCAATAAGCTACTTACAAGCATTCACAAGAAACTCACATGCATTTTTCTGAAAGAGAAGCAGTCTGTTCCAACACTTCAATTCACTGTGCGTAGTGAACGAAGTGTTGCTTCACTTTCTAAATACTGTCCTTTCAGAGAAAATCACTTTCTTTTGAAAGTGCCTTAAGCTACTTACACACATTCAAAGGAAACTCAAATGCGTTTCTATGAAAGAGAAGCTGTCTGTTCCAACACTTCAATTCACTGGGCGAAGTGAATGGAGTGTTGCTTCACTTTCTAAATGCTGTCTTTCAGAGAAAATCACTTTCCTTTGAAAGTGCCTTAAGCTACTTACAAGCATTCACAAAAAACTCATATCTGTTTCTCTGAAAGAGAAGTAGTCTGTTCCAACACTTCAATTCACTGTGCGAAGTGAATGGAGTGTTGTTTCACTTTCTCAATGCTGTCCTTTCAGAGAAAATCACTTTCCTTTGAAAGTGCCTTAAGCTACTTAAAAGCATTCCACAGAAATTCACATGCGTTTCTCTGAAAGAGAAGCAGTCTGTTCCAACACTTCAATTCACTCTGCGACGTGAACGGAGTGTTGTTTCACTTTCTAAATGCTGTCCTTTTAGAGAAAATCACTTTCCTTTGAAAGTGCCTTAAGCTACTTACAAGCATTCAACAGAAATTCACATGCGTTTCACTGAAAGAGAAGCAGTCTGTTCCAACATTTCAATTCACTGTGCGAAGTGAATGGAGTGTTGCTTCACTTTCTAAATGCTGTCCTTTCAGAGAAAATCACTTTCCTTTGAAAGTTCCTTATGCTACTTACAAGCATTCAACAGAAATTCACATGCATTTCACTGAAAGATAAGCAGTCTGTTCCAACACTTCAATTCACTGTGCGAAGTGAATGGAGTGTTGCTTCACTTTCTAAATGCTGTCCTTTCAGAGAAAATCACTTTCCTTTGAAAATGCCTTAAGCTACTTACAAGCATTCACAAAAAACTCATATCTGTTTCGTGAAAGAGAAGTAGTCTGTTCCAACATTTCAATTCACTGTGCGAAGTGAATGGAGTGTTGCTTCACTTTCTAAATGCTGTCCTTGCAGAGAAAATCACTTTCCTTTGAAAGTGCCTTAAGCTACTTACACACATTCAACAGAAATTCACATGCGTTTCACTGAAAGAGAAGCAGTCTGCTCCAACACTTCAATTCACTGGGCGAAGTGAATGGAGTGTTGCTTCACTCTAAATGCTGTCCTTTCAGAGAAAATCACTTTCCTTTGAAATTGCATTAAGCTACTTACAAGCATTCAACAGAAATTCACATGCATTTCACTGAAAGAGAAGCAGTCTGTTCCAACACTTCAATTCACTGTGCGAAGTGAATGGAGTGTTGCTTCACTTTCTAAACGCTGTCCTTTCAGAGAAAATCACTTTCATTTGAAAATGCCTTAAGCTACTTACAAGCATTCACAAAAAACTCATATCTGTTTCCTGAAAGAGAAGTAGTCTGTTCCAACACTTCAGTTCACTGTGCGAAGTGAATGGAGTGTTGTTTCACTTTCTAAATGCTGTCCTTTCAGAGAAAATCACTTTCCTTTGAAAGTGCCTTAAGCTACTTACAAGCATTCCACAGAAATTCACATGCGTTTCTCTGAAAAAGAAGCAGTCTGTTCCAACACTTCAATTCACTGTGCGAAGTGAATGGAGTGTTGCTTCACTTTCAAAATGCTGTCCTTTCAGAGAAAATCACTTTCCTTTGAAAGTGCCTTAAGCTACTTACAAGCATTCACAAGAAACTCACATGCATTTTTCTGAAAGAGAAGCAGTCTGTTCCAACACTTCAATTCACTGTACGTAGTGAATGGAGTGTTGCTTCACTTTCTAAATGCTGTCCTTTCAGAGAAAATCACTTTGCTTTGAAAGTGCCTTAAGCTACTTACAAGCATTCACAAAAGACTCATATCTGTTTCGTGAAAGAGAAGTAGTCTGTTCCAACACTTCAATTCACTGTGTGAAGTGAATGGAGTGTTGCTTCACTTTCTAAATGCTGTCCTTTCAGAGAAAATCACTTTCTTTTGAAAGTGCCTTAAGCTACTTACAAGCATTCAACAGAAATTCACAAGCGTTTCACTGAAAGAGAAGCTGTCTCTTCCAACACTTCAATTCACTGTGCGAAGTGAATGGAGTGTTGCTTCACTTTCTAAATGCTGTCCTTTCAGAGAAAATCACTTTCCTTTGATAGTGCCTTAAGCTACTTACAAGCATTCAACAGAAATTCACATGCGTTTCACTGAAAGAGAAGCAGTCTGTTCCAACATTTCAATTCACTGTGCGAAGTGAATGGAGTGTTGCTTCACTTTCTAAATGCTGTCTTTCAGAGAAAATCACTTTCCTTTGAAAGTGCCTTAAACAACTTACAAGCATTCACAAAAAACTCATATCTGTTTCTGTGAAAGAGAAGTAGTCTGTTCCAACACTTCAATTCACTGTGCGAAGTGAATGGAGTGTTGTTTCACTTTCTAAATACTGTCCTCTCAGAGAAAATCACTTTCCTTTGAAAGTGCCTTAAGCTACTTACAAGCATTCCACAGAAATTCACATGCGTTTCTCTGAAAGAGAAGCAGTCTGTTCCAACACTTCAATTCACTCTGAGAAGTGAATGGAGTGTTATTTCACTTTCTAAATGCTGTCCTGTCAGAGAAAATCACTTTCCTTTGAAAGTGCCTTAAGCTACTTACACACATTCACAGGAAACTTAAATGCGTTTCTATGAAAGAGAAGCTGTCTGTTCCAACACTTCAATTCACTGTGCGAAGTGAATGGAGTGTTGCTTCACTTTCTAAATGCTGTCCTTTCAGAGAAAATCACTTTCCTTTGAAAGTGCCTTAAGCTACTTACAAGCATTCAACAGAAATTCACATGCATTTCACTGAAAGAGAAGCAGTCTGTTCCAACACTTCAATTCACTGTGCGAAGTGAATGGAGTGTTGCTTCACTTTCTAAATGCTGTCCTTTCAGAGAAAATCACTTTCCTTTGAAAATGCCTTAAGCTACTTACAAGCATTCACAAGAAACTCACATGCATTTTTCTGAAAGAGAAGCAGTCTGTTCCAACACTTCAATTCACTGTGCGTAGTGAACGGAGTGTTGCTTCACTTTCTAAATACTGTCCTTTCAGAGAAAATCACTTTCTTTTGAAAGTGCCTTAAGCTACTTACACACATTCAAAGGAAACTCAAATGCGTTTCTATGAAAGAGAAGCTGTCTGTTCCAACACTTCAATTCACTGGGCGAAGTGAATGGAGTGTTGCTTCACTTTCTAAATGCTGTCTTTCAGAGAAAATCACTTTCCTTTGAAAGTGCCTTAAGCTACTTACAAGCATTCACAAAAAACTCATATCTGTTTCTCTGAAAGAGAAGTAGTCTGTTCCAACACTTCAATTCACTGTGCGAAGTGAATGGAGTGTTGTTTCACTTTCTCAATGCTGTCCTTTCAGAGAAAATCACTTTCCTTTGAAAGTGCCTTAAGCTACTTAAAAGCATTCCACAGAAATTCACATGCGTTTCTCTGAAAGAGAAGCAGTCTGTTCCAACACTTCAATTCACTCTGCGACGTGAATGGAGTGTTGTTTCACTTTCTAAATGCTGTCCTTTTAGAGAAAATCACTTTCCTTTGAAAGTGCCTTAAGCTACTTACAAGCATTCAACAGAAATTCACATGCGGTTCACTGAAAGAGAAGCAGTCTGTTCCAACATTTCAATTCACTGTGCGAAGTGAATGGAGTGTTGCTTCACTTTCTAAATGCTGTCCTTTCAGAGAAAATCACTTTCCTTTGAAAGTTCCTTATGCTACTTACAAGCATTCAACAGAAATTCACATGCATTTCACTGAAAGATAAGCAGTCTGTTCCAACACTTCAATTCACTGTGCGAAGTGAATGGAGTGTTGCTTCACTTTCTAAATGCTGTCCTTTCAGAGAAAATCACTTTCCTTTGAAAATGCCTTAAGCTACTTACAAGCATTCACAAAAAACTCATATCTGTTTCGTGAAAGAGAAGTAGTCTGTTCCAACACTTCAATTCACTGTGCGAAGTGAATGGAGTGTTGCTTCACTTTCTAAATGCTGTCCTTTCAGAGAAAATCACTTTCCTTTGAAAGTGCCTTAAGCTACTTACACACATTCAACAGAAATTCACATGCGTTTCACTGAAAGAGAAGCAGTCTGCTCCAACACTTCAATTCACTGGGCGAAGTGAATGGAGTGTTGCTTCACTCTAAATGCTGTCGTTTCAGAGAAAATCACTTTCCTTTGAAATTGCATTAAGCTACTTACAAGCATTCAACAGAAATTCACATGCATTTCACTGAAAGAGAAGCAGTCTGTTCCAACACTTCAATTCACTGTGCGAAGTGAATGGAGTGTTGCTTCACTTTCTAAATGCTGTCCTTTCAGAGAAAATCACTTTCATTTGAAAATGCCTTAAGCTACTTACAAGCATTCACAAAAAACTCATATCTGTTTCCTGAAAGAGAAGTAGTCTGTTCCAACACTTCAGTTCACTGTGCGAAGTGAATGGAGTGTTGTTTCACTTTCTAAATGCTGTCCTTTCAGAGAAAATCACTTTCCTTTGAAAGTGCCTTAAGCTACTTACAAGCATTCCACAGAAATTCACATGCGTTTCTCTGAAAAAGAAGCAGTCTGTTCCAACACTTCAATTCACTGTGCGAAGTGAATGGAGTGTTGCTTCACTTTCAAAATGCTGTCCTTTCAGAGAAAAACACTTTCCTTTGAAAGTGCCTTAAGCTACTTACAAGCATTCACAAGAAACTCACATGCATTTTTCTGAAAGAGAAGCAGTCTGTTCCAACACTTCAATTCACTGTACGTAGTGAATGGAGTGTTGCTTCACTTTCTAAATGCTGTCCTTTCAGAGAAAATCACTTTGCTTTGAAAGTGCCTTAAGCTACTTACAAGCATTCACAAAAGACTCATATCTGTTTCGTGAAAGAGAAGTAGTCTGTTCCAACACTTCAATTCACTGTGTGAAGTGAATGGAGTGTTGCTTCACTTTCTAAATGCTGTCCTTTCAGAGAAAATCACTTTCTTTTGAAAGTGCCTTAAGCTACTTACAAGCATTCAACAGAAATTCACAAGCGTTTCACTGAAAGAGAAGCTGTCTGTTCCAACACTTCAATTCACTGTGCGAAGTGAATGGAGTGTTGCTTCACTTTCTAAATGCTGTCCTTTCAGAGAAAATCACTTTCCTTTGATAGTGCCTTAAGCTACTTACAAGCATTCAACAGAAATTCACATGCGTTTCACTGAAAGAGAAGCAGTCTGTTCCAACATTTCAATTCACTGTGCGAAGTGAATGGAGTGTTGCTTCACTTTCTAAATGCTGTCTTTCAGAGAAAATCACTTTCCTTTGAAAGTGCCTTAAACTACTTACAAGCATTCACAAAAAACTCATATCTGTTTCTCTGAAAGAGAAGCAGTCTGTTCCAACACTTCAATTCACTGTGCGAAGTGAATGGAGTGTTGTTTCACTTTCTAAATACTGTCCTCTCAGAGAAAATCACTTTCCTTTGAAAGTGCCTTAAGCTACTTACACACATTCACAGGAAACTTAAATGCGTTTCTATGAAAGAGAAGCTGTATGTTCCAACACTTCAATTCACTGTGCGAAGTGAATGGAGTGTTGCTTCACTTTCTAAATGCTGTCCTTTCAGAGAAAATCACTTTCCTTTGAAAGTGCCTTAAGCTACTTACAAGCATTCAACAGAAATTCACATGCATTTCACTGAAAGAGAAGCAGTCTGTTCCAACACTTCAATTCACTGTGCGAAGTGAATGGAGTGTTGCTTCACTTTCTAAATGCTGTCCTTTCAGAGAAAATCACTTTCCTTTGAAAATGCCTTAAGCTACTTACAAGCATTCACAAGAAACTCACATGCATTTTTCTGAAAGAGAAGCAGTCTGTTCCAACACTTCAATTCACTGTGCGTAGTTAATGGAGTGTTGCTTCACTTTCTAAATGCTGTCCTTTCAGAGAAAATCACTTTCTTTTGAAAGTGCCTTAAGCTACTTACACACATTCACAGGAAACTCAAATGCGTTTCTATGAAAGAGAAGCTGTCTGTTCCAACACTTCAATTCACTGTGCGAAGTGAATGGAGTGTTGCTTCACTTTCTAAATGCTGTCTTTCAGAGAAAATCACTTTCCTTTTAAAGTTCCTTAAGCTACTTACAAGCATTCACAAAAAACTCATATCTGTTTCTCTGAAAGAGAAGTAGTCTGTTCCAACACTTCAATTCACTGTGCGAGGTGAATGGAGTGTTGTTTCACTTTATAAATGCTGTCCTTTCAGAGAAAATCACTTTCCTTTGAAAGTGCCTTAAGCTACTTACAAGCATTCCACAGAAATTCACATGCGTTTCTCTGAAAGAGAAGCAGTCTGTTCCAACACTTCAATTAACTCTGCGAGGTGAATGGAGTGTTGCTTCACTTTCTAAATGCTGTCCTTTCAGAGAAAATCACTTTTCTTTGAAAGTGCCTAAAGCTAATTACATACATTCACAGGAAACTCAAATGCATTTCTATGAAAGAGAAGCTGTCTGTTCCAACACTTCAATTCACTGTGCGAAGTGAATGGAGTGTTGCTTCACTTTCTAAATGCTGTCCTTTCAGAGAAAATCACTTTCTTTTGAAAGTGCCTTAAGCTACTTACAAGCATTCAACAGAAATTCACATGCGTTTCACTGAAAGAGAAGCTGTCTGTTCCAACACTTCAATTCACTGTGCGAAGTGAATGGAGTGTTGCTTCACTTTCTAAATGTTGTCCTTTCAGAGAAAATCACTTTCCTTTGATAGTGCCTTAAGCTACTTACAAGCATTCAACAGAAATTCACATGCGTTTCACTGAAAGAGAAGCAGTCTGTTCCAACATTTCAATTCACTGTGCGAAGTGAATGGAGTGTTGCTTCACTTTCTAAATGCTGTCCTTTCAGAGAAAATCACTTTCCTTTGAAAATGCCTTAAGCTACTTACACGCATTCACAAAAAACTCATATCTGTTTCGTGAAAGAGAAGTAGTCTGTTCCAACACTTCAATTCACTGTGCGAAGTGAATGGAGTGTGGTTTCACTTTCTAAATGCTGTCCTTTCAGAGAAAATCACTTTCCTTTGAAAGTGCCTTAAGCTACTTACAAGCATTCCACAGAAATTCACATGCGTTTCTCTGAAAAAGAAGCAGTCTGTTCCAACACTTCAATTCACTGTGCGAAGTGAATGGAGTGTTGCTTCACTTTCTAAATGCTGTCCTTTCAGAGAAAATCACTTTCCTTTGAAAGTGCCTTAAGCTACTTACAAGCATTCACAAGAAACTCACATGCATTTTTCTGAAAGATAAGCAGTCTGTTCCAACACTTCAATTCACTGTGCGAAGTGAATGGAGTGTTGCTTCACTTTCTAAATGCTTTCCTTTCAGAGAAAATCACTTTCCTTTGAAAATGCCTTAAGCTACTTACAAGTATTCACAAAAAACTCATATCTGTTTCGTGAACGAGAAGTAGTCTGTTCCAACACTTCAATTCACTGTGCGAAGTGAATGGAGTGTTGCTTCACTTTCTAAATGCTGTCCTTTCAGAGAAAATCACTTTCCTTTGAAACTGCTTTAAGCTACTTACAAGCATTCAACAGAAATTCACATGCGTTTCACTGAAAGAGAAGCAGTCTGTTCCAAAACTTCAATTCACTGTGCGAAGTGAATGGAGTGTTGCTTCACTTTCTAAATGCTGTCCTTTCAGAGAAAATCACTTTCCTTTGATAGTGCCTTAAGCTACTTACAAGCATTCAACAGAAATTCACATGCGTTTCACTGAAAGAGAAGCAGTCTGTTCCAACATTTCAATTCACTGTGCGAAGTGAATGGAGTGTTGCTTCACTTTCTAAATGCTGTCTTTCATAGAAAATCACTTTCCTTTGAAAGTGCCTTAAACAACTTACAAGCATTCACAAAAAACTCATATCTGTTTCTCTGAAAGAGAAGTAGTCTGTTCCAACACTTCAATTCACTGTGCGAAGTGAATGGAGTGTTGTTTCACTTTCTAAATACTGTCCTCTCAGAGAAAATCACTTTCCTTTGAAAGTGCCTTAAGCTACTTACAAGCATTCCACAGAAATTCACATGCGTTTCTCTGAAAGAGAAGCAGTCTGTTCCAACACTTCAATTCACTCTGAGAAGTGAATGGAGTGTTATTTCACTTTCTAAATGCTGTCCTGTCAGAGAAAATCACTTTCCTTTGAAAGTGCCTTAAGCTACTTACAAGCATTCAACAGAAATTCACATGCGTTTCACTGAAAGAGAAGCAGTCTGTTCCAACATTTCAATTCACTGTGCGAAGTGAATGGAGTGTTGCTTCACTTTCTAAATGCTGTCCTTTCAGAGAAAATCACTTTCCTTTGAAAGTTCCTTATGCTACTTACAAGCATTCAACAGAAATTCACATGCATTTCACTGAAAGATAAGCAGTCTGTTCCAACACTTCAATTCACTGTGCGAAGTGAATGGAGTGTTGCTTCACTTTCTAAATGCTGTCCTTTCAGAGAAAATCACTTTCCTTTGAAAATGCCTTAAGCTACTTACAAGCATTCACAAAAAACTCATATCTGTTTCGTGAAAGAGAAGTAGTCTGTTCCAACACTTCAATTCACTGTGCGAAGTGAATGGAGTGTTGCTTCACTTTCTAAATGCTGTCCTTTCAGAGAAAATCACTTTCCTTTGAAAGTGCCTTAAGCTACTTACAAGCATTCAACAGAAATTCACATGCATTTCACTGAAAGAGAAGCAGTCTGTTCCAACACTTCAATTCACTGTGCGAAGTGAATGGAGTGTTGCTTCACTTTCTAAATGCTGTCCTTTCAGAGAAAATCACTTTCCTTTGAAAATGCCTTAAGCTACTTACAAGCATTCACAAGAAACTCACATGCATTTTTCTGAAAGAGAAGCAGTCTGTTCCAACACTTCAATTCACTGTGCGTAGTTAATGGAGTGTTGCTTCACTTTCTAAATGCTGTCCTTTCAGAGAAAATCACTTTCTTTTGAAAGTGCCTTAAGCTACTTACACACATTCACAGGAAACTCAAATGCGTTTCTATGAAAGAGAAGCTGTCTGTTCCAACACTTCAATTCACTGTGCGAAGTGAATGGAGTGTTGCTTCACTTTCTAAATGCTGTCTTTCAGAGAAAATCACTTTCCTTTTAAAGTTCCTTAAGCTACTTACAAGCATTCACAAAAAACTCATATCTGTTTCTCTGAAAGAGAAGTAGTCTGTTCCAACACTTCAATTCACTGTGCGAGGTGAATGGAGTGTTGTTTCACTTTCTAAATGCTGTCCTTTCAGAGAAAATCACTTTCCTTTGAAAGTGCCTTAAGCTACTTACAAGCATTCCACAGAAATTCACATGCGTTTCTCTGAAAGAGAAGCAGTCTGTTCCAACACTTCAATTAACTCTGCGAGGTGAATGGAGTGTTGCTTCACTTTCTAAATGCTGTCCTTTCAGAGAAAATCACTTTTCTTTGAAAGTGCCTAAAGCTACTTACATACATTCACAGGAAACTCAAATGCATTTCTATGAAAGAGAAGCTGTCTGTTCCAACACTTCAATTCACTGTGCGAAGTGAATGGAGTGTTGCTTCACTTTCTAAATGCTGTCCTTTCAGAGAAAATCACTTTCTTTTGAAAGTGCCTTAAGCTACTTACAAGCATTCAACAGAAATTCACATGCGTTTCACTGAAAGAGAAGCTGTCTGTTCCAACACTTCAATTCACTGTGCGAAGTGAATGGAGTGTTGCTTCACTTTCTAAATGTTGTCCTTTCAGAGAAAATCACTTTCCTTTGATAGTGCCTTAAGCTACTTACAAGCATTCAACAGAAATTCACATGCGTTTCACTGAAAGAGAAGCAGTCTGTTCCAACATTTCAATTCACTGTGCGAAGTGAATGGAGTGTTGCTTCACTTTCTAAATGCTGTCCTTTCAGAGAAAATCACTTTCCTTTGAAAATGCCTTAAGCTACTTACACGCATTCACAAAAAACTCATATCTGTTTCGTGAAAAAGAAGTAGTCTGTTCCAACACTTCAATTCACTGTGTGAAGTGAATGGAGTGTGGTTTCACTTTCTAAATGCTGTCCTTTCAGAGAAAATCACTTTCCTTTGAAAGTGCCTTAAGCTACTTACAAGCATTCCACAGAAATTCACATGCGTTTCTCTGAAAAAGAAGCAGTCTGTTCCAACACTTCAATTCACTGTGCGAAGTGAATGGAGTGTTGCTTCACTTTCTAAATGCTGTCCTTTCAGAGAAAATCACTTTCCTTTGAAAGTGCCTTAAGCTACTTACAAGCATTCACAAGAAACTCACATGCATTTTTCTGAAAGATAAGCAGTCTGTTCCAACACTTCAATTCACTGTGCGAAGTGAATGGAGTGTTGCTTCACTTTCTAAATGCTTTCCTTTCAGAGAAAATCACTTTCCTTTGAAAATGCCTTAAGCTACTTACAAGTATTCACAAAAAACTCATATCTGTTTCGTGAACGAGAAGTAGTCTGTTCCAACACTTCAATTCACTGTGCGAAGTGAATGGAGTGTTGCTTCACTTTCTAAATGCTGTCCTTTCAGAGAAAATCACTTTCCTTTGAAACTGCTTTAAGCTACTTACAAGCATTCAACAGAAATTCACATGCGTTTCACTGAAAGAGAAGCAGTCTGTTCCAAAACTTCAATTCACTGTGCGAAGTGAATGGAGTATTGCTTCACTTTCTAAATGCTGTCCTGTCAGAGAAAATCACTTTCCTTTGAAAGTGCCTTAAGCTACTTACACACATTCACAGGAAATTCAAATGCGTTTCTATGAAAGAGAAGCTGTCTGTTCCAACACTTCAATTCACTGTGCGAAGTGAATGGAGTGTTGCTTCACTTTCTAAATGCTGTCTTTCAGAGAAAATCACTTTCCTTTGAAAGTGCCTTAAGCTACTTACAAGCATTCAACAGAAATTCACATGCATTTCACTGAAAGAGAAGCAGTCTGTTCCAACACTTCAATTCACTGTGCGAAGTGAATGGAGTGTTGCTTCACTTTCTAAATGCTGTCCTTTCAGAGAAAATCACTTTCCTTTGAAAATGCCTTAAGCTACTTACAAGCATTCACAAGAAACTCACATGCATTTTTCTGAAAGAGAAGCAGTCTGTTCCAACACTTCAATTCACTGTGCGTAGTGAACGGAGTGTTGCTTCACTTTCTAAATACTGTCCTTTCAGAGAAAATCACTTTCTTTTGAAAGTGCATTAAGCTACTTACACACATTCAAAGGAAACTCAAATGCGTTTCTATGAAAGAGAAGCTGTCTGTTCCAACACTTCAATTCACTGGGCAAAGTGAATGGAGTGTTGCTTCACTTTCTAAATGCTGTCTTTCAGAGAAAATCACTTTCCTTTGAAAGTGCCTTAAGCTACTTACAAGCATTCACAAAAAACTCATATCTGTTTCTCTGAAAGAGAAGTAGTCTGTTCCAACACTTCAATTCACTGTGCGAAGTGAATGGAGTGTTGTTTCACTTTCTCAATGCTGTCCTTTCAGAGAAAATCACTTTCCTTTGAAAGTGCCTTAAGCTACTTAAAAGCATTCCACAGAAATTCACATGCGTTTCTCTGAAAGAGAAGCAGTCTGTTCCAACACTTCAATTCACTCTGCGACGTGAATGGAGTGTTGTTTCACTTTCTAAATGCTGTCCTTTTAGAGAAAATCACTTTCCTTTGAAAGTGCCTTAAGCTACTTACAAGCATTCAACAGAAATTCACATGCGTTTCACTGAAAGAGAAGCAGTCTGTTCCAACATTTCAATTCACTGTGCGAAGTGAATGGAGTGTTGCTTCACTTTCTAAATGCTGTCCTTTCAGAGAAAATCACTTTCCTTTGAAAGTTCCTTATGCTATTTACAAGCATTCAACAGAAATTCACATGCATTTCACTGAAAGATAAGCAGTCTGTTCCAACACTTCAATTCACTGTGCGAAGTGAATGGAGTATTGCTTCACTTTCTAAATGCTGTCCTTTCAGAGAAAATCACTTTCCTTTGAAAATGCCTTAAGCTACTTACAAGCATTCACAAAAAACTCATATCTGTTTCGTGAAAGAGAAGTAGTCTGTTCCAACACTTCAATTCACTGTGCGAAGTGAATGGAGTGTTGCTTCACTTTCTAAATGCTGTCCTTTCAGAGAAAATCACTTTCCTTTGAAAGTGCCTTAAGCTACTTACACACATTCAACAGAAATTCACATGCGTTTCACTGAAAGAGAAGCAGTCTGCTCCAACACTTCAATTCACTGGGCGAAGTGAATGGAGTGTTGCTTCACTCTAAATGCTGTCCTTTCAGAGAAAATCACTTTCCTTTGAAATTGCATTAAGCTACCTACAAGCATTCAACAGAAATTCACATGCATTTCACTGAAAGAGAAGCAGTCTGTTCCAACACTTCAATTCACTGTGCGAAGTGAATGGAGTGTTGCTTCACTTTCTAAATGCTGTCCTTTCAGAGAAAATCACTTTCATTTGAAAATGCCTTAAGCTACTTACAAGCATTCACAAAAAACTCATATCTGTTTCCTGAAACAGAAGTTGTCTGTTCCAACACTTCAGTTCACTGTGCGAAGTGAATGGAGTGTTGTTTCACTTTCTAAATGCTGTCCTTTCAGAGAAAATCACTTTCCTTTGAAAGTGCCTTAAGCTACTTACAAGCATTCCACAGAAATTCACATGTGTTTCTCTGAAAAAGAAGCAGTCTGTTCCAACACTTCAATTCACTGTGCGAAGTGAATGGAGTGTTGCTTCACTTTCTAAATGCTGTCCTTTCAGAGAAAATCACTTTCCTTTGAAAATGCCTTAAGCTACTTACAAGCATTCACAAGAAACTCACATGCATTTTTCTGAAAGAGAAGCAGTCTGTTCCAACACTTCAATTCACTGTGCGTAGTGAATGGAGTGTTGCTTCACTTTCTAAATGCTGTCCTTTCAGAGAAAATCACTTTCTTTTGAAAGTGCCTTAAGCTACTTACACACATTCACAGGAAACTCAAATGCGTTTCTATGAAAGAGAAGCTGTCTGTTCCAACACTTCAATTCACTGTGCGAAGTGAATGGAGTGTTGCTTCACTTTCTAAATGCTGTCTTTCAGAGAAAATCACTTTCCTTTTAAAGTTCCTTAAGCTACTGACAAGCATTCACAAAAAACTCATATCTGTTTCTCTGAAAGAGAAGTAGTCTGTTCCAACACTTCAATTCACTGTGCGAGGTGAATGGAGTGTTGTTTCACTTTCTAAATGCTGTCCTTTCAGAGAAAATCACTTTCCTTTGAAAGTGCCTTAAGCTACTTACAAGCATTCCACAGAAATTCACATGCGTTTCTCTGAAAGAGAAGCAGTCTGTTCCAACACTTCAATTAACTCTGCGAAGTGAATGGAGTGTTGCTTCACTTTCTAAATGCTGTCCTTTCAGAGAAAATCACTTTTCTTTGAAAGTGCCTAAAGCTACTTACACACATTCACAGGAAACTCAAATGCATTTCTATGAAAGAGAAGCTGTCTGTTCCAACACTTCAATTCACTGTGCGAAGTGAATGGAGTGTTGCTTCACTTTCTAAATGCTGTCCTTTCAGAGAAAATCACTTTCTTTTGAAAGTGCCTTAAGCTACTTACAAGCATTCAACAGAAATTCACATGCGTTTCACTGAAAGAGAAGCTGTCTGTTCCAACACTTCAATTCACTGTGCGAAGTGAATGGAGTGTTGCTTCACTTTCTAAATGTTGTCCTTTCAGAGAAAATCACTTTCCTTTGATAGTGCCTTAAGCTACTTACAAGCATTCAACAGAAATTCACATGCGTTTCACTGAAAGAGAAGCAGTCTGTTCCAACATTTCAATTCACTGTGCGAAGTGAATGGAGTGTTGCCTCACTTTCTAAATGCTGTCCTTTCAGAGAAAATCACTTTCCTTTGAAAATGCCTTAAGCTACTTACACGCATTCACAAAAAACTCAGATCTGTTTCGTGAAAGAGAAGTAGTCTGTTCCAACACTTCAATTCACTGTGCGAAGTGAATGGAGTGTGGTTTCGCTTTCTAAATGCTGTCCTTTCAGAGAAAATCACTTTCCTTTGAAAGTGCCTTAAGCTACTTACAAGCATTCCACAGAAATTCACATGCGTTTCTCTGAAAAAGAAGCAGTCTGTTCCAACACTTCAATTCACTGTGCGAAGTGAATGGAGTGTTGCTTCACTTTCTAAATGCTGTCCTTTCAGAGAAAATCACTTTCCTTTGAAAGTGCCTTAAGCTACTTACAAGCATTCACAAGAAACTCACATGCATTTTTCTGAAAGATAAGCAGTCTGTTCCAACACTTCAATTCACTGTGCGAAGTGAATGGAGTGTTGCTTCACTTTCTAAATGCTTTCCTTTCAGAGAAAATCACTTTCCTTTGAAAATGCCTTAAGCTACTTACAAGTATTCACAAAAAACTCATATCTGTTTCGTGAACGAGAAGTAGTCTGTTCCAACACTTCAATTCACTGTGCGAAGTGAATGGAGTGTTGCTTCACTTTCTAAATGCTGTCCTTTCAGAGAAAATCACTTTCCTTTGAAACTGCTTTAAGCTACTTACAAGCATTCAACAGAAATTCACATGCGTTTCACTGAAAGAGAAGCAGTCTGTTCCAAGACTTCAATTCACTGTGCGAAGTGAATGGAGTGTTGCTTCACTTTCTAAATGCTGTCTTTCAGAGAAAATCACTTTCCTTTGAAAGTGCCTTAAGCTACTTACACACATTCACAGGAAATTCAAATGCGTTTCTATGAAAGAGAAGCTGTCTGTTCCAACACTTCAATTCACTGTGCGAAGTGAATGGAGTGTTGCTTCACTTTCTAAATGCTGTCTTTCAGAGAAAATCACTTTCCTTTGAAAGTGCCTTAAGCTACTTACAAGCATTCAACAGAAATTCACATGCATTTCACTGAAAGAGAAGCAGTCTGTTCCAACACTTCAATTCACTGTGCGAAGTGAATGGAGTGTTGCTTCACTTTCTAAATGCTGTCCTTTCAGAGAAAATCACTTTCCTTTGAAAATGCCTTAAGCTACTTACAAGCATTCACAAGAAACTCACATGCATTTTTCTGAAAGAGAAGCAGTCTGTTCCAACACTTCAATTCACTGTGCGTAGTGAACGGAGTGTTGCTTCACTTTCTAAATACTGTCCTTTCAGAGAAAATCACTTTCTTTTGAAAGTGCATTAAGCTACTTACACACATTCAAAGGAAACTCAAATGCGTTTCTATGAAAGAGAAGCTGTCTGTTCCAACACTTCAATTCACTGGGCAAAGTGAATGGAGTGTTGCTTCACTTTCTAAATGCTGTCTTTCAGAGAAAATCACTTTCCTTTGAAAGTGCCTTAAGCTACTTACAAGCATTCACAAAAAACTCATATCTGTTTCTCTGAAAGAGAAGTAGTCTGTTCCAACACTTCAATTCACTGTGCGAAGTGAATGGAGTGTTGTTTCACTTTCTCAATGCTGTCCTTTCAGAGAAAATCACTTTCCTTTGAAAGTGCCTTAAGCTACTTAAAAGCATTCCACAGAAATTCACATGCGTTTCTCTGAAAGAGAAGCAGTCTGTTCCAACACTTCAATTCACTCTGCGACGTGAATGGAGTGTTGTTTCACTTTCTAAATGCTGTCCTTTTAGAGAAAATCACTTTCCTTTGAAAGTGCCTTAAGCTACTTACAAGCATTCAACAGAAATTCACATGCGTTTCACTGAAAGAGAAGCAGTCTGTTCCAACATTTCAATTCACTGTGCGAAGTGAATGGAGTGTTGCTTCACTTTCTAAATGCTGTCCTTTCAGAGAAAATCACTTTCCTTTGAAAGTTCCTTATGCTATTTACAAGCATTCAACAGAAATTCACATGCATTTCACTGAAAGATAAGCAGTCTGTTCCAACACTTCAATTCACTGTGCGAAGTGAATGGAGTATTGCTTCACTTTCTAAATGCTGTCCTTTCAGAGAAAATCACTTTCCTTTGAAAATGCCTTAAGCTACTTACAAGCATTCACAAAAAACTCATATCTGTTTCGTGAAAGAGAAGTAGTCTGTTCCAACACTTCAATTCACTGTGCGAAGTGAATGGAGTGTTGCTTCACTTTCTAAATGCTGTCCTTTCAGAGAAAATCACTTTCCTTTGAAAGTGCCTTAAGCTACTTACACACATTCAACAGAAATTCACATGCGTTTCACTGAAAGAGAAGCAGTCTGCTCCAACACTTCAATTCACTGGGCGAAGTGAATGGAGTGTTGCTTCACTCTAAATGCTGTCCTTTCAGAGAAAATCACTTTCCTTTGAAATTGCATTAAGCTACCTACAAGCATTCAACAGAAATTCACATGCATTTCACTGAAAGAGAAGCAGTCTGTTCCAACACTTCAATTCACTGTGCGAAGTGAATGGAGTGTTGCTTCACTTTCTAAATGCTGTCCTTTCAGAGAAAATCACTTTCATTTGAAAATGCCTTAAGCTACTTACAAGCATTCACAAAAAACTCATATCTGTTTCCTGAAACAGAAGTTGTCTGTTCCAACACTTCAGTTCACTGTGCGAAGTGAATGGAGTGTTGTTTCACTTTCTAAATGCTGTCCTTTCAGAGAAAATCACTTTCCTTTGAAAGTGCCTTAAGCTACTTACAAGCATTCCACAGAAATTCACATGTGTTTCTCTGAAAAAGAAGCAGTCTGTTCCAACACTTCAATTCACTGTGCGAAGTGAATGGAGTGTTGCTTCACTTTCTAAATGCTGTCCTTTCAGAGAAAATCACTTTCCTTTGAAAATGCCTTAAGCTACTTACAAGCATTCACAAGAAACTCACATGCATTTTTCTGAAAGAGAAGCAGTCTGTTCCAACACTTCAATTCACTGTGCGTAGTGAATGGAGTGTTGCTTCACTTTCTAAATGCTGTCCTTTCAGAGAAAATCACTTTCTTTTGAAAGTGCCTTAAGCTACTTACACACATTCACAGGAAACTCAAATGCGTTTCTATGAAAGAGAAGCTGTCTGTTCCAACACTTCAATTCACTGTGCGAAGTGAATGGAGTGTTGCTTCACTTTCTAAATGCTGTCTTTCAGAGAAAATCACTTTCCTTTTAAAGTTCCTTAAGCTACTTACAAGCATTCACAAAAAACTCATATCTGTTTCTCTGAAAGAGAAGTAGTCTGTTCCAACACTTCAATTCACTGTGCGAGGTGAATGGAGTGTTGTTTCACTTTCTAAATGCTGTCCTTTCAGAGAAAATCACTTTCCTTTGAAAGTGCCTTAAGCTACTTACAAGCATTCCACAGAAATTCACATGCGTTTCTCTGAAAGAGAAGCAGTCTGTTCCAACACTTCAATTAACTCTGCGAAGTGAATGGAGTGTTGCTTCACTTTCTAAATGCTGTCCTTTCAGAGAAAATCACTTTTCTTTGAAAGTGCCTAAAGCTACTTACACACATTCACAGGAAACTCAAATGCATTTCTATGAAAGAGAAGCTGTCTGTTCCAACACTTCAATTCACTGTGCGAAGTGAATGGAGTGTTGCTTCACTTTCTAAATGCTGTCCTTTCAGAGAAAATCACTTTCTTTTGAAAGTGCCTTAAGCTACTTACAAGCATTCAACAGAAATTCACATGCGTTTCACTGAAAGAGAAGCTGTCTGTTCCAACACTTCAATTCACTGTGCGAAGTGAATGGAGTGTTGCTTCACTTTCTAAATGTTGTCCTTTCAGAGAAAATCACTTTCCTTTGATAGTGCCTTAAGCTACTTACAAGCATTCAACAGAAATTCACATGCGTTTCACTGAAAGAGAAGCAGTCTGTTCCAACATTTCAATTCACTGTGCGAAGTGAATGGAGTGTTGCCTCACTTTCTAAATGCTGTCCTTTCAGAGAAAATCACTTTCCTTTGAAAATGCCTTAAGCTACTTACACGCATTCACAAAAAACTCAGATCTGTTTCGTGAAAGAGAAGTAGTCTGTTCCAACACTTCAATTCACTGTGCGAAGTGAATGGAGTGTGGTTTCGCTTTCTAAATGCTGTCCTTTCAGAGAAAATCACTTTCCTTTGAAAGTGCCTTAAGCTACTTACAAGCATTCCACAGAAATTCACATGCGTTTCTCTGAAAAAGAAGCAGTCTGTTCCAACACTTCAATTCACTGTGCGAAGTGAATGGAGTGTTGCTTCACTTTCTAAATGCTGTCCTTTCAGAGAAAATCACTTTCCTTTGAAAGTGCCTTAAGCTACTTACAAGCATTCACAAGAAACTCACATGCATTTTTCTGAAAGATAAGCAGTCTGTTCCAACACTTCAATTCACTGTGCGAAGTGAATGGAGTGTTGCTTCACTTTCTAAATGCTTTCCTTTCAGAGAAAATCACTTTCCTTTGAAAATGCCTTAAGCTACTTACAAGTATTCACAAAAAACTCATATCTGTTTCGTGAACGAGAAGTAGTCTGTTCCAACACTTCAATTCACTGTGCGAAGTGAATGGAGTGTTGCTTCACTTTCTAAATGCTGTCCTTTCAGAGAAAATCACTTTCCTTTGAAACTGCTTTAAGCTACTTACAAGCATTCAACAGAAATTCACATGCGTTTCACTGAAAGAGAAGCAGTCTGTTCCAAGACTTCAATTCACTGTGCGAAGTGAATGGAGTGTTGCTTCACTTTCTAAATGCTGTCTTTCAGAGAAAATCACTTTCCTTTGAAAGTGCCTTAAGCTACTTACACACATTCACAGGAAATTCAAATGCGTTTCTATGAAAGAGAAGCTGTCTGTTCCAACACTTCAATTCACTGTGCGAAGTGAATGGAGTGTTGCTTCACTTTCTAAATGCTGTCTTTCAGAGAAAATCACTTTCCTTTGAAAGTGCCTTAAGCTACTTACAAGCATTCAACAGAAATTCACATGCATTTCACTGAAAGAGAAGCAGTCTGTTCCAACACTTCAATTCACTGTGCGAAGTGAATGGAGTGTTGCTTCACTTTCTAAATGCTGTCCTTTCAGAGAAAATCACTTTCCTTTGAAAATGCCTTAAGCTACTTACAAGCATTCACAAGAAACTCACATGCATTTTTCTGAAAGAGAAGCAGTCTGTTCCAACACTTCAATTCACTGTGCGTAGTGAACGGAGTGTTGCTTCACTTTCTAAATACTGTCCTTTCAGAGAAAATCACTTTCTTTTGAAAGTGCATTAAGCTACTTACACACATTCAAAGGAAACTCAAATGCGTTTCTATGAAAGAGAAGCTGTCTGTTCCAACACTTCAATTCACTGGGCAAAGTGAATGGAGTGTTGCTTCACTTTCTAAATGCTGTCTTTCAGAGAAAATCACTTTCCTTTGAAAGTGCCTTAAGCTACTTACAAGCATTCACAAAAAACTCATATCTGTTTCTCTGAAAGAGAAGTAGTCTGTTCCAACACTTCAATTCACTGTGCGAAGTGAATGGAGTGTTGTTTCACTTTCTCAATGCTGTCCTTTCAGAGAAAATCACTTTCCTTTGAAAGTGCCTTAAGCTACTTAAAAGCATTCCACAGAAATTCACATGCGTTTCTCTGAAAGAGAAGCAGTCTGTTCCAACACTTCAATTCACTCTGCGACGTGAATGGAGTGTTGTTTCACTTTCTAAATGCTGTCCTTTTAGAGAAAATCACTTTCCTTTGAAAGTGCCTTAAGCTACTTACAAGCATTCAACAGAAATTCACATGCGTTTCACTGAAAGAGAAGCAGTCTGTTCCAACATTTCAATTCACTGTGCGAAGTGAATGGAGTGTTGCTTCACTTTCTAAATGCTGTCCTTTCAGAGAAAATCACTTTCCTTTGAAAGTTCCTTATGCTATTTACAAGCATTCAACAGAAATTCACATGCATTTCACTGAAAGATAAGCAGTCTGTTCCAACACTTCAATTCACTGTGCGAAGTGAATGGAGTATTGCTTCACTTTCTAAATGCTGTCCTTTCAGAGAAAATCACTTTCCTTTGAAAATGCCTTAAGCTACTTACAAGCATTCACAAAAAACTCATATCTGTTTCGTGAAAGAGAAGTAGTCTGTTCCAACACTTCAATTCACTGTGCGAAGTGAATGGAGTGTTGCTTCACTTTCTAAATGCTGTCCTTTCAGAGAAAATCACTTTCCTTTGAAAGTGCCTTAAGCTACTTACACACATTCAACAGAAATTCACATGCGTTTCACTGAAAGAGAAGCAGTCTGCTCCAACACTTCAATTCACTGGGCGAAGTGAATGGAGTGTTGCTTCACTCTAAATGCTGTCCTTTCAGAGAAAATCACTTTCCTTTGAAATTGCATTAAGCTACCTACAAGCATTCAACAGAAATTCACATGCATTTCACTGAAAGAGAAGCAGTCTGTTCCAACACTTCAATTCACTGTGCGAAGTGAATGGAGTGTTGCTTCACTTTCTAAATGCTGTCCTTTCAGAGAAAATCACTTTCATTTGAAAATGCCTTAAGCTACTTACAAGCATTCACAAAAAACTCATATCTGTTTCCTGAAACAGAAGTTGTCTGTTCCAACACTTCAGTTCACTGTGCGAAGTGAATGGAGTGTTGTTTCACTTTCTAAATGCTGTCCTTTCAGAGAAAATCACTTTCCTTTGAAAGTGCCTTAAGCTACTTACAAGCATTCCACAGAAATTCACATGTGTTTCTCTGAAAAAGAAGCAGTCTGTTCCAACACTTCAATTCACTGTGCGAAGTGAATGGAGTGTTGCTTCACTTTCTAAATGCTGTCCTTTCAGAGAAAATCACTTTCCTTTGAAAATGCCTTAAGCTACTTACAAGCATTCACAAGAAACTCACATGCATTTTTCTGAAAGAGAAGCAGTCTGTTCCAACACTTCAATTCACTGTGCGTAGTGAATGGAGTGTTGCTTCACTTTCTAAATGCTGTCCTTTCAGAGAAAATCACTTTCTTTTGAAAGTGCCTTAAGCTACTTACACACATTCACAGGAAACTCAAATGCGTTTCTATGAAAGAGAAGCTGTCTGTTCCAACACTTCAATTCACTGTGCGAAGTGAATGGAGTGTTGCTTCACTTTCTAAATGCTGTCTTTCAGAGAAAATCACTTTCCTTTTAAAGTTCCTTAAGCTACTTACAAGCATTCACAAAAAACTCATATCTGTTTCTCTGAAAGAGAAGTAGTCTGTTCCAACACTTCAATTCACTGTGCGAGGTGAATGGAGTGTTGTTTCACTTTCTAAATGCTGTCCTTTCAGAGAAAATCACTTTCCTTTGAAAGTGCCTTAAGCTACTTACAAGCATTCCACAGAAATTCACATGCGTTTCTCTGAAAGAGAAGCAGTCTGTTCCAACACTTCAATTAACTCTGCGAAGTGAATGGAGTGTTGCTTCACTTTCTAAATGCTGTCCTTTCAGAGAAAATCACTTTTCTTTGAAAGTGCCTAAAGCTACTTACACACATTCACAGGAAACTCAAATGCATTTCTATGAAAGAGAAGCTGTCTGTTCCAACACTTCAATTCACTGTGCGAAGTGAATGGAGTGTTGCTTCACTTTCTAAATGCTGTCCTTTCAGAGAAAATCACTTTCTTTTGAAAGTGCCTTAAGCTACTTACAAGCATTCAACAGAAATTCACATGCGTTTCACTGAAAGAGAAGCTGTCTGTTCCAACACTTCAATTCACTGTGCGAAGTGAATGGAGTGTTGCTTCACTTTCTAAATGTTGTCCTTTCAGAGAAAATCACTTTCCTTTGATAGTGCCTTAAGCTACTTACAAGCATTCAACAGAAATTCACATGCGTTTCACTGAAAGAGAAGCAGTCTGTTCCAACATTTCAATTCACTGTGCGAAGTGAATGGAGTGTTGCCTCACTTTCTAAATGCTGTCCTTTCAGAGAAAATCACTTTCCTTTGAAAATGCCTTAAGCTACTTACACGCATTCACAAAAAACTCATATCTGTTTCGTGAAAGAGAAGTAGTCTGTTCCAACACTTCAATTCACTGTGCGAAGTGAATGGAGTGTGGTTTCGCTTTCTAAATGCTGTCCTTTCAGAGAAAATCACTTTCCTTTGAAAGTGCCTTAAGCTACTTACAAGCATTCCACAGAAATTCACATGTGTTTCTCTGAAAAAGAAGCAGTCTGTTCCAACACTTCAATTCACTGTGCGAAGTCAATGGAGTATTGCTTCACTTTCTAAATGCTGTCCTTTCAGAGAAAATCACTTTCCTTTGAAAGTGCCTTAAGCTACTTACAAGCATTCACAAGAAACTCACATGCATTTTTCTGAAAGAGAAGCAGTCTGTTCCAACACTTCAATTCACTGTGCGAGGTGAATGGAGTGTTGTTTCACTTTCTAAATGCTGTCCTTTCAGAGAAAATCACTTTCCTTTGAAAGTGCCTTAAGCTACTTACAAGCATTCCACAGAAATTCACATGCGTTTCTCTGAAAGAGAAGCAGTCTGTTCCAACACTTCAATTAACTCTGCGAAGTGAATGGAGTGTTGCTTCACTTTCTAAATGCTGTCCTTTCAGAGAAAATCACTTTTCTTTGAAAGTGCCTACAGCTACTTACACACATTCACAGGAAACTCAAATGCATTTCTATGAAAGAGAAGCTGTCTGTTCCAACACTTCAATTCACTGTGCGAAGTGAATGGAGTGTTGCTTCACTTTCTAAATGCTGTCCTTTCAGAGAAAATCACTTTCTTTTGAAAGTGCCTTAAGCTACTTACAAGCATTCAACAGAAATTCACATGCGTTTCACTGAAAGAGAAGCTGTCTGTTCCAACACTTCAATTCACTGTGCGAAGTGAATGGAGTGTTGCTTCACTTTCTAAATGTTGTCCTTTCAGAGAAAATCACTTTCCTTTGATAGTGCCTTAAGCTACTTACAAGCATTCAACAGAAATTCACATGCGTTTCACTGAAAGAGAAGCAGTCTGTTCCAACATTTCAATTCACTGTGCGAAGTGAATGGAGTGTTGCCTCACTTTCTAAATGCTGTCCTTTCAGAGGAAATCACTTTCCTTTGAAAATGCCTTAAGCTACTTACACGCATTCACAAAAAACTCATATCTGTTTCGTGAAAGAGAAGTAGTCTGTTCCAACACTTCAATTCACTGTGCGAAGTGAATGGAGTGTGGTTTCGCTTTCTAAATGCTGTCCTTTCAGAGAAAATCACTTTCCTTTGAAAGTGCCTTAAGCTACTTACAAGCATTCCACAGAAATTCACATGTGTTTCTCTGAAAAAGAAGCAGTCTGTTCCAACACTTCAATTCACTGTGCGAAGTCAATGGAGTATTGCTTCACTTTCTAAATGCTGTCCTTTCAGAGAAAATCACTTTCCTTTGAAAGTGCCTTAAGCTACTTACAAGCATTCACAAGAAACTCACATGCATTTTTCTGAAAGAGAAGCAGTCTGTTCCAACACTTCAATTCACTGTGCGCAGTGAATGGAGTGTTGCTTCACTTTCTAAATGCTGTCCTTTCAGAGAAAATCACTTTCCTTTGAAAGTGCCTTAAGCTACTTACACACATTCACAGGAAACTCAAATGCGTTTCTATGAAAGAGAAGCTGTCTGTTCCAACACTTCAATTCACTGTGCGAAGTGAATGGAGTGTTGCTTCACTTTCTAAATGCTGTCTTTCAGAGAAAATCACTTTCCTTTGAAAGTGCCTTAAGCTACTTACAATCATTCACAAAAAACTCATATCTGTTTTTCTGAAAGAGAAGTAGTCTGTTCCAACACTTCAATTCACTGTGCGAAGTGAATGGAGTGTTGTTTCACTTTCTAAATGCTGTCCTTTCAGAGAAAATCACTTTCCTTTGAAAGTGCCTTAAGCTACTTACAAGCATTCCACAGATATTCACATGCGTTTCTCTGAAAGAGAAGCAGTCTGTTCCAACACTTCAATTCATTCTGCGAAGTGAATGGAGTGTTGCTTCACTTTCTAAATGCTGTCCTTTCAGAGAAAATCACTTTCCTTTGAAAGTGCCTTAAGCTACATACAAGCATTCAACAGAAATTCACATGCATTTCACTGAAAGATAAGCAGTCTGTTCCAACACTTCAATTCACTGTGCGAAGTGAATGGAGTGTTGCTTCACTTTCTAAATGCCGTCCTTTCAGAGAAAATCATTTTCCTTTGAAAATGCCTTAAGCTACATACAAGCATTCAACAGAAATTCACATGCATTTCACTGAAAGATAATCAGTCTGTTCCAACACTTCAATTCACTGTGCGAAGTGAATGGAGTGTTGCTTCACTTTCTAAATGCTGTCCTTTCAGAGAAAATCACTTTCCTTTGAAAGTGCCTTAAGCTACTTACAAGCGTTCCTCAGAAATTCACATGCGTTTCTCTGAAAGAGAAGCAGTCTGTTCCAACACTTCAATTCACTCTGCGAAGTGAATGGAGTGTTGTTTCACTTTCTAAATACTGTCCTTTCAGAGAAAATCACTTTCCTTTGAAAGTGCCTTAAGCTACTTACAAGCGTTCCACAGAAATACACATGCGTTTCACTGAAAGAGAAGCTGTCTGTTCCAACACTTCAATTCACTGTGCGAAGTGAATGGAGTGTTGCTTCACTTTCTAAATGTTGTCCTTTCAGAGAAAATCACTTTCTTTGGTAGTGCCTTAAGCTACTTACAAGCATTCAACAGAAATTCACATGCGTTTCACTGAAAGAGAAGCAGTCTGTTCCAACATTTCAATTCACTGTGCGAAGTGAATGGAGTGTTGCTTCACTTTCTAAATGCTGTCCTTTCAGAGAAAATCACTTTCCTTTGAAAATGCCTTAAGCTACTTACAAGCATTCACAAAAAACTCATATCTGTTTCGTGAAAGAGAAGTAGTCTGTTCCAACACTTCAATTCACTGTGCGAAGTGAATGGAGTGTGGTTTCACTTTCTAAATGCTGTCCTTTCAGAGAAAATCACTTTCCTTTGAAAGTGCCTTAAGCTACTTACAAGAATTCCACAGAAATTCAAATGCGTTTCTCTGAAAAAGAAGCAGTCTGTTCCAACACTTCAATACACTGTGCGAAGTGAATGGAGTGTTGCTTCACTTTCGAAATGCTGTCCTTTCAGAGAAAATCACTTTCCTTTGAAAGTGCCTTAAGCTACTTACAAGCATTCACAAGAAACTCACATGCATTTTTCTGAAAGAGAAGCTGTCTGTTCCAACACTTCAATTCACTGTGCGAAGTGAATGGAGTGTTGCTTCACTTTCTAAATGCTGTCCTTTCAGAGAAAATCACTTTCCTTTGAGAGTGCCTTAAGCTACTTACAAGCATTCAACAGAAATTCACATGCATTTCACTGAAAGAGAAGCAGTCTGTTCCAACACTTCAATTCACTGTGCGAAGTGAATGGAGTGTTGCTTCACTTTCTAAATGCTGTCCTTTCAGAGAAAATCACTTTCCTTTGAAATTGCCTTAAGCTACTTACAAGCATTCACAAGAAACTCACATGCATTTTTCTGAAAGAGAAGCAGTCTGTTCCAACACTTCAATTCACTGTGCGTAGTGAATGGAGTGTTGCTTCACTTTCTAAATGCTGTCCTTTCAGAGAAAATCACTTTCTTTTGAAAGTGCCTTAAGCTACTTACACACATTCACAGGAAACTCAAATGCGTTTCTATGAAAGAGAAGCTGTCTGTTCCAACACTTCAATTCGCTGTGCGAAGTGAATGGAGTGTTGCTTCACTTTCTAAATGCTGACTTTCAGAGAAAATCACTTTCCTTTGAAAGTTCCTTAAGCTACTTACAAGCATTCACAAAAAACTCATATCTGTTTCTCTGAAAGAGAAGTAGTCTGTTCCAACACTTCAATTCACTGTGCGAGGTGAATGGAGTGTTGTTTCACTTTCTAAATGCTGTCCTTTCAGAGAAAATCACTTTCCTTTGAAAGTGCCTTAAGCTACTTACAAGCATTCCACAGAAATTCACATGCGTTTCTCTGAAAGAGAAGCAGTCTGTTCCAACACTTCAATTAACTCTGCGAAGTGAATGGAGTGTTGCTTCACTTTCTAAATGCTGTCCTTTCAGAGAAAATCACTTTTCTTTGAAAGTGCCTTAAGCTACTTACACACATTCACAGGAAACTCAAATGCATTTCTATGAAAGAGAAGCTGTCTGTTCCAACACTTCAATTCACTGTACGAAGTGAATGGAGTGTTGCTTCACTTTCTAAATGCTGTCCTTTCAGAGAAAATCACTTTCTTTTGAAAGTGCCTTAAGCTACTTACAAGCATTCAACAGAAATTCACATGCGTTTCACTGAAAGAGAAGCTGTCTGTTCCAACACTTCAATTCACTGTGCGAAGTGAATGGAGTGTTGCTTCACTTTCTAAATGTTGTCCTTTCAGAGAAAATCACTTTCCTTTGATAGTGCCTTAAGCTACTTACAAGCATTCAACAGAAATTCACATGCGTTTCACTGAAAGAGAAGCAGTCTGTTCCAACATTTCAATTCACTGTGCGAAGTGAATGGAGTGTTGCTTCACTTTCTAAATGCTGTCCTTTCAGAGAAAATCACTTTCCTTTGAAAGTGCCTTAAGCTACTTACAAGAATTCCACAGAAATTCAAATGCGTTTCTCTGAAAAAGAAGCAGTCTGTTCCAACACTTCAATTCACTGTGCGAAGTGAATGGAGTGTTGCTTCACTTTCGAAATGCTGTCCTTTCAGAGAAAATCACTTTCCTTTGAAAGTGCCTTAAGCTACTTACAAGCATTCACAAGAAACTCACATGCATTTTTCTGAAAGAGAAGCAGTCTGTTCCAACACTTCAATTCACTGTACGTAGTGAATGGAGTGTTGCTTCACTTTCTAAATGCTGTCCTTTCAGAGAAAATCACTTTCCTTTGAAAGTACCTTAAGCTACTTACAAGCATTCAATAGAAATTCACATGTGTTTCTCTGAAAAAGAAGCAGTCTGTTCCAACACTTCAATTCACTGTGCGAAGTCAATGGAGTGTTGCTTCACTTTCTAAATGCTGTCCTTTCAGAGAAAATCATTTTCCTTTGAAAGTGCCTTAAGCTATTTACAAGCATTCACAAGAAACTCACATGCATTTTTCTGAAAGAGAAGCAGTCTGTTCCAACACTTCAATTCACTGTGCGAAGTGAATGGAGTGCTGCTTCACTTTCTAAATGCTGTCCTTTCAGAGAAAATCACTTTCCTTTGAAAGTGCCTTAAGCTACTTACACACATTCACAGGAAACTCAAATGTTTTCTATGAAAGAGAAGCTGTCTGTTCCAACACTTCAATTCACTGTGCGAAGTCAATGGAGTGTTGCTTCACTTTCTAAATGCTGTCCTTTCAGAGAAAATCACTTTCCTTTGAAAGTGCCTTAAGCTACTTACAAGCATTCACAAGAAAATCACATGCATTTTTCTGAAAGAGAAGCAGTCTGTTCCAACATTTCAATTCACTGTACGTAGTGAATGGAGTGTTGCTTCACTTTCTAAATGCTGTCCTTTCAGAGAAAATCACTTTCCTTTGAAAGTACCTTAAGCTACTTACAAGCATTCAATAGAAATTCACATGTGTTTCTCTGAAAAAGAAGCAGTCTGTTCCAACAGTTCAATTCACTGTGCGAAGTGAATGGAGTGTTGCTTCACTTTCTAAATGCTGTCCTCTCAGAGAAAATCACTTTCCTTTGAAAGTGCCTTAAGCTACTTACAAGCATTCCACAGAAATTCACATGCGTTTCTCTGAAAGAGAAGCAGTCTGTTCCAACACTTCAATTCACTCTGCGAAGTGAATGGAGTGTTGTTTCACTTTCTAAATGCTGTCCTGTCAGAGAAAATCACTTTCCTTTGAAAGTGCCTTAAGCTACTTACACACATTCACAGGAAACTCAAATGCGTTTCTATGAAAGAGAAGCTGTCTGTTCCAACACTTCAATTCACTGTGCGAAGTGAATGGAGTGTTGCTTCACTTTCTAAATGCTGTCCTTTCAGAGAAAATCACTTTCCTTTGAAAGTGCCTTAAGCTACTTACAAGCATTCAACAGAAATTCACATGCGTTTCACTGAAAGAGAAGCAGTCTGTTCCAACACTTCAATTCACTGTGCGAAGTGAATGGAGTGTTGCTTCACTTTCTAAATGCAGTCCTTTCAGAGAAAATCACTTTCCTTTGAAAATGCCTTAAGCTACTTACAAGCATTCACAAGAAACTCACATGCATTTTTCTGAAAGAGAAGCAGTCTGTTCCAACAATTCAATTCACTGTGCGTAGTGAATGGAGTGTTGCTTCACTTTCTAAATGCTGTCCTTTCAGAGAAAATCACTTTCCTTTGAAAGTGCCTTAAGCTACTTACACACATTCACAGGAAACTCAAATGCGTTTCTATGAAAGAGAAGTAGTCTGTTCCAACACTTCAATTCACTGTGCGAAGTGAATGGAGTGTTGCTTCACTTTCTAAATGCTGTCTTTCAGAGAAAATCACTTTCCTTTGAAAGTGCCTTAAACTACTTACAAGCATTCACAAAAAACTCATATCTGTTTCTCTGAAAGAGAAGTAGTCTTTTCCAACACTTCAATTCACTGTGCGAAGTGAATGGAGTGTTGTTTCACTTTCTAAATGCTGTCCTCTCAGAGAAAATCACTTTCCTTTGAAAGTGCCTTAAGCTACTTACAAGCATTCCACAGAAATTCACATGCGTTTCTCTGAAAGAGAAGCAGTCTGTTCCAACACTTCAATTCACTCTGAGAAGTGAATGGAGTGTTATTTCACTTTCGAAATGCTGTCCTTTCAGAGAAAATCACTTTCCTTTGAAAGTGCCTTAAGCTACTTACACACATTCACAGGAAACTCAAATGCGCTTCTATGAAAGAGAAGCTGTCTGTTCCAACACTTCAATTCACTGTGCGAAGTGAATGGAGTGTTGCTTCAATTTCTAAATGCTGTCCTTTCAGAGAAAATCACTTTCCTTTGAGAGTGCCTTAAGCTACTTACAAGCATTCAACAGAAATTCACATGCATTTCACTGAAAGAGAAGCAGTCTGTTCTAACACTTCAATTCACTGTGCGAAGAGAATGGACTGTTGCTTCACTTTCTAAATGCTGTCCTTTCAGAGAAAATCACCTTCCTTTGAAATTGCCTTAAGCTACTTACAAGCATTCCACAGAAATTCACATGCGTTTCTCTGAAAGAGAAGCTGTCTGTTCCAACACTTCAATTCACTGTGCGAAGTGAATGGAGTGTTGCTTCACTTTCTAAATGCTGTCCTTTCAGAGAAAATCACTTTCCTTTGAAAGTGCCTTAAGCTACTTACAAGCATTCAACAGAAATTCACATGCGTTTCACTGAAAGAGAAGCAGTCTGTTCCAACACTTCAATTCACTGTGCGAAGTGAATGGAGTGTTGCTTCACTTTCTAAATGCAGTCCTTTCAGAGAAAATCACTTTCCTTTGAAAATGCCTTAAGCTACTTACAAGCATTCACAAGAAACTCACATGCATTTTTCTGAAAGAGAAGCAGTCTGTTCCAACACTTCAATTCACTGTGCGTAGTGAATGGAGTGTTGCTTCACTTTCTAAATGCTGTCCTTTCAGAGAAAATCACTTTCCTTTGAAAGTGCCTTAAGCTACTTACACACATTCACAGGAAACTCAAATGCGTTTCTATGAAAGAGAAGTAGTCTGTTCCAACACTTCAATTCACTGTGCGAAGTGAATGGAGTGTTGCTTCACTTTCTAAATGCTGTCTTTCAGAGAAAATCACTTTCCTTTGAAAGTTCCTTAAGCTACTTACAAGCATTCACAAAAAACTCATATCTGTTTCTCTGAAAGAGAAGTAGTCTGTTCCAACACTTCAATTCACTGTGCGAGGTGAATGGAGTGTTGTTTCACTTTCTAAATGCTGTCCTTTCAGAGAAAATCACTTTCCTTTGAAAGTGCCTTAAGCTACTTACAAGCATTCCACAGAAATTCACATGCGTTTCTCTGAAAGAGAAGCAGTCTGTTCCAACACTTCAATTAACTCTGCGAAGTGAATGGAGTGTTGCTTCACTTTCTAAATGCTGTCCTTTCAGAGAAAATCACTTTTCTTTGAAAGTGCCTTAAGCTACTTACACACATTCACAGGAAACTCAAATGCATTTCTATGAAAGAGAAGCTGTCTGTTCCAACACTTCAATTCACTGTGCGAAGTGAATGGAGTGTTGCTTCACTTTCTAAATGCTGTCCTTTCAGAGAAAATCACTTTCTTTTGAAAGTGCCTTAAGCTACTTACAAGCATTCAACAGAAATTCACATGCGTTTCACTGAAAGAGAAGCAGTCTGTTCCAACACTTCAATTCACTGTGCGAAGTGAATGGAGTGTTGCTTCACTTTCTAAATGTTGTCCTTTCAGAGAAAATCACTTTCCTTTGATAGTGCCTTAAGCTACTTACAAGCATTCAACAGAAATTCACATGCGTTTCACTGAAAGAGAAGCAGTCTGTCCAACATTTCAATTCACTGTGCGAAGTGAATGGAGTGTTGCTTCACTTTCTAAATGCTGTCCTTTCAGAGAAAATCACTTTCCTTTGAAAATGCCTTAAGCTACTTACAAGCATTCACAAAAAACTCATATCTGTTTCGTGAAAGAGAAGTAGTCTGTTCCAACACTTCAATTCACTGTGCGAAGTGAATGGAGTGTGGTTTCACTTTCTAAATGCTGTCCTTTCAGAGAAAATCACTTTCCTTTGAAAGTGCCTTAAGCTACTTACAAGAATTCCACAGAAATTCAAATGCGTTTCTCTGAAAAAGAAGCAGTCTGTTCCAACACTTCAATTCACTGTGCGAAGTGAATGGAGTGTTGCTTCACTTTCTAAATGCTGTCCTTTCAGAGAAAATCACTTTCCTTTGAAAGTGCCTTAAGCTACTTACAAGCATTCCACAGAAATTCACATGCGTTTCTCTGAAAGAGAAGCAGTCTGTTCCAACACTTCAATTAACTCTGCGAAGTGAATGGAGTGTTGCTTCACTTTCTAAATGCTGTCCTTTCAGAGAAAATCACTTTTCTTTGAAAGTGCCTAAAGCTACTTACACACATTCACAGGAAACTCAAATGCATTTCTATGAAAGAGAAGCTGTCTGTTCCAACACTTCAATTCACTGTGCGAAGTGAATGGAGTGTTGCTTCACTTTCTAAATGCTGTCCTTTCAGAGAAAATCACTTTCTTTTGAAAGTGCCTTAAGCTACTTACAAGCATTCAACAGAAATTCACATGCGTTTCACTGAAAGAGAAGCTGTCTGTTCCAACACTTCAATTCACTGTGCGAAGTGAATGGAGTGTTGCTTCACTTTCTAAATGTTGTCCTTTCAGAGAAAATCACTTTCCTTTGATAGTGCCTTAAGCTACTTACAAGCATTCAACAGAAATTCACATGCGTTTCACTGAAAGAGAAGCAGTCTGTTCCAACATTTCAATTCACTGTGCGAAGTGAATGGAGTGTTGCCTCACTTTCTAAATGCTGTCCTTTCAGAGAAAATCACTTTCCTTTGAAAATGCCTTAAGCTACTTACACGCATTCACAAAAAACTCATATCTGTTTCGTGAAAGAGAAGTAGTCTGTTCCAACACTTCAATTCACTGTGCGAAGTGAATTGAGTGTGGTTTCGCTTTCTAAATGCTGTCCTTTCAGAGAAAATCACTTTCCTTTGAAAGTGCCTTAAGCTACTTACAAGCATTCCACAGAAATTCACATGTGTTTCTCTGAAAAAGAAGCAGTCTGTTCCAACACTTCAATTCACTGTGCGAAGTCAATGGAGTATTGCTTCACTTTCTAAATGCTGTCCTTTCAGAGAAAATCACTTTCCTTTGAAAGTGCCTTAAGCTACTTACAAGCATTCACAAGAAACTCACATGCATTTTTCTGAAAGAGAAGCAGTCTGTTCCAACACTTCAATTCACTGTGCGCAGTGAATGGAGTGTTGCTTCACTTTCTAAATGCTGTCCTTTCAGAGAAAATCACTTTCCTTTGAAAGTGCCTTAAGCTACTTACACACATTCACAGGAAACTCAAATGCGTTTCTATGAAAGAGAAGCTGTCTGTTCCAACACTTCAATTCACTGTGCGAAGTGAATGGAGTGTTGCTTCACTTTCTAAATGCTGTCTTTCAGAGAAAATCACTTTCCTTTGAAAGTGCCTTAAGCTACTTACAATCATTCACAAAAAACTCATATCTGTTTTTCTGAAAGAGAAGTAGTCTGTTCCAACACTTCAATTCACTGTGCGAAGTGAATGGAGTGTTGTTTCACTTTCTAAATGCTGTCCTTTCAGAGAAAATCACTTTCCTTTGAAAGTGCCTTAAGCTACTTACAAGCATTCCACAGAAATTCACATGCGTTTCTCTGAAAGAGAAGCAGTCTGTTCCAACACTTCAATTCATTCTGCGAAGTGAATGGAGTGTTGCTTCACTTTCTAAATGCTGTCCTTTCAGAGAAAATCACTTTCCTTTGAAAGTGCCTTAAGCTACATACAAGCATTCAACAGAAATTCACATGCATTTCACTGAAAGATAAGCAGTCTGTTCCAACACTTCAATTCACTGTGCGAAGTGAATGGAGTGTTGCTTCACTTTCTAAATGCCGTCCTTTCAGAGAAAATCATTTTCCTTTGAAAATGCCTTAAGCTACATACAAGCATTCAACAGAAATTCACATGCATTTCACTGAAAGATAATCAGTCTGTTCCAACACTTCAATTCACTGTGCGAAGTGAATGGAGTGTTGCTTCACTTTCTAAATGCTGTCCTTTCAGAGAAAATCACTTTCCTTTGAAAGTGCCTTAAGCTACTTACAAGCGTTCCTCAGAAATTCACATGCGTTTCTCTGAAAGAGAAGCAGTCTGTTCCAACACTTCAATTCACTCTGCGAAGTGAATGGAGTGTTGTTTCACTTTCTAAATACTGTCCTTTCAGAGAAAATCACTTTCCTTTGAAAGTGCCTTAAGCTACTTACAAGCGTTCCACAGAAATACACATGCGTTTCTCTGAAAGAGAAGCAGTCTGTTCCAACACTTCAATTCACTCTGCGAAGTGAATGGAGTGTTGTTTCACTTTCTAAATACTGTCCTTTCAGAGAAAATCACTTTCCTTTGAAAGTGCCTTAAGCTACTTACAAGCATTCAACAGAAATTCACATGCGTTTCACTGAAAGAGAAGCTGTCTGTTCCAACACTTCAATTCACTGTGCGAAGTGAATGGAGTGTTGCTTCACTTTCTAAATGTTGTCCTTTCAGAGAAAATCACTTTCTTTGGTAGTGCCTTAAGCTACTTACAAGCATTCAACAGAAATTCACATGCGTTTCACTGAAAGAGAAGCAGTCTGTTCCAACATTTCAATTCACTGTGCGAAGTGAATGGAGTGTTGCTTCACTTTCTAAATGCTGTCCTTTCAGAGAAAATCACTTTCCTTTGAAAATGCCTTAAGCTACTTACAAGCATTCACAAAAAACTCATATCTGTTTCGTGAAAGAGAAGTAGTCTGTTCCAACACTTCAATTCACTGTGCGAAGTGAATGGAGTGTGGTTTCACTTTCTAAATGCTGTCCTTTCAGAGAAAATCACTTTCCTTTGAAAGTGCCTTAAGCTACTTACAAGAATTCCACAGAAATTCAAATGCGTTTCTCTGAAAAAGAAGCAGTCTGTTCCAACACTTCAATACACTGTGCGAAGTGAATGGAGTGTTGCTTCACTTTCGAAATGCTGTCCTTTCAGAGAAAATCACTTTCCTTTGAAAGTGCCTTAAGCTACTTACAAGCATTCACAAGAAACTCACATGCATTTTTCTGAAAGAGAAGCTGTCTGTTCCAACACTTCAATTCACTGTGCGAAGTGAATGGAGTGTTGCTTCACTTTCTAAATGCTGTCCTTTCAGAGAAAATCACTTTCCTTTGAGAGTGCCTTAAGCTACTTACAAGCATTCAACAGAAATTCACATGCATTTCACTGAAAGAGAAGCAGTCTGTTCCAACACTTCAATTCACTGTGCGAAGTGAATGGAGTGTTGCTTCACTTTCTAAATGCTGTCCTTTCAGAGAAAATCACTTTCCTTTGAAATTGCCTTAAGCTACTTACAAGCATTCACAAGAAACTCACATGCATTTTTCTGAAAGAGAAGCAGTCTGTTCCAACACTTCAATTCACTGTGCGTAGTGAATGGAGTGTTGCTTCACTTTCTAAATGCTGTCCTTTCAGAGAAAATCACTTTCTTTTGAAAGTGCCTTAAGCTACTTACACACATTCACAGGAAACTCAAATGCGTTTCTATGAAAGAGAAGCTGTCTGTTCCAACACTTCAATTCGCTGTGCGAAGTGAATGGAGTGTTGCTTCACTTTCTAAATGCTGACTTTCAGAGAAAATCACTTTCCTTTGAAAGTTCCTTAAGCTACTTACAAGCATTCACAAAAAACTCATATCTGTTTCTCTGAAAGAGAAGTAGTCTGTTCCAACACTTCAATTCACTGTGCGAGGTGAATGGAGTGTTGTTTCACTTTCTAAATGCTGTCCTTTCAGAGAAAATCACTTTCCTTTGAAAGTGCCTTAAGCTACTTACAAGCATTCCACAGAAATTCACATGCGTTTCTCTGAAAGAGAAGCAGTCTGTTCCAACACTTCAATTAACTCTGCGAAGTGAATGGAGTGTTGCTTCACTTTCTAAATGCTGTCCTTTCAGAGAAAATCACTTTTCTTTGAAAGTGCCTTAAGCTACTTACACACATTCACAGGAAACTCAAATGCATTTCTATGAAAGAGAAGCTGTCTGTTCCAACACTTCAATTCACTGTGCGAAGTGAATGGAGTGTTGCTTCACTTTCTAAATGCTGTCCTTTCAGAGAAAATCACTTTCTTTTGAAAGTGCCTTAAGCTACTTACAAGCATTCAACAGAAATTCACATGCGTTTCACTGAAAGAGAAGCTGTCTGTTCCAACACTTCAATTCACTGTGCGAAGTGAATGGAGTGTTGCTTCACTTTCTAAATGTTGTCCTTTCAGAGAAAATCACTTTCCTTTGATAGTGCCTTAAGCTACTTACAAGCATTCAACAGAAATTCACATGCGTTTCACTGAAAGAGAAGCAGTCTGTTCCAACATTTCAATTCACTGTGCGAAGTGAATGGAGTGTTGCTTCACTTTCTAAATGCTGTCCTTTCAGAGAAAATCACTTTCCTTTGAAAATGCCTTAAGCTACTTACAAGCATTCACAAAAAACTCATATCTGTTTCGTGAAAGAGAAGTAGTCTGTTCCAACACTTCAATTCACTGTGCGAAGTGAATGGAGTGTGGTTTCACTTTCTAAATGCTGTCCTTTCAGAGAAAATCACTTTCCTTTGAAAGTGCCTTAAGCTACTTACAAGAATTCCACAGAAATTCAAATGCGTTTCTCTGAAAAAGAAGCAGTCTGTTCCAACACTTCAATTCACTGTGCGAAGTGAATGGAGTGTTGCTTCACTTTCGAAATGCTGTCCTTTCAGAGAAAATCACTTTCCTTTGAAAGTGCCTTAAGCTACTTACAAGCATTCACAAGAAACTCACATGCATTTTTCTGAAAGAGAAGCAGTCTGTTCCAACACTTCAATTCACTGTACGTAGTGAATGGAGTGTTGCTTCACTTTCTAAATGCTGTCCTTTCAGAGAAAATCACTTTCCTTTGAAAGTACCTTAAGCTACTTACAAGCATTCAATAGAAATTCACATGTGTTTCTCTGAAAAAGAAGCAGTCTGTTCCAACACTTCAATTCACTGTGCGAAGTCAATGGAGTGTTGCTTCACTTTCTAAATGCTGTCCTTTCAGAGAAAATCATTTTCCTTTGAAAGTGCCTTAAGCTATTTACAAGCATTCACAAGAAACTCACATGCATTTTTCTGAAAGAGAAGCAGTCTGTTCCAACACTTCAATTCACTGTGCGAAGTGAATGGAGTGCTGCTTCACTTTCTAAATGCTGTCCTTTCAGAGAAAATCACTTTCCTTTGAAAGTGCCTTAAGCTACTTACACACATTCACAGGAAACTCAAATGTTTTCTATGAAAGAGAAGCTGTCTGTTCCAACACTTCAATTCACTGTGCGAAGTCAATGGAGTGTTGCTTCACTTTCTAAATGCTGTCCTTTCAGAGAAAATCACTTTCCTTTGAAAGTGCCTTAAGCTACTTACAAGCATTCACAAGAAAATCACATGCATTTTTCTGAAAGAGAAGCAGTCTGTTCCAACATTTCAATTCACTGTACGTAGTGAATGGAGTGTTGCTTCACTTTCTAAATGCTGTCCTTTCAGAGAAAATCACTTTCCTTTGAAAGTACCTTAAGCTACTTACAAGCATTCAATAGAAATTCACATGTGTTTCTCTGAAAAAGAAGCAGTCTGTTCCAACAGTTCAATTCACTGTGCGAAGTGAATGGAGTGTTGCTTCACTTTCTAAATGCTGTCCTCTCAGAGAAAATCACTTTCCTTTGAAAGTGCCTTAAGCTACTTACAAGCATTCCACAGAAATTCACATGCGTTTCTCTGAAAGAGAAGCAGTCTGTTCCAACACTTCAATTCACTCTGCGAAGTGAATGGAGTGTTGTTTCACTTTCTAAATGCTGTCCTGTCAGAGAAAATCACTTTCCTTTGAAAGTGCCTTAAGCTACTTACACACATTCAAAGGAAACTCAAATGCGTTTCTATGAAAGAGAAGCTGTCTGTTCCAACACTTCAATTCACTGTGCGAAGTGAATGGAGTGTTGCTTCACTTTCTAAATGCTGTCCTTTCAGAGAAAATCACTTTCCTTTGAAAGTGCCTTAAGCTACTTACAAGCATTCAACAGAAATTCACATGCGTTTCACTGAAAGAGAAGCAGTCTGTTCCAACACTTCAATTCACTGTGCGAAGTGAATGGAGTGTTGCTTCACTTTCTAAATGCAGTCCTTTCAGAGAAAATCACTTTCCTTTGAAAATGCCTTAAGCTACTTACAAGCATTCACAAGAAACTCACATGCATTTTTCTGAAAGAGAAGCAGTCTGTTCCAACAATTCAATTCACTGTGCGTAGTGAATGGAGTGTTGCTTCACTTTCTAAATGCTGTCCTTTCAGAGAAAATCACTTTCCTTTGAAAGTGCCTTAAGCTACTTACACACATTCACAGGAAACTCAAATGCGTTTCTATGAAAGAGAAGTAGTCTGTTCCAACACTTCAATTCACTGTGCGAAGTGAATGGAGTGTTGCTTCACTTTCTAAATGCTGTCTTTCAGAGAAAATCACTTTCCTTTGAAAGTGCCTTAAACTACTTACAAGCATTCACAAAAAACTCATATCTGTTTCTCTGAAAGAGAAGTAGTCTTTTCCAACACTTCAATTCACTGTGCGAAGTGAATGGAGTGTTGTTTCACTTTCTAAATGCTGTCCTCTCAGAGAAAATCACTTTCCTTTGAAAGTGCCTTAAGCTACTTACAAGCATTCCACAGAAATTCACATGCGTTTCTCTGAAAGAGAAGCAGTCTGTTCCAACACTTCAATTCACTCTGAGAAGTGAATGGAGTGTTATTTCACTTTCGAAATGCTGTCCTTTCAGAGAAAATCACTTTCCTTTGAAAGTGCCTTAAGCTACTTACACACATTCACAGGAAACTCAAATGCGCTTCTATGAAAGAGAAGCTGTCTGTTCCAACACTTCAATTCACTGTACGAAGTGAATGGAGTGTTGCTTCAATTTCTAAATGCTGTCCTTTCAGAGAAAATCACTTTCCTTTGAGAGTGCCTTAAGCTACTTACAAGCATTCAACAGAAATTCACATGCATTTCACTGAAAGAGAAGCAGTCTGTTCTAACACTTCAATTCACTGTGCGAAGAGAATGGACTGTTGCTTCACTTTCTAAATGCTGTCCTTTCAGAGAAAATCACCTTCCTTTGAAATTGCCTTAAGCTACTTACAAGCATTCCACAGAAATTCACATGCGTTTCTCTGAAAGAGAAGCTGTCTGTTCCAACACTTCAATTCACTGTGCGAAGTGAATGGAGTGTTGCTTCACTTTCTAAATGCTGTCCTTTCAGAGAAAATCACTTTCCTTTGAAAGTGCCTTAAGCTACTTACAAGCATTCAACAGAAATTCACATGCGTTTCACTGAAAGAGAAGCAGTCTGTTCCAACACTTCAATTCACTGTGCGAAGTGAATGGAGTGTTGCTTCACTTTCTAAATGCAGTCCTTTCAGAGAAAATCACTTTCCTTTGAAAATGCCTTAAGCTACTTACAAGCATTCACAAGAAACTCACATGCATTTTTCTGAAAGAGAAGCAGTCTGTTCCAACACTTCAATTCACTGTGCGTAGTGAATGGAGTGTTGCTTCACTTTCTAAATGCTGTCCTTTCAGAGAAAATCACTTTCCTTTGAAAGTGCCTTAAGCTACTTACACACATTCACAGGAAACTCAAATGCGTTTCTATGAAAGAGAAGTAGTCTGTTCCAACACTTCAATTCACTGTGCGAAGTGAATGGAGTGTTGCTTCACTTTCTAAATGCTGTCTTTCAGAGAAAATCACTTTCCTTTGAAAGTTCCTTAAGCTACTTACAAGCATTCACAAAAAACTCATATCTGTTTCTCTGAAAGAGAAGTAGTCTGTTCCAACACTTCAATTCACTGTGCGAGGTGAATGGAGTGTTGTTTCACTTTCTAAATGCTGTCCTTTCAGAGAAAATCACTTTCCTTTGAAAGTGCCTTAAGCTACTTACAAGCATTCCACAGAAATTCACATGCGTTTCTCTGAAAGAGAAGCAGTCTGTTCCAACACTTCAATTAACTCTGCGAAGTGAATGGAGTGTTGCTTCACTTTCTAAATGCTGTCCTTTCAGAGAAAATCACTTTTCTTTGAAAGTGCCTTAAGCTACTTACACACATTCACAGGAAACTCAAATGCATTTCTATGAAAGAGAAGCTGTCTGTTCCAACACTTCAATTCACTGTGCGAAGTGAATGGAGTGTTGCTTCACTTTCTAAATGCTGTCCTTTCAGAGAAAATCACTTTCTTTTGAAAGTGCCTTAAGCTACTTACAAGCATTCAACAGAAATTCACATGCGTTTCACTGAAAGAGAAGCAGTCTGTTCCAACACTTCAATTCACTGTGCGAAGTGAATGGAGTGTTGCTTCACTTTCTAAATGTTGTCCTTTCAGAGAAAATCACTTTCCTTTGATAGTGCCTTAAGCTACTTACAAGCATTCAACAGAAATTCACATGCGTTTCACTGAAAGAGAAGCAGTCTGTTCCAACATTTCAATTCACTGTGCGAAGTGAATGGAGTGTTGCTTCACTTTCTAAATGCTGTCCTTTCAGAGAAAATCACTTTCCTTTGAAAATGCCTTAAGCTACTTACAAGCATTCACAAAAAACTCATATCTGTTTCGTGAAAGAGAAGTAGTCTGTTCCAACACTTCAATTCACTGTGCGAAGTGAATGGAGTGTGGTTTCACTTTCTAAATGCTGTCCTTTCAGAGAAAATCACTTTCCTTTGAAAGTGCCTTAAGCTACTTACAAGAATTCCACAGAAATTCAAATGCGTTTCTCTGAAAAAGAAGCAGTCTGTTCCAACACTTCAATTCACTGTGCGAAGTGAATGGAGTGTTGCTTCACTTTCGAAATGCTGTCCTTTCAGAGAAAATCACTTTCCTTTGAAAGTGCCTTAAGCTACTTACAAGCATTCACAAGAAACTCACATGCATTTTTCTGAAAGAGAAGCAGTCTGTTCCAACACTTCAATTCACTGTACGTAGTGAATGGAGTGTTGCTTCACTTTCTAAATGCTGTCCTTTCAGAGAAAATCACTTTCCTTTGAAAGTACCTTAAGCTACTTACAAGCATTCAATAGAAATTCACATGTGTTTCTCTGAAAAAGAAGCAGTCTGTTCCAACACTTCAATTCACTGTGCGAAGTCAATGGAGTGTTGCTTCACTTTCTAAATGCTGTCCTTTCAGAGAAAATCATTTTCCTTTGAAAGTGCCTTAAGCTATTTACAAGCATTCACAAGAAACTCACATGCATTTTTCTGAAAGAGAAGCAGTCTGTTCCAACACTTCAATTCACTGTGCGAAGTGAATGGAGTGTTGCTTCACTTTCTAAATGCTGTCCTTTCAGAGAAAATCACTTTCCTTTGAAAGTGCCTTAAGCTACTTACACACATTCACAGGAAACTCAAATGTTTTCTATGAAAGAGAAGCTGTCTGTTCCAACACTTCAATTCACTGTGCGAAGTCAATGGAGTGTTGCTTCACTTTCTAAATGCTGTCCTTTCAGAGAAAATCACTTTCCTTTGAAAGTGCCTTAAGCTACTTACAAGCATTCACAAGAAAATCACATGCATTTTTCTGAAAGAGAAGCAGTCTGTTCCAACATTTCAATTCACTGTACGTAGTGAATGGAGTGTTGCTTCACTTTCTAAATGCTGTCCTTTCAGAGAAAATCACTTTCCTTTGAAAGTACCTTAAGCTACTTACAAGCATTCAATAGAAATTCACATGTGTTTCTCTGAAAAAGAAGCAGTCTGTTCCAACAGTTCAATTCACTGTGCGAAGTGAATGGAGTGTTGCTTCACTTTCTAAATGCTGTCCTCTCAGAGAAAATCACTTTCCTTTGAAAGTGCCTTAAGCTACTTACAAGCATTCCACAGAAATTCACATGCGTTTCTCTGAAAGAGAAGCAGTCTGTTCCAACACTTCAATTCACTGTGCGAAGTGAATGGAGTGTTGCTTCACTTTCTAAATGCTGTCCTTTCAGAGAAAATCACTTTCCTTTGAAAGTGCCTTAAGCTACTTACAAGCATTCAACAGAAATTCACATGCGTTTCACTGAAAGAGAAGCAGTCTGTTCCAACACTTCAATTCACTGTGCGAAGTGAATGGAGTGTTGCTTCACTTTCTAAATGCAGTCCTTTCAGAGAAAATCACTTTCCTTTGAAAATGCCTTAAGCTACTTACAAGCATTCACAAGAAACTCACATACATTTTTCTGAAAGAGAAGCAGTCTGTTCCAACACTTCAATTCACTGTGCGTAGTGAATGGAGTGTTGCTTCACTTTCTAAATGCTGTCCTTTCAGAGAAAATCACTTTCCTTTGAAAGTGCCTTAAGCTACTTACACACATTCACAGGAAACTCAAATGCGTTTCTATGAAAGAGAAGTAGTCTGTTCCAACACTTCAATTCACTGTGCGAAGTGAATGGAGTGTTGCTTCACTTTCTAAATGCTGTCTTTCAGAGAAAATCACTTTCCTTTGAAAGTGCCTTAAACTACTTACAAGCAATCACAAAAAACTCATATCTGTTTCTCTGAAAGAGAAGTAGTCTTTTCCAACACTTCAATTCACTGTGCGAAGTGAATGGAGTGTTGTTTCACTTTCTAAATGCTGTCCTCTCAGAGAAAATCACTTTCCTTTGAAAGTGCCTTAAGCTACTTACAAGCATTCCACAGAAATTCACATGCGTTTCTCTGAAAGAGAAGCAGTCTGTTCCAACACTTCAATTCACTCTGAGAAGTGAATGGAGTGTTATTTCACTTTCGAAATGCTGTCCTTTCAGAGAAAATCACTTTCCTTTGAAAGTGCCTTAAGCTACTTACACACATTCACAGGAAACTCAAATGCGCTTCTATGAAAGAGAAGCTGTCTGTTCCAACACTTCAATTCACTGTGCGAAGTGAATGGAGTGTTGCTTCAATTTCTAAATGCTGTCCTTTCAGAGAAAATCACTTTCCTTTGAGAGTGCCTTAAGCTACTTACAAGCATTCAACAGAAATTCACATGCATTTCACTGAAAGAGAAGCAGTCTGTTCTAACACTTCAATTCACTGTGCGAAGAGAATGGACTGTTGCTTCACTTTCTAAATGCTGTCCTTTCAGAGAAAATCACCTTCCTTTGAAATTGCCTTAAGCTACTTACAAGCATTCCACAGAAATTCACATGCGTTTCTCTGAAAGAGAAGCTGTCTGTTCCAACACTTCAATTCACTGTGCGAAGTGAATGGAGTGTTGCTTCACTTTCTAAATGCTGTCCTTTCAGAGAAAATCACTTTCCTTTGAAAGTGCCTTAAGCTACTTACAAGCATTCAACAGAAATTCACATGCGTTTCACTGAAAGAGAAGCAGTCTGTTCCAACACTTCAATTCACTGTGCGAAGTGAATGGAGTGTTGCTTCACTTTCTAAATGCAGTCCTTTCAGAGAAAATCACTTTCCTTTGAAAATGCCTTAAGCTACTTACAAGCATTCACAAGAAACTCACATGCATTTTTCTGAAAGAGAAGCAGTCTGTTCCAACACTTCAATTCACTGTGCGTAGTGAATGGAGTGTTGCTTCACTTTCTAAATGCTGTCCTTTCAGAGAAAATCACTTTCCTTTGAAAGTGCCTTAAGCTACTTACACACATTCACAGGAAACTCAAATGCGTTTCTATGAAAGAGAAGTAGTCTGTTCCAACACTTCAATTCACTGTGCGAAGTGAATGGAGTGTTGCTTCACTTTCTAAATGCTGTCTTTCAGAGAAAATCACTTTCCTTTGAAAGTGCCTTAAACTACTTACAAGCATTCACAAAAAACTCATATCTGTTTCTCTGAAAGAGAAGTAGTCTTTTCCAACACTTCAATTCACTGTGCGAAGTGAATGGAGTGTTGTTTCACTTTCTAAATGCTGTCCTCTCAGAGAAAATCACTTTCCTTTGAAAGTGCCTTAAGCTACTTACAAGCATTCCACAGAAATTCACATGCGTTTCTCTGAAAGAGAAGCAGTCTGTTCCAACACTTCAATTCATTCTGAGAAGTGAATGGAGTGTTATTTCACTTTCGAAATGCTGTCCTTTCAGAGAAAATCACTTTCCTTTGAAAGTGCCTTAAGCTACTTACACACATTCACAGGAAACTCAAATGCGCTTCTATGAAAGAGAAGCTGTCTGTTCCAACACTTCAATTCACTGTGCGAAGTGAATGGAGTGTTGCTTCACTTTCTAAATGCTGTCCTTTCAGAGAAAATCACTTTCCTTTGAGAGTGCCTTAAGCTACTTACAAGCATTCAACAGAAATTCACATGCATTTCACTGAAAGAGAAGCAGTCTGTTCCAACACTTCAATTCACTGTGCGAAGTGAATGGACTGTTGCTTCACTTTCTAAATGCTGTCATTTCAGAGAAAATCACTTTCCTTTGAAATTGCCTTAAGCTACTTACAAGCATTCCACAGAAATTCACATGCGTTTCTCTGAAAGAGAAGCTGTCTGTTCCAACACTTCAATTCACTGTGCGCAGTGAATGGAGTGTTGCTTCACTTTCTAAATGCTGTCCTTTCAGAGAAAATCACTTTCCTTTGAAAGTGCCTTAAGCTACTTACACACATTCACAGGAAACTCAAATGCGTTTCTATGAAAGAGAAGCTGTCTGTTCCAACACTTCAATTCACTGTGCGAAGTGAATGGAGTGTTGCTTCACTTTCTAAATGCTGTCTTTCAGAGAAAATCACTTTCCTTTGAAAGTGCCTTAAGCTACTTACAATGATTCACTAAAAACTCATATCTGTTTTTCTGAAAGAGAAGTAGTCTGTTACACCACTTCAATTCACTGTGCGAAGTGAATGGAGTGTTGCTTCACTTTCTAAATGCTGTCCTCTCAGAGAAAATCACTTTCCTTTAAAAGTGCCTTAAGCTACTTACAAGCATTCCACAGAAATTCACATGTGTTCCTCTGAAAGAGAAGCAGTCTGTTCCAACACTTCAATTCACTCTGCGAAGTGAATGGAGTGTTGTTTCACTTTCTAAATGCTGTCCTGTCAGAGAAAATCACTTTCCTTTTAAAGTGCCTTAAGCTACTTTCAAGCCTTCAAAAAAAACTCATATCTGTTTCTCTGAAAGAGAAGTAGTCTGTTCCAACACTTCAATTCACTGTGCGAAGTTAATGGAGTGTTGTTTCACTTTCTAAATGCTGTCCTTTCAGAGAAAATCACTTTCCTTTGAAAGTGCCTTAAGCTACTTACAAGCATTCCACAGAAATTCACATGTGTTTCTCTGAAAGAGAAGCATTCTGTTCCAACACTTCAATTCACTCTGCGAAGTGAATGGAGTGTTGCTTCACTTTCTAAATGCTGTCCTTTCAGAGAAAATCACTTTCCTTTGAAAGTACCTTAAGCTACATACAAGCATTCAACAGAAATTCACATGCATTTCACTGAAAGATAAGCAGTCTGTTCCAACACTTCAATTCACTGTGCGAAGTGAATGGAGTGTTGCTTCACTTTCTAAATGCTGTCCTTTCAGAGAAAATCACTTTCCTTTGAAAATGCCTTAAGCTACATACAAGCATTCAACAGAAATTCACATGCATTTCACTGAAAGATAAGCAGTCTGTTCCAACACTTCAATTCACTGTGCGAAGTGAATGGAGTGTTGCATCACTTTCTAAATGCTGTCCTTTCAGAGAAAATCACTTTCCTTTGAAAGTGGCTTAAGCTACTTACAAGCATTCAATAGAAATTCACATGCGTTTCTCTGTAAAAGAAGCAATCTGTTCCAACACTTCAATTCACTGTGTGAAGTGAATGGAGTGTTGCTTCACTTTCTAAATGCTGTCCTTTCAGAGAAAATCACTTTCCTTTGAAAGTGCCTTAAGCTACTTACAAGCATTCACAAGAAACTCACATGCATTTTTCTTAAAGAGAAGCAGTCTGTTCCAACACTTTAATTCACTGTGCGTAGTGAATGGAGTGTTGCTTCACTTTCTAAATGCTGTCCTTTCAGAGAAAATCACTTTCCTTTGAAAGCACCTTAAGCTACTTACAAGCATTCAATAGAAATTCACATGCGTTTCTCTGAAAAAGAAGCAGTCTGTTCCAACACTTCAATTCACTGTCCGAAGTGAATGGAGTGTTGCTTCCCTTTCTAAATCCTGTCCTTTCAGAGAAAATCACTTTCCTTTGAAAGTGCCTTAAGCTACTTACACACATTCACAGGAAACTCAAATGCGTTTCTATGAAAGAGAAGCAGTCTGTTCCAACATTTCAATTCACTGTGCGAAGTGAATGGAGTGTTGCTTCACTTTCTAAATGCTGTCCTTTCAGAGAAAATCACTTTCCTTTGAAAGTGCCTTAAGCTACTTACAAGCATTCAACAGAAATTCACATGCATTTCACTGAAAGAGAAGCAGTCTGTTCCAACACTTCAATTCACTGTGCGAAGTGAATGGAGTGTTGCTTCAATTTCTAAATGCTGTCCTTTCAGAGAAAATCACTTTCCTTTGAAAATGCCTTAAGCTACTTACAAGCATTCACAAAAAACTCATATCTGTTTCGTGAAAGAGAAGTAGTCTGTTCCAACAATTCAATTCACTGTGCGAAGTGAATGGAGTGTGGTTTCACTTTCTAAATGCTGTCCTTTCAGAGAAAATCACTTTCGTTTGAAAGTGCCTTAAGCTACTTACAAGCATTCCACAGAAATTCACATGCGTTTCTCTGAAAAAGAAGCAGTCTGTTCCAACACTTCAATGCACTGTGCGAAGTGAATGGAGTGTTGCTTCACTTTCTAAATGCTGTCCTTTCAGAGAAAATCACTTTCCTTTGATAGTGCCTTAAGCTACTTACAAGCATTCACAAGAAACTCACATGCATTTTTCTGAAAGAGAAGCAGTCTATTCCTACACTTCAATTCACTGTGCGCAGTGAATGGAGTGTTGCTTGACTTTCTAAATGCTGTCCTTTCAGAGAAAATCACTTTCCTTTGAAAGTGCCTTAAGCTACTTACACACATTCACAGGAAACTCAAATGCGTTTCTATGAAAGAGAAGCTGTCTGTTCCAACACTTCAATTCACTGTGCGAAGTGAATGGAGTGTTGCTTCACTTTCTAAATGCTGTCTTTCAGAGAAAATCACTTTCCTTTGAAAGTGCCTTAAGCTATTTACAATCATTCACAAAAAACTCATATCTGTTTTTCTGAAAGAGAAGTAGTCTGTTACACCACTTCAATTCACTGTGCGAAGTGAATGGAGTGTTGTATCACTTTCTAAATGCTGTCCTCTCAGAGAAAATCACTTTCCTTTAAATGTGCCTTAAGCTACTTACAAGCATTCCACAGAAATTCACATGTGTTTCTCTGAAAGAGAAGCAGTCTGTTCCAACACTTCAATTCACTCTGCGTAGTGAATGGAGTGTTGTTTCACTTTCTAAATGCTGTCCTGTCAGAGAATATCACTTTCCTTTGAAAGTGCCTTAAGCTACTTACAAGCCTTCAAAAAAAACTCATATCTGTTTCTCTGAAAGAGAAGTAGTCTGTTCCAAAACTTCAATTCACTGTGCGAAGTGAATGGAGTGTTGTTTCACTTTCTAAATGCTGTCCTTTCAGAGAAAATCACTTTCCTTTGAAAGTGCCTTAAGCTACTTACAAGCATTCCACAGAAATTCACATGCGTTTCTCTGAAAGAGAAGCAGTCTGTTCCAACACTTCAATTCACTGTGCGTAGTGAATGGAGTGTTGCTTCACTTTCTAAATGCTGTCCTTTCAGAGAAAATCACTTTCCTTTGAAAGTGCCTTAAGCTACATACAAGCATTCAACAGAAATTCACATGCATTTCACTGAAAGATAAGCAGTCTGTTCCAACACTTCAATTCACTGTGCGAAGTGAATGGAGTGTTGCTTCACTTTCTAAATGCTGTCCTTTCAGAGAAAATCACTTTCCTTTGAAAATGCCTTAAGCTACATACAAGCATTCAACAGAAATTCACATGCATTTCACTGAAAGATAAGCAGTCTGTTCCAACACTTCAATTCACTGTGCGAAGTGAATGGAGTGTTGCTTCACTTTCTAAATGCTGTCCTTTCAGAGAAAATCACTTTCCTTTGAAAGTGCCTTAAGCTACTTACAAGCATTCAACAGAAATTCACATGCGTTTCTCTGTAAAAGAAGCAATCTGTTCCAACACTTCAATTCACTGTGCGAAGTGAATAGAGTGTTGCTTCACTTTCTAAATGCTGTCCTTTCAGAGAAAATCACTTTCCTTTGAAAGTGCCTTAAGCTACTTACAGGCATTCACAAGAAACTCACATGCATTTTTCTTAAAGAGAAGCAGTCTGTTCCAACATTTTAATTCACTGTGCGTAGCGAATGGAGTGTTGCTTCACTTTCTAAATACTGTCCTTTCAGAGAAAATCACTTTCCTTTGAAAGTACCTTAAGCTACTTACAAGCATTCAATAGAAATTCACATGTGTTTCTCTGAAAAAGAAGCAGTCTGTTCCAACACTTCAATTCACTGTCCGAAGTGAATGGAGTGTTGCTTCCCTTTCTAAATGCTGTCCTTTCAGAGAAAATCACTTTCCTTTGAAAGTGCCTTAAGCTACTTACACACATTCACAGGAAACTCAAATGCGTTTCTATGAAAGAGAAGCAGTCTGTTCCAACATTTCAATTCACTGTGCGAAGTGAATGGAGTGTTCCTTCACTTTCTAAATACTGTCCTGTCAGAGAAAATCACTTTCCTTTGAAAGTGCCTTGAGCTACTTACAAGCATTCACAAAAAATTCATATCTGTTTCTATGAAAGAGAAGCAGTCTGTTCCAACATTTCAATTCACTGTGCGACGTGAATGGAGTGTTGCTTCACTTTCTAAATGCTGTCCTTTCAGAAAAAATCACTTTCCTTTGAAAATGCCTTAAGCTACTTACAAGCATTCACAAGAAAATCACATGCATTTTTCTGAAAGAGAAGCAGTCTGTTCCAACACTTCAATTCACTGTGCGAAGTGAATGGAGTGTTGTTTCACTTTCTAAATGCTGTCCTTTCAGAGAAAATCACTTTCCTTTGAAAGTGCCTTAAGCTACTTACAAGCATTCCACAGAAATTCACATGCGTTTCTCTGAAAGAGAAGCAGTCTGTTCCAACACTTCAGTTCTCTGTGCGAAGTGAATGGAGTGTTGCTTCACTTTCTAAATGCTGTCCTTTCAGAGAAAATCACTTTCCTTTGAAACTGCTTTAAGCTACTTACAAGCATTCAACAGAAATTCACATGCGTTTCACTGAAAGAGAAGCAGTCTGCACCAACACTTCAATTCACTGTGCGAAGTGAATGGAGTGTTGCTTCACTTTCTAAATGCTGTCCTTTCAGAGAAAATCACTTTCCTTTGAAAGTGCCTTAAGCTACTTACAAGCATTCCACAGAAATTCACATGCGTTTCTCTGAAAAAGAAGCAGTCTGTTCCAACACTTCAATTCACTGTGCGAAGTGAATGGAGTGTTGCTTCACTTTCTAAATTCTGTCCTATCAGAGAAAATCACTTTCCTTTGAAAGTGCCTTAAGCTCCTTACAAGGATTCACAAGAAACTCACATGCATTTTTCTGAAAGAGAAGCAGTCTGTTCCAACACTTCAATTCACTGTGCGTAGTGAATGGAGTGTTGCTTCACTTTCTAAAAGCTATCCTTTCAGAGAAAATCACTTTCCTTTGAAAGTACCTTAAGCTACTTACAAGCATTCTATAGAAATTCATATGTGTTTCTCTGAAAAAGAAGCAGTCTGTTCCAACACTTCAATTCACTGTGCGAAGTGAATGGAGTGTTGTTTCACTTTCTAAATGCTGTCCTTTCAGAGAATATCACTTTGCTTTGAAAGTGCCTTAAGCTACTTACAAGCATTCACAAGAAACTCACATGCAATTTTCTGAAAGAGAAGCAGTCTGTTCCAACACTTCAATTCACTCTGCGTAGTGAATGGAGTGTTGCTTCACTTTCTAAATGCTGTCCTTTCAGAGAAAATCACTTTCCTTTGAAAGTGCCTTAAGCTACTTACAAGCATTCAATAGAAATTCACATGCGTTTCTCTGAAAGAGAAGCAGTCTGTTCCAACATTTCAATTCACTGTGCGAAGTGAATGGAGTGTTGCTTCACTTTCTAAATGCTGTCCATTCAGAGAAAATCACTTTGCTTTGAAAGTGCCTTAAGCTACTTACAAGCATTCACAAAAAACTCACATCTGTTTCTCTGAAAGAGAAGCAGTCTGTTCCAACACTTCAATTCACTGTGCAAAGTGAATGGAGTGTTGCTTCACTTTCTAAATGCTGTCCATTCAGAGAAAATCACTTTCCTTTGAAAATGCCTTAAGCTACTTACAAGCATTCACAAAAAACTCATATGTGTTTCGTGAAAGAGAAGTAGTCTGTTCCAACACTTCAATTCACTGTGCGAAGTGAATGGAGTGTGGTTTCACTTTCTAAATGCTGTCCTTTCAGAGAAAATCACTTTCCTTTGAAAGTGCCTTAAGCTACTTACAAGAATTCCACAGAAATTCAAATGCGTTTCTCTGAAAAAGAAGCAGTCTGTTCCAACACTTCAATTCACTGTGCGAAGTGAATGGAGTGTTGCTTCACTTTCTAAATGCTGTCCTTTCAGAGAAAATCACTTTCCTTTGAAAGTGCCTTAAGCTACTTACAAGCATTCACAAGAAACTCACATGCATTTTTCTGAAAGAGAAGCAGTCTGTTCCAACACTTCAATTCACTGTACGTAGTGAATGGAGTGTTGCTTCACTTTCTAAATGCTGTCCTTTCAGAGAAAATCACTTTCCTTTGAAAGTACCTTAAGCTACTTACAAGCATTCAATAGAAATTCACATGTGTTTCTCTGAAAAAGAAGCAGTCTGTTCCAACACTTCAATTCACTGTGCGAAGTCAATGGAGTGTTGCTTCACTTTCTAAATGCTGTCCTTTCAGAGAAAATCACTTTCCTTTGAAAGTGCCTTAAGCTACTTACAAGCATTCACAAGAAACTCACATGCATTTTTCTGAAAGAGAAGCAGTCTGTTCCAACACTTCAATTCACTGTGCGCAGTGAATGGAGTGTTGCTTCACTTTCTAAATGCTGTCCTTTCAGAGAAAATCACTTTCCTTTGAAAGTGCCTTAAGCTACTTACACACATTCACAGGAAAGTCAAATGTTTTCTATGAAAGAGAAGCTGTCTGTTCCAACACTTCAATTCACTGTGCGAAGTCAATGGAGTGTTGCTTCACTTTCTAAATGCTGTCCTTTCAGAGAAAATCACTTTCCTTTGAAAGTGCCTTAAGCTACTTACAAGCATTCACAAGAAAATCACATGCATTTTTCTGAAAGAGAAGCAGTCTGTTCCAACACTTCAATTCACTGTACGTAGTGAATGGAGTGTTGCTTCACTTTCTAAATGCTGTCCTTTCAGAGAAAATCACTTTCCTTTGAAAGTACCTTAAGCTACTTACAAACATTCAATAGAAATTCACATGTGTTTCTCTGAAAAAGAAGCAGTCGGTTCCAACAGTTCAATTCACTGTGTGAAGTGAATGGAGTGTTGTTTCACTTTCTAAATGCTGTCCTCTCAGAGAAAATCACTTTCCTTTGAAAGTGCCTTAAGCTACTTACAAGCATTCCACAGAAATTCACATGCGTTTCTCTGAAAGAGAAGCAGTCTGTTCCAACACTTCAATTCACTCTGCGAAGTGAATGGAGTGTTGTTTCACTTTCTAAATGCTGTCCTGTCAGAGAAAATCACTTTCCTTTGAAAGTGCCTTAAGCTACTTACACACATTCACAGGAAACTCAAATGCGTTTCTATGAAAGAGAAGCTGTCTGTTCCAACACTTCAATTCACTGTGCGAAGTGAATGGAGTGTTGCTTCACTTTCTAAATTCTGTCCTCTCAGAGAAAATCACTTTCCTTTGAAAGTGCCTTAAGCTCCTTACAAGGATTCACAAGAAACTCACATGCATTTTTCTGAAAGAGAAGCAGTCTGTTCCAACACTTCAATTCACTGTGCGTAGTGAATGGAGTGTTGCTTCACTTTCTAAAAGCTATCCTTTCAGAGAAAATCACTTTCCTTTGAAAGTACCTTAAGCTACTTACAAGCATTCTATAGAAATTCATATGTGTTTCTCTGAAAAAGAAGCAGTCTGTTCCAACACTTCAATTCACTGTGCGAAGTGAATGGAGTGTTGTTTCACTTTCTAAATGCTGTCCTTTCAGAGAATATCACTTTGCTTTGAAAGTGCCTTAAGCTACTTACAAGCATTCACAAGAAACTCACATGCAATTTTCTGAAAGAGAAGCAGTCTGTTCCAACACTTCAATTCACTCTGCGTAGTGAATGGAGTGTTGCTTCACTTTCTAAATGCTGTCCTTTCAGAGAAAATCACTTTCCTTTGAAAGTGCCTTAAGCTACTTACAAGCATTCAATAGAAATTCACATGCGTTTCTCTGAAAGAGAAGCAGTCTGTTCCAACATTTCAATTCACTGTGCGAAGTGAATGGAGTGTTGCTTCACTTTCTAAATGCTGTCCATTCAGAGAAAATCACTTTGCTTTGAAAGTGCCTTAAGCTACTTACAAGCATTCACAAAAAACTCACATCTGTTTCTCTGAAAGAGAAGCAGTCTGTTCCAACACTTCAATTCACTGTGCGAAGTGAATGGAGTGTTGCTTCACTTTCTAAATCCTGTCCATTCAGAGAAAATCACTTTCCTTTGAAAATGCCTTAAGCTACTTACAAGCATTCACAAAAAACTCATATGTGTTTCGTGAAAGAGAAGTAGTCTGTTCCAACACTTCAATTCACTGTGCGAAGTGAATGGAGTGTTGCTTCACTTTCTAAATGCTGTCCTTTCAGAGAAAATCACTTTCCTTTGAAAGTGCCTTAAGCTACTTACAAGAATTCCACAGAAATTCAAATGCGTTTCTCTGAAAAAGAAGCAGTCTGTTCCAACACTTCAATTCACTGTGCGAAGTGAATGGAGTGTTGCTTCACTTTCTAAATGCTGTCCTTTCAGAGAAAATCACTTTCCTTTGAAAGTGCCTTAAGCTACTTACAAGCATTCACAAGAAACTCACATGCATTTTTCTGAAAGAGAAGCAGTCTGTTCCAACACTTCAATTCACTGTACGTAGTGAATGGAGTGTTGCTTCACTTTCTAAATGCTGTCCTTTCAGAGAAAATCACTTTCCTTTGAAAGTACCTTAAGCTACTTACAAGCATTCAATAGAAATTCACATGTGTTTCTCTGAAAAAGAAGCAGTCTGTTCCAACACTTCAATTCACTGTGCGAAGTCAATGGAGTGTTGCTTCACTTTCTAAATGCTGTCCTTTCAGAGAAAATCACTTTCCTTTGAAAGTGCCTTAAGCTACTTACAAGCATTCACAAGAAACTCACATGCATTTTTCTGAAAGAGAAGCAGTCTGTTCCAACACTTCAATTCACTGTGCGCAGTGAATGGAGTGTTGCTTCACTTTCTAAATGCTGTCCTTTCAGAGAAAATCACTTTCCTTTGAAAGTGTCTTAAGCTACTTACACACATTCACAGGAAAGTCAAATGTTTTCTATGAAAGAGAAGCTGTCTGTTCCAACACTTCAATTCACTGTGCGAAGTGAATGGAGTGTTGCTTCACTTTCTAAATGCTGTCCTTTCAGAGAAAATCACTTTCCTTTGAAAGTGCCTTAAGCTACTTACAAGCATTTAACAGAAATTCACATGCATTTCACTGAAAGAGAAGCAGTCTGTTCCAACACTTCAATTCACTGTGCGAAGTGAATGGAGTGTTGCTTCACTTTCTAAATGCAGTCTTTTCAGAGAAAATCACTTTCCTTTGAAAATGCCTTAAGCTACGTACAAGCATTCACAAGAAACTCACATGCATTTTTCTGAAAGAGAAGCAGTCTGTTCCAACACTTCAATTCACTGTGCGTAGTGAATGGAGTGTTGCTTCACTTTCTAAATGCTGTCCTTTCAGAGAAAATCACTTTCCTTTGAAAGTGCCTTAAGCTACTAACACACATTCCCAGGAAACTCAAATGCGTTTCTATGAAAGAGAAGCTGTCTGTTCCAACACTTCAATTCACTGTGCGAAGTGAATGGAGTGTTGCTTCACTTTCTAAATGCTGTCTTTCAGAGAAAATCACTTTCCTTTGAAACTGCCTTAAGCTACTTACAAGCATTCACAAAAAACTCATATCTGTTTCTCTGAAAGAGAAGTAGTCTGTTCCAACACTTCAATTCACTGTGAGAAGTGAATGGAGTGTTGCTTCACTTTCTAAATGCTGTCCTTTCAGAGAAAATCACTTTCCTTTGAAAGTGCCTTAAGCTACTTACAAGCATTCCACAGAAATTCACATGCGTTTCTCTGAAAAAGAAGCAGTCTGTTCCAACACTTCAATTCACTGTGCGAAGTGAATGGAGTGTTGCTTCACTTTCTAAATTCTGTCCTCTCAGAGAAAATCACTTTCCTTTGAAAGTGCCTTAAGATCCTTACAAGGATTCACAAGAAACTCACATGCATTTTTCTGAAAGAGAAGCAGTCTGTTCCAACACTTCAATTCACTGTGCGTAGTGAATGGAGTGTTGCTTCACTTTCTAAAAGCTGTCCTTTCAGAGAAAATCACTTTCCTTTGAAAGTACCTTAAGCTACTTACAAGCATTCTATAGAAATTCATATGTGTTTCTCTGAAAAAGAAGCAGTCTGTTCCAACACTTCAATTCACTGTGCGAAGTGAATGGAGTGTTGTTTCACTTTCTAAATGCTGTCCTTTCAGAGAAAATCACTTTCCTTTGAAAGTGCCTTAAGCTACTTACAAGCATTCACAAGAAACTCACATGCAATTTTCTGAAAGAGAAGCAGTCTGTTCCAACACTTCAATTCACTGTGCGTAGTGAATGGAGTGTTGCTTCACTTTCTAAATGCTGTCCTTTCAGAGAAAATCACTTTCCTTTGAAAGTGCCTTAAGCTACTTACAAGCATTCAATAGAAATTCACATGCGTTTCTCTGAAAGAGAGCAGTCTGTTCCAACACTTCAATTCACTGTGCGAAGTGAATGGAGTGTTGCTTCACTTTCTAAATGCTGTCCATTCAGAGAAAATCACTTTGCTTTGAAAGTGCCTTAAGCTACTTACAAGCATTCACAAAAAACTCATATCTGTTTCGTGAAAGAGAAGTAGTCTCTTCCAACACTTCAATTCACTGTGCGAAGTGAATGGAGTGTGGTTTCACTTTCTAAATGCTGTCCTTTCAGAGAAAATCACTTTCCTTTGAAAGTGCCTTAAGCTACTTACAAGAATTCCACAGAAATTCAAATGCGTTTCTCTGAAAAAGAAGCAGTCTGTTCCAACACTTCAATTCACTGTGCGAAGTGAATGGAGTGTTGCTTCACTTTCTAAATGCTGTGCTTTCAGAGAAAATCACTTTCCTTTGAAAGTGCCTTAAGCTACTTACACACATTCACAGGAAACTCAAATGTTTTATATGAAAGAGAAGCTGTCTGTTCCAACACTTCAATTCATTGTGCGAAGTCAATGGAGTGTTGCTTCACTTTCTAAATGATGTCCTTTCAGAGAAAATCACTTTCCTTTGAAAGTGCCTTAAGCTACTTACAAGCATTCACAAGAAAATCACATGCATTTTTCTGAAAGAGAAGCAGTCTGTTCCAACACTTCAATTCACTGTACGTAGTGAATGGAGTGTTGCTTCACTTTCTAAATGCTGTCCTTTCAGAGAAAATCACTTTCCTTTGAAAGTACCTTAAGCTACTTACAAGCATTCAATAGAAATTCACGTGTGTTTCTCTGAAAAAGAAGCAGTCGGTTCCAACAGTTCAATTCACTGTGCGAAGTGAATGGAGTGTTGTTTCACTTTCTAAATGCTGTCCTTTCAGAGAAAATCACTTTCCTTTGAAAGTGCCTTAAGCTACTTACAAGCATTCCACAGAAATTCACATGCGTTTCTCTGAAAGAGAAGCAGTCTGTTCCAACACTTCAATTCACTGTGCGAAGTGAATGGAGTGTTGTTTCACTTTCTAAATGCTGTCCTGTCAGAGAAAATCACTTTCCTTTGAAAGTGCCTTAAGCTACTTACACACATTCACAGGAAACTCAAATGCGTTTCTATGAAAGAGAAGCTGTCTGTTCCAACACTTCAATTCACTGTGCGAAGTGAATGGAGTGTTGCTTCACTTTCTAAATGCTGTCCTTTCAGAGAAAATCACTTTCCTTTGAAAGTGCCTTAAGCTACTTACAAGCATTCAACAGAAATTCACATGCATTTCACTGAAAGAGAAGCAGTCTGTTCCAACACTTCAATTCAATGTGCGAAGTGAATGGAGTGTTGCTTCACTTTCTAAATGCAGTCCTTTCAGAGAAAATCACTTTCCTTTGAAAATGCCTTAAGCTACTTACAAGCATTCACAAGAAACTCACATGCATTTTTCTGAAAGAGAAGCAGTCTCTTCCAACACTTCAATTCACTGTGCGCAGTGAATGGAGTGTTGCTTCACTTTCTAAATGCTGTCCTTTCAGAAAAAATCACTTTCCTTTGAAAGTGCCTTAAGCTACTTACACACATTCACAGGAAAGTCAAATGTTTTCTATGAAAGAGAAGCTGTCTGTTCCAACACTTCAATTCACTGTGCGAAGTCAATGGAGTGTTGCTTCACTTTCTAAATGCTGTCCTTTCAGAGAAAATCACTTTCCTTTGAAAGTGCATTAAGCTACTTACAAGCATTCACAAGAAAATCACATGCATTTTTCTGAAAGAGAAGCAGTCTGTTCCAACACTTCAATTCACTGTACGTAGTGAATGGAGTGTTGCTTCACTTTCTAAATGCTGTCCTTTCAGAGAAAATCACTTTCCTTTGAAAGTACCTTAAGCTACTTACAAGCATTCAATAGAAATTCACATGTGTTTCTCTGAAAAAGAAGCAGTCGGTTCCAACAGTTCAATTCACTGTGTGAAGTGAATGGAGTGTTGCTTCACTTTCTAAATGCTGTCCTCTCAGAGAAAATCACTTTCCTTTGAAAGTGCCTTAAGCTACTTACAAGCATTCCACAGAAATTCACATGCGTTTCTCTGAAAGAGAAGCAGTCTGTTCCAACACTTCAATTCACTGTGCGAAGTGAATGGAGTGTTGTTTCACTTTCTAAATGCTGTCCTGTCAGAGAAAATCACTTTCCTTTGAAAGTGCCTTAAGCTACTTACACACATTCCCAGGAAACTCAAATGCGTTTCTATGAAAGAGAAGCTGTCTGTTCCAACAGTTCAATTCACTGTGCGAAGTGAATGGAGTGTTGCTTCACTTTCTAAATGCTGTCCTTTCAGAGAAAATCACTTTCCTTTGAAAGTGCCTTAAGCTACTTACAAGCATTCAACAGAAATTCACATGCATTTCACTGAAAGAGAAGCAGTCTGTTCCAACACTTCAATTCACTGTGCGAAGTGAATGGAGTGTTGCTTCACTTTCTAAATGCAGTCCTTTCAGAGAAAATCACTTTCCTTTGAAAATGCCTTAAGCTACTTACAAGCATTCACAAGAAACTCACATGCATTTTTCTGAAAGAGAAGTAGTCTGTTCCAACACTTCAATTCACTGTGCGTAGTGAATGGAGTGTTGCTTCACTTTCTAAATGCTGTCCTTTCAGAGAAAATCACTTTCCTTTGAAAGTGCCTTAAGCTACTAACACACATTCCCAGGAAACTCAAATGCGTTTCTATGAAAGAGAAGCTGTCTGTTCCAACACTTCAATTCACTGTGCGAAGTGAATGGAGTGTTGCTTCACTTTCTAAATGCTGTCTTTCAGAGAAAATCACTTTCCTTTGAAACTGCCTTAAGCTACTTACAAGCATTCACAAAAAAACTCATATCTGTTTCTCTGAAAGAGAAGTAGTCTGTTCCAACACTTCAATTCACTGTGCGAAGTGAATGGAGTGTTGCTTCACTTTCTAAATGCTGTCCTTTCAGAGAAAATCACTTTCCTTTGAAAGTGCCTTAAGCTACTTACTAGCATTCCACAGAAATTCACATGCGTTTCTCTGAAAAAGAAGCAGTCTGTTCCAACACTTCAATTCACTGTGCGAAGTGAATGGAGTGTTGCTTCACTTTCTAAATTCTGTCCTCTCAGAGAAAATCACTTTCCTTTGAAAGTGCCTTAAGCTCCTTACAAGGATTCACAAGAAACTCACATGCATTTTTCTGAAAGAGAAGCAGTCTGTTCCAACACTTCAATTCACTGTGCGTAGTGAATGGAGTGTTGCTTCACTTTCTAAAAGCTGTCCTTTCAGAGAAAATCACTTTCCTTTGAAAGTACCTTAAGCTACTTACAAGCATTCTATAGAAATTCATATGTGTTTCTCTGAAAAAGAAGCAGTCTGTTCCAACACTTCAATTCACTATGCGAAGTGAATGGAGTGTTGTTTCACTTTCTAAATGCTGTCCTTTCAGAGAAAATCACTTTCCTTTGAAAGTGCCTTAAGCTACTTACAAGCATTCACAAGAAACTCACATGCATTTTTCTGAAAGAGAAGCAGTCTGTTCCAACACTTCAATTCACTGTGCGCAGTGAATGGAGTGTTGCTTCACTTTCTAAATGCTGTCCTTTCAGAGAAAATCACTTTCCTTTGAAAGTGCCTTAAGCTACTTACACACATTCACAGGAAAGTCAAATGTTTTCTATGAAAGAGAAGCTGTCTGTTCCAACACTTCAATTCACTGTGCGAAGTCAATGGAGTGTTGCTTCACTTTCTAAATGCTGTCCTTTCAGAGAAAATCACTTTCCTTTGAAAGTGCCTTTAGCTACTTACAAGCATTCACAAGAAAATCACATGCATTTTTCTGAAAGAGAAGCAGTCTGTTCCAACACTTCAATTCACTGTACGTAGTGAATGGAGTGTTGCTTCACTTTCTAAATGCTGTCCTTTCAGAGAAAATCACTTTCCTTTGAAAGTACCTTAAGCTACTTACAAACATTCAATAGAAATTCACATGTGTTTCTCTGAAAAAGAAGCAGTCGGTTCCAACAGTTCAATTCACTGTGTGAAGTGAATGGAGTGTTGTTTCACTTTCTAAATGCTGTCCTCTCAGAGAAAATCACTTTCCTTTGAAAGTGCCTTAAGCTACTTACAAGCATTCCACAGAAATTCACATGCGTTTCTCTGAAAGAGAAGCAGTCTGTTCCAACACTTCAATTCACTCTGCGAAGTGAATGGAGTGTTGTTTCACTTTCTAAATGCTGTCCTGTCAGAGAAAATCACTTTCCTTTGAAAGTGCCTTAAGCTACTTACACACATTCACAGGAAACTCAAATGCGTTTCTATGAAAGAGAAGCTGTCTGTTCCAACACTTCAATTCACTGTGCGAAGTGAATGGAGTGTTGCTTCACTTTCAAATGCTGTCCTTTCAGAGAAAATCACTTTCCTTTGAAAGTGCCTTAAGCTACTTACAAGCATTCAACAGAAATTCACATGCATTTCACTGAAAGAGAAGCAGTCTGTTCCAACACTTCAATTCACTGTGCGAAGTGAATGGAGTGTTGCTTCACTTTCTAAATGCAGTCTTTTCAGAGAAAATCACTTTCCTTTGAAAATGCCTTAAGCTACTTACAAGCATTCACAAGAAACTCACATGCATTTTTCTGAAAGAGAAGCAGTCTGTTCCAACACTTCAATTCACTGTGCGTAGTGAATGGAGTGTTGCTTCACTTTCTAAATGCTGTCCTTTCAGAGAAAATCACTTTCCTTTGAAAGTGCCTTAAGCTACTAACACACATTCCCAGGAAACTCAAATGCGTTTCTATGAAAGAGAAGCTGTCTGTTCCAACACTTCAATTCACTGTGCGAAGTGAATGGAGTGTTGCTTCACTTTCTAAATGCTGTCTTTCAGAGAAAATCACTTTCCTTTGAAACTGCCTTAAGCTACTTACAAGCATTCACAAAAAACTCATATCTGTTTCTCTGAAAGAGAAGTAGTCTGTTCCAACAATTCAATTCACTGTGCGAAGTGAATGGAGTGTTGCTTCACTTTCTAAATGCTGTCCTTTCAGAGAAAATCACTTTCCTTTGAAAGTGCCTTAAGCTACTTACAAGCATTCCACAGAAATTCACATGCGTTTCTCTGAAAAAGAAGCAGTCTGTTCCAACACTTCAATTCACTGTGCGAAGTGAATGGAGTGTTGCTTCACTTTCTAAATTCTGTCCTCTCAGAGAAAATCACTTTCCTTTGAAAGTGCCTTAAGATCCTTACAAGGATTCACAAGAAACTCACATGCATTTTTCTGAAAGAGAAGCAGTCTGTTCCAACACTTCAATTCACTGTGCGTAGTGAATGGAGTGTTGCTTCACTTTCTAAAAGCTGTCCTTTCAGAGAAAATCACTTTCCTTTGAAAGTGCCTTAAGCTACTTACAAGCATTCACAAAAAACTCATATCTGTTTCGTGAAAGAGAAGTAGTCTGTTCCAACACTTCAATTCACTGTGCGAAGTGAATGGAGTGTGGTTTCACTTTCTAAATGCTGTCCTTTCAGAGAAAATCACTTTCCTTTGAAAGTGCCTTAAGCTACTTACAAGAATTCCACAGAAATTCAAATGCGTTTCTCTGAAAAAGAAGCAGTCTGTTCCAACACTTCAATTCACTGTGCGAAGTGAATGGAGTGTTGCTTCACTTTCTAAATGCTGTCCTTTCAGAGAAAATCACTTTCCTTTGAAAGTGCCTTAAGCTACTTACAAGCATTCACAAGAAACTCACATGCATTTTTCTGAAAGAGAAGCAGTCTGTTCCAACACTTCAATTCACTGTACGTAGTGAATGGAGTGTTGCTTCACTTTCTAAATGCTGTCCTTTCAGAGAAAATCACTTTCCTTTGAAAGTACCTTAAGCTACTTACAAGCATTCAATAGAAATTCACATGTGTTTCTCTGAAAAAGAAGCAGTCTGTTCCAACACTTCAATTCACTGTGCGAAGTCAATGGAGTGTTGCTTCACTTTCTAAATGCTGTCCTTTCAGAGAAAATCATTTTCCTTTGAAAGTGCCTTAAGCTACTTACAAGCATTCACAAGAAACTCACATGCATTTTTCTGAAAGAGAAGCAGTCTGTTCCAACACTTCAATTCACTGTGCGTAGTGAATGGAGTGTTGCTTCACTTTCTAAATGCTGTCCTTTCAGAGAAAATCACTTTCCTTTGAAAGTGCCTTAAGCTACTTACACACATTCACAGGAAACTCAAATGTTTTCTATGAAAGAGAAGCTGTCTGTTCCAACACTTCAATTCACTGTGCGAAGTCAATGGAGTGTTGCTTCACTTTCTAAATGATGTCCTTTCAGAGAAAATCACTTTCCTTTGAAAGTGCCTTAAGCTACTTACAAGCATTCACAAGAAAATCACATGCATTTTTCTGAAAGAGAAGCAGTCTGTTCCAACACTTCAATTCACTGTACGTAGTGAATGGAGTGTTGCTTCACTTTCTAAATGCTGTCCTTTCAGAGAAAATCACTTTCCTTTGAAAGTACCTTAAGCTACTTACAAGCATTCAATAGAAATTCACGTGTGTTTCTCTGAAAAAGAAGCAGTCGGTTCCAACAGTTCAATTCACTGTGCGAAGTGAATGGAGTGTTGTTTCACTTTCTAAATGCTGTCCTTTCAGAGAAAATCACTTTCCTTTGAAAGTGCCTTAAGCTACTTACAAGCATTCCACAGAAATTCACATGCGTTTCTCTGAAAGAGAAGCAGTCTGTTCCAACACTTCAATTCACTCTGCGAAGTGAATGGAGTGTTGTTTCACTTTCTAAATGCTGTCTTGTCAGAGAAAATCACTTTCCTTTGAAAGTGCCTTAAGCTACTTACACACATTCACAGGAAACTCAAATGCGTTTCTATGAAAGAGAAGCTGTCTGTTCCAACACTTCAATTCACTGTGCGAAGTGAATGGAGTGTTGCTTCACTTTCTAAATGCTGTCCTTTCAGAGAAAATCACTTTCCTTTGAAAGTGCCTTAAGCTACTTACAAGCATTCAACAGAAATTCACATGCATTTCACTGAAAGAGAAGCAGTCTGTTCCAACACTTCAATTCACTGTGCGAAGTGAATGGAGTGTTGCTTCACTTTCTAAATGCAGTCCTTTCAGAGAAAATCACTTTCCTTTGAAAATGCCTTAAGCTACTTACAAGCATTCACAAGAAACTCACATGCATTTTTCTGAAAGAGAAGCAGTCTGTTCCAACACTTCAATTCACTGTGCGCAGTGAATGGAGTGTTGCTTCACTTTCTAAATGCTGTCCTTTCAGAAAAAATCACTTTCCTTTGAAAGTGCCTTAAGCTACTTACACACATTCACAGGAAAGTCAAATGTTTTCTATGAAAGAGAAGCTGTCTGTTCCAACACTTCAATTCACTGTGCGAAGTCAATGGAGTGTTGCTTCACTTTCTAAATGCTGTCCTTTCAGAGAAAATCACTTTCCTTTGAAAGTGCATTAAGCTACTTACAAGCATTCACAAGAAAATCACATGCATTTTTCTGAAAGAGAAGCAGTCTGTTCCAACACTTCAATTCACTGTACGTAGTGAATGGAGTGTTGCTTCACTTTCTAAATGCTGTCCTTTCAGAGAAAATCACTTTCCTTTGAAAGTACCTTAAGCTACTTACAAGCATTCAATAGAAATTCACATGTGTTTCTCTGAAAAAGAAGCAGTCGGTTCCAACAGTTCAATTCACTGTGTGAAGTGAATGGAGTGTTGCTTCACTTTCTAAATGCTGTCCTCTCAGAGAAAATCACTTTCCTTTGAAAGTGCCTTAAGCTACTTACAAGCATTCCACAGAAATTCACATGCGTTTCTCTGAAAGAGAAGCAGTCTGTTCCAACACTTCAATTCACTGTGCGAAGTGAATGGAGTGTTGTTTCACTTTCTAAATGCTGTCCTGTCAGAGAAAATCACTTTCCTTTGAAAGTGCCTTAAGCTACTTACACACATTCACAGGAAACTCAAATGCGTTTCTATGAAAGAGAAGCTGTCTGTTCCAACACTTCAATTCACTGTGCGAAGTGAATGGAGTGTTGCTTCACTTTCTAAATGCTGTCCTTTCAGAGAAAATCACTTTCCTTTGAAAGTGCCTTAAGCTACTTACAAGCATTCAACAGAAATTCACATGCATTTCACTGAAAGAGAAGCAGTCTGTTCCAACACTTCAATTCACTGTGCGAAGTGAATGGAGTGTTGCTTCACTTTCTAAATGCAGTCCTTTCAGAGAAAATCACTTTCCTTTGAAAATGCCTTAAGCTACTTACAAGCATTCACAAGAAACTCACATGCATTTTTCTGAAAGAGAAGTAGTCTGTTCCAACACTTCAATTCACTGTGCGTAGTGAATGGAGTGTTGCTTCACTTTCTAAATGCTGTCCTTTCAGAGAAAATCACTTTCCTTTGAAAGTGCCTTAAGCTACTAACACACATTCCCAGGAAACTCAAATGCGTTTCTATGAAAGAGAAGCTGTCTGTTCCAACACTTCAATTCACTGTGCGAAGTGAATGGAGTGTTGCTTCACTTTCTAAATGCTGTCTTTCAGAGAAAATCACTTTCCTTTGAAACTGCCTTAAGCTACTTACAAGCATTCACAAAAAAACTCATATCTGTTTCTCTGAAAGAGAAGTAGTCTGTTCCAACACTTCAATTCACTGTGCGAAGTGAATGGAGTGTTGCTTCACTTTCTAAATGCTGTCCTTTCAGAGAAAATCACTTTCCTTTGAAAGTGCCTTAAGCTACTTACTAGCATTCCACAGAAATTCACATGCGTTTCTCTGAAAAAGAAGCAGTCTGTTCCAACACTTCAATTCACTGTGCGAAGTGAATGGAGTGTTGCTTCACTTTCTAAATTCTGTCCTCTCAGAGAAAATCACTTTCCTTTGAAAGTACCTTAAGCTCCTTACAAGGATTCACAAGAAACTCACATGCATTTTTCTGAAAGAGAAGCAGTCTGTTCCAACACTTCAATTCACTGTGCGTAGTGAATGGAGTGTTGCTTCACTTTCTAAAAGCTGTCCTTTCAGAGAAAATCACTTTCCTTTGAAAGTACCTTAAGCTACTTACAAGCATTCTATAGAAATTCATATGTGTTTCTCTGAAAAAGAAGCAGTCTGTTCCAACACTTCAATTCACTATGCGAAGTGAATGGAGTGTTGTTTCACTTTCTAAATGCTGTCCTTTCAGAGAAAATCACTTTCCTTTGAAAGTGCCTTAAGCTACTTACAAGCATTCATAAGAAACTCACATGCAATTTTCTGAAAGAGAAGCAGTCTGTTCCAACACTTCAATTCACTCTGCGTAGTGAATGGAGTGTTGCTTCTCTTTCTAAATGCTGTCCTTTCAGAGAAAATCACTTTCCTTTGAAAGTGCCTTAAGCCACTTACAAGCATTCAATAGAAATTCACATGCGTTTCTCTGAAAGAGAGCAGTCTGTTCCAACACTTCAATTCACTGTGCGAAGTGAATGGAGTGTTGCTTCACTTTCTAAATGCTGTCCATTCAGAGAAAATCACTTTGCTTTGAAAGTGCCTTAAGCTACTTACAAGCATTCACAAAAAACTCACATCCGTTTCTCTGAAAGAGAAGCAGTCTGTTCCAACACTTCAATTCACTGTGCGAAGTGAATGGAGTGTTGCTTCACTTTCTAAATGCTGTCCATTCAGATAAAATCACTTTCTTTTGAAAATGCCTTAAGCTACTTACAAGCATTCACAAAAAACTCATATCTGTTTCGTGAAAGAGAAGTAGTCTGTTCCAACACTTCAATTCACTGTGCGAAGTGAATGGAGTGTGGTTTCACTTTCTAAATGCTGTCCTTTCAGAGAAAATCACTTTCCTTTGAAAGTGCCTTAAGCTACTTACAAGCATTCAACAGAAATTCACATGCATTTCACTGAAAGAGAAGCAGTCTGTTCCAACACTTCAATTCACTGTGCAAAGTGAATGGAGTGTTGCTTCACTTTCTAAATGCTGTCCTTTCAGAGAAAATCACTTTCCTTTGAAAATGCCTTAAGCTACTTACAAGCATTCACAAGAAAATCACATGCATTTTTCTGAAAGAGAAGCAGTCTGTTCCAACACTTCAATTCACTGTGCGTAGTGAATGGAGTGTTGCTTCACTTTCTAAATGCTGTCCTTTCAGAAAAAATCACTTTCTTTTGAAAGTGCCCTAAGCTACTTACACACATTCACAGGAAACTCAAATGCGTTTCTATGAAAGAGAAGCTGTCTGTTCCAACACTTCAATTCACTGTGCGAAGTGAATGGAGTGTTGCTTCACTTTCTAAATGCTGTCTTTAAGAGAAAATCACTTTCCTTTGAAAGTTCCTTAAGCTACTTACAAGCATTCACAAAAAACTCATATCTGTTTCTCTGAAAGAGAAGTAGTCTGTTCCAACACTTCAATTCACTGTGCAAAGTGAATGGAGAGTTGTTTCACTTTCTAAAGGCTGTCCTTTCAGAGAAAATCACTTTCCTTTGAAAGTGCCTTAAGCTACTTACAAGCATTCCACAGAAATTCACATGCGTTTCTCTGAAAGAGAAGCTGTCTGTTCCAACACTTCAATTAACTCTGCGAAGTGAATGGAGTGTTGCTTCACTTTCTAAATGCTGTCCTTTCAGAGAAAATCACTTTTCTTTGAAAGTGCCTTAAGCTACTTACACACATTCACAGGAAAGTCAAATGCGTTTCTATGAAAGAGAAGCTGTCTGTTCCAACACTTCAATTCACTGTGCGAAGTTAATGGAGTGTTGCTTCCCTTTTAAAATGCTGTCCTTTCAGAGAAAATCACTTTCTTTTGAAAGTGCCTTAAGCTACTTACAAGCATTCAACAGAAATTCACATGCGTTTCACTGAAAGAGAAGCTGTCTGTTCCAACACTTCAATTCACTGTGCGAAGTGAATGGAGTGTTGCTTCACTTTCTAAATGCTGTCCTTTCAGAGAAAATCACTTTCCTTTGAAAGTGCCTTAAGCTACTTACAAGCATTCAACAGAAATTCACATGCGTTTCACTGAAAGAGAAGCAGTCTGTTCCAACATTTCAATTCACTGTGCGAAGTGAATGGAGTGTTGCTTCACTTTCTAAATGCTGTCCTTTCAGAGAAAATCACTTTCCTTTGAAAGTGCCTTAAGCTACTTACAAGCATTCAACAGAAATTCACATGCATTTCACTGAAAGATAAGCAGTCTGTTCCAATACTTCAATTCACTGTGCGAAGTGAATGGAGTGTTGCTTCACTTTCTAAATGCTGTCCTTTCAGAGAAAATCACTTTCCTTTGAAAATGCCTTAAGCTACTTACAAGCATTCACAAAAATCTCATATCTGTTTCGTGAAAGAGAAGTAGTCTGTTCCAACACTTCAATTCACTGTGCGAAGTGAATGGAGTGTGGTTTCACTTTCTAAATGCTGTCCTTTCAGAGAAAATCACTTTCCTTTGAAAGTGCCTTAAGCTACTTACAAGCATTCAACAGAAATTCACATGCATTTCACTGAAAGAGAAGCAGTCTGTTCCAACACTTCAATTCACTGTGCAAAGTGAATGGAGTGTTGCTTCACTTTCTAAATGCTGTCCTTTCAGAGAAAATCACTTTCCTTTGAAAATGCCTTAAGCTACTTACAAGCATTCACAATAAACTCACATGCATTTTTCTGAAAGAGAAGCAGTCTGTTCCAACACTTCAATTCACTGTGCGCAGTGAATGGAGTGTTGCTTCACTTTCTAAATGCTGTCCTTTCAGAGAAAATCACTTTCCTTTGAAAGTGCCTTAAGCTACTTACACACATTCACAGGAAACTCAAATGCGTTTCTATGAAAGAGAAGCTGTCTGTTCCAACACTTCAATTCACTGTGCGAAGTGAATGGAGTGTTGCCTCACTTTCTAAATGCTGTCCTTTCAGAGAAAATCACTTTCCTTTGATAGTGCCTTAAGGTACTTACAAGCATTCAACAGAAATTCACATGCGTTTCACTGAAAGAGAAGCAGTCTGTTCCAACATTTCAATTCACTGTGCGAAGTGAATGGAGTGTTGCTTCACTTTCTAAATGCTGTCTTTCAGAGAAAATCACTTTCCTTTGAAAGTGCCTTAAGCTACTTACAAGCATTCCACAGAAATTCACATGCGTTTCTCTGAAAGAGAAGCAGTCTGTTCCAACACTTCAATTCACTCTGAGAAGTGAATGGAGTGTTATTTCACTTTCTAAATGCTGTCCTGTCAGAGAAAATCACTTTCCTTTGAAAGTGCCTTAAGCTACTTACACACATTCACAGGAAACTCAAATGCGTTTCTATGAAAGAGAAGCTGTCTGTTCCAACACTTCAATTCACTGTGCGAAGTGAATGGAGTGTTGCTTCACTTTCTAAATGCTGTCCTTTCAGAGAAAATCACTTTCCTTTGAAAGTGCCTTAAGCTACTTACAAGCATTCAACAGAAATTCACATGCGTTTCTCTGAAAGAGAAGCAGTCTGTTCCAACACTTCAATTCACTGTGCGAAGTGAATGGAGTGTTGCTTCACTTTCGAAATGCTGTCCTTTCAGAGAAAATCACTTTCCTTTGAAAGTGCCTTAAGCTACTTACAAGCATTCAACAGAAATTCACATGCATTTCACTGAAAGAGAAGCAGTCTGTTCCAACACTTCAATTCACTGTGCGAAGTGAATGGAGTGTTGCTTCACTTTCGAAATGCTGTCCTTTCAGAGAAAATCACTTTCCTTTGAAAATGCCTTAAGCTACTTACAAGCATTCACAAGAAACTCACATGCATTTTTCTGAAAGAGAAGCAGTCTGTTCCAACACTTCAATTCACTGTGCGTAGTGAATGGAGTGTTGCTTCACTTTCTAAATGCTCTCCTTTCAGAGAAAATCACTTTCTTTTGAAAGTGCCCTAAGCTACTTACACACATTCACAGGAAACTCAAATGCGTTTCTATGAAAGAGAAGCTGTCTGTTCCAACACTTCAATTCACTGTGCGAAGTGAATGGAGTGTTGCTTCACTTTCTAAATGCTGTCTTTCAGAGAAAATCACTTTCCTATGAAAGTTCCTTAAGCTACTTACAAGCATTCACAAAAAACTCATATCTGTTTCTCTGAAAGAGAAGTAGTCTGTTCCAACACTTCAGTTCACTGTGCAAAGTGAATGGAGAGTTGTTTCACTTTCTAAAGGCTGTCCTTTCAGAGAAAATCACTTTCCTTTGAAAGTGCCTTAAGCTACTTACAAGCATTCCACAGAAATTCACATGCGTTTCTCTGAAAGAGAAGCTGTCTGTTCCAACACTTCAATTAACTCTGCGAAGTGAATGGAGTGTTGCTTCACTTTCTAAATGCTGTCCTTTCAGAGAAAATCACTTTTCTTTGAAAGTGCCTTAAGCTACTTACACACATTCACAGGAAAGTCAAATGCGTTTCTATGAAAGAGAAGCTGTCTGTTCCAACACTTCAATTCACTGTGCGAAGTGAATGGAGTGTTGCTTCCCTTTCTAAATGCTGTCCTTTCAGAGAAAATCACTTTCTTTTGAAAGTGCCTTAAGCTACTTACAAGCATTCAACAGAAATTCACATGCGTTTCACTGAAAGAGAAGCTGTCTGTTCCAACACTTCAATTCACTGTGCGAAGTGAATGGAGTGTTGCTTCACTTTCTAAATGTTGTCCTTTCAGAGAAAATCACTTTCCTTTGATAGTGCCTTAAGCCTCTTACAAGCATTCAACAGAAATTCACATGCGTTTCACTGAAAGAGAAGCAGTCTGTTCCAACATTTCAATTCACTGTGCGAAGTGAATGGAGTGTTGCTTCACTTTCTAAATGCTGTCCTTTCAGAGAAAATCACTTTCCATTGAAAGTGCCTTAAGCTACTTACAAGCATTCAACAGAAATTCACATGCATTTCACTGAAAGATAGGCAGTCTGTTCCAACACTTCAATTCACTGTGCGAAGTGAATGGAGTGTTGCTTCACTTTCTAAATGCTGTCCTTTCAGAGAAAATCACTTTCCTTTGAAAATGCCTTAAGCTACTTACAAGCATTCACAAAAAACTCATATCTGTTTCGTGAAAGAGAAGTAGTCTGTTCCAACACTTCAATTCACTGTGCGAAGTGAATGGAGTGTGGTTTCACTTTCTAAATGCTGTCCTTTCAGAGAAAATCACTTTCCTTTGAAAGTGCCTTAAGCTACTTACAAGCATTCAACAGAAATTCACATGCATTTCACTGAAAGAGAAGCAGTCTGTTCCAACACTTCAATTCACTGTGCAAAGTGAATGGAGTGTTGCTTCACTTTCTAAATGCTGTCCTTTCAGAGAAAATCACTTTCCTTTGAAAATGCCTTAAGCTACTTACAAGCATTCACAAGAAACTCACATGCATTTTTCTGAAAGAGAAGCAGTCTGTTCCAACACTTCAATTCACTGTGCGTAGTGAATGGAGTGTTGCTTCACTTTCTAAATGCTGTCCTTTCAGAAAAAATCACTTTCTTTTGAAAGTGCCCTAAGCTACTTACACACATTCACAGGAAACTCAAATGCGTTTCTATGAAAGAGAAGCTGTCTGTTCCAACACTTCAATTCACTGTGCGAAGTGAATGGAGTGTTGCTTCACTTTCTAAATGCTGTCTTTAAGAGAAAATCACTTTCCTTTGAAAGTTCCTTAAGCTACTTACAAGCATTCACAAAAAACTCATATCTGTTTCTCTGAAAGAGAAGTAGTCTGTTCCAACACTTCAATTCACTGTGCAAAGTGAATGGAGAGTTGTTTCACTTTCTAAAGGCTGTCCTTTCAGAGAAAATCACTTTCCTTTGAAAGTGCCTTAAGCTACTTACAAGCATTCCACAGAAATTCACATGCGTTTCTCTGAAAGAGAAGCTGTCTGTTCCAACACTTCAATTAACTCTGCGAAGTGAATGGAGTGTTGCTTCACTTTCTAAATGCTGTCCTTTCAGAGAAAATCACTTTTCTTTGAAAGTGCCTTAAGCTACTTACACACATTCACAGGAAAGTCAAATGCGTTTCTATGAAAGAGAAGCTGTCTGTTCCAACACTTCAATTCACTGTGCGAAGTCAATGGAGTGTTGCTTCACTTTCTAAATGCTGTCCTTTCAGAGAAAATCACTTTCCTTTGAAAGTGCATTAAGCTACTTACAAGCATTCACAAGAAAATCACATGCATTTTTCTGAAAGAGAAGCAGTCTGTTCCAACACTTCAATTCACTGTACGTAGTGAATGGAGTGTTGCTTCACTTTCTAAATGCTGTCCTTTCAGAGAAAATCACTTTCCTTTGAAAGTACCTTAAGCTACTTACAAGCATTCAATAGAAATTCACATGTGTTTCTCTGAAAAAGAAGCAGTCGGTTCCAACAGTTCAATTCACTGTGTGAAGTGAATGGAGTGTTGCTTCACTTTCTAAATGCTGTCCTCTCAGAGAAAATCACTTTCCTTTGAAAGTGCCTTAAGCTACTTACAAGCATTCCACAGAAATTCACATGCGTTTCTCTGAAAGAGAAGCAGTCTGTTCCAACACTTCAATTCACTGTGCGAAGTGAATGGAGTGTTGTTTCACTTTCTAAATGCTGTCCTGTCAGAGAAAATCACTTTCCTTTGAAAGTGCCTTAAGCTACTTACACACATTCCCAGGAAACTCAAATGCGTTTCTATGAAAGAGAAGCTGTCTGTTCCAACAGTTCAATTCACTGTGCGAAGTGAATGGAGTGTTGCTTCACTTTCTAAATGCTGTCCTTTCAGAGAAAATCACTTTCCTTTGAAAGTGCCTTAAGCTACTTACAAGCATTCAACAGAAATTCACATGCATTTCACTGAAAGAGAAGCAGTCTGTTCCAACACTTCAATTCACTGTGCGAAGTGAATGGAGTGTTGCTTCACTTTCTAAATGCAGTCCTTTCAGAGAAAATCACTTTCCTTTGAAAATGCCTTAAGCTACTTACAAGCATTCACAAGAAACTCACATGCATTTTTCTGAAAGAGAAGTAGTCTGTTCCAACACTTCAATTCACTGTGCGTAGTGAATGGAGTGTTGCTTCACTTTCTAAATGCTGTCCTTTCAGAGAAAATCACTTTCCTTTGAAAGTGCCTTAAGCTACTAACACACATTCCCAGGAAACTCAAATGCGTTTCTATGAAAGAGAAGCTGTCTGTTCCAACACTTCAATTCACTGTGCGAAGTGAATGGAGTGTTGCTTCACTTTCTAAATGCTGTCTTTCAGAGAAAATCACTTTCCTTTGAAACTGCCTTAAGCTACTTACAAGCATTCACAAAAAAACTCATATCTGTTTCTCTGAAAGAGAAGTAGTCTGTTCCAACACTTCAATTCACTGTGCGAAGTGAATGGAGTGTTGCTTCACTTTCTAAATGCTGTCCTTTCAGAGAAAATCACTTTCCTTTGAAAGTGCCTTAAGCTACTTACTAGCATTCCACAGAAATTCACATGCGTTTCTCTGAAAAAGAAGCAGTCTGTTCCAACACTTCAATTCACTGTGCGAAGTGAATGGAGTGTTGCTTCACTTTCTAAATTCTGTCCTCTCAGAGAAAATCACTTTCCTTTGAAAGTGCCTTAAGCTCCTTACAAGGATTCACAAGAAACTCACATGCATTTTTCTGAAAGAGAAGCAGTCTGTTCCAACACTTCAATTCACTGTGCGTAGTGAATGGAGTGTTGCTTCACTTTCTAAAAGCTGTCCTTTCAGAGAAAATCACTTTCCTTTGAAAGTACCTTAAGCTACTTACAAGCATTCTATAGAAATTCATATGTGTTTCTCTGAAAAAGAAGCAGTCTGTTCCAACACTTCAATTCACTATGCGAAGTGAATGGAGTGTTGTTTCACTTTCTAAATGCTGTCCTTTCAGAGAAAATCACTTTCCTTTGAAAGTGCCTTAAGCTACTTACAAGCATTCACAAGAAACTCACATGCATTTTTCTGAAAGAGAAGCAGTCTGTTCCAACACTTCAATTCACTGTGCGCAGTGAATGGAGTGTTGCTTCACTTTCTAAATGCTGTCCTTTCAGAGAAAATCACTTTCCTTTGAAAGTGCCTTAAGCTACTTACACACATTCACAGGAAAGTCAAATGTTTTCTATGAAAGAGAAGCTGTCTGTTCCAACACTTCAATTCACTGTGCGAAGTCAATGGAGTGTTGCTTCACTTTCTAAATGCTGTCCTTTCAGAGAAAATCACTTTCCTTTGAAAGTGCCTTTAGCTACTTACAAGCATTCACAAGAAAATCACATGCATTTTTCTGAAAGAGAAGCAGTCTGTTCCAACACTTCAATTCACTGTACGTAGTGAATGGAGTGTTGCTTCACTTTCTAAATGCTGTCCTTTCAGAGAAAATCACTTTCCTTTGAAAGTACCTTAAGCTACTTACAAACATTCAATAGAAATTCACATGTGTTTCTCTGAAAAAGAAGCAGTCGGTTCCAACAGTTCAATTCACTGTGTGAAGTGAATGGAGTGTTGTTTCACTTTCTAAATGCTGTCCTCTCAGAGAAAATCACTTTCCTTTGAAAGTGCCTTAAGCTACTTACAAGCATTCCACAGAAATTCACATGCGTTTCTCTGAAAGAGAAGCAGTCTGTTCCAACACTTCAATTCACTCTGCGAAGTGAATGGAGTGTTGTTTCACTTTCTAAATGCTGTCCTGTCAGAGAAAATCACTTTCCTTTGAAAGTGCCTTAAGCTACTTACACACATTCACAGGAAACTCAAATGCGTTTCTATGAAAGAGAAGCTGTCTGTTCCAACACTTCAATTCACTGTGCGAAGTGAATGGAGTGTTGCTTCACTTTCAAATGCTGTCCTTTCAGAGAAAATCACTTTCCTTTGAAAGTGCCTTAAGCTACTTACAAGCATTCAACAGAAATTCACATGCATTTCACTGAAAGAGAAGCAGTCTGTTCCAACACTTCAATTCACTGTGCGAAGTGAATGGAGTGTTGCTTCACTTTCTAAATGCAGTCTTTTCAGAGAAAATCACTTTCCTTTGAAAATGCCTTAAGCTACTTACAAGCATTCACAAGAAACTCACATGCATTTTTCTGAAAGAGAAGCAGTCTGTTCCAACACTTCAATTCACTGTGCGTAGTGAATGGAGTGTTGCTTCACTTTCTAAATGCTGTCCTTTCAGAGAAAATCACTTTCCTTTGAAAGTGCCTTAAGCTACTAACACACATTCCCAGGAAACTCAAATGCGTTTCTATGAAAGAGAAGCTGTCTGTTCCAACACTTCAATTCACTGTGCGAAGTGAATGGAGTGTTGCTTCACTTTCTAAATGCTGTCTTTCAGAGAAAATCACTTTCCTTTGAAACTGCCTTAAGCTACTTACAAGCATTCACAAAAAACTCATATCTGTTTCTCTGAAAGAGAAGTAGTCTGTTCCAACAATTCAATTCACTGTGCGAAGTGAATGGAGTGTTGCTTCACTTTCTAAATGCTGTCCTTTCAGAGAAAATCACTTTCCTTTGAAAGTGCCTTAAGCTACTTACAAGCATTCCACAGAAATTCACATGCGTTTCTCTGAAAAAGAAGCAGTCTGTTCCAACACTTCAATTCACTGTGCGAAGTGAATGGAGTGTTGCTTCACTTTCTAAATTCTGTCCTCTCAGAGAAAATCACTTTCCTTTGAAAGTGCCTTAAGATCCTTACAAGGATTCACAAGAAACTCACATGCATTTTTCTGAAAGAGAAGCAGTCTGTTCCAACACTTCAATTCACTGTGCGTAGTGAATGGAGTGTTGCTTCACTTTCTAAAAGCTGTCCTTTCAGAGAAAATCACTTTCCTTTGAAAGTGCCTTAAGCTACTTACAAGCATTCACAAAAAACTCATATCTGTTTCGTGAAAGAGAAGTAGTCTGTTCCAACACTTCAATTCACTGTGCGAAGTGAATGGAGTGTGGTTTCACTTTCTAAATGCTGTCCTTTCAGAGAAAATCACTTTCCTTTGAAAGTGCCTTAAGCTACTTACAAGAATTCCACAGAAATTCAAATGCGTTTCTCTGAAAAAGAAGCAGTCTGTTCCAACACTTCAATTCACTGTGCGAAGTGAATGGAGTGTTGCTTCACTTTCTAAATGCTGTCCTTTCAGAGAAAATCACTTTCCTTTGAAAGTGCCTTAAGCTACTTACAAGCATTCACAAGAAACTCACATGCATTTTTCTGAAAGAGAAGCAGTCTGTTCCAACACTTCAATTCACTGTACGTAGTGAATGGAGTGTTGCTTCACTTTCTAAATGCTGTCCTTTCAGAGAAAATCACTTTCCTTTGAAAGTACCTTAAGCTACTTACAAGCATTCAATAGAAATTCACATGTGTTTCTCTGAAAAAGAAGCAGTCTGTTCCAACACTTCAATTCACTGTGCGAAGTCAATGGAGTGTTGCTTCACTTTCTAAATGCTGTCCTTTCAGAGAAAATCATTTTCCTTTGAAAGTGCCTTAAGCTACTTACAAGCATTCACAAGAAACTCACATGCATTTTTCTGAAAGAGAAGCAGTCTGTTCCAACACTTCAATTCACTGTGCGTAGTGAATGGAGTGTTGCTTCACTTTCTAAATGCTGTCCTTTCAGAGAAAATCACTTTCCTTTGAAAGTGCCTTAAGCTACTTACACACATTCACAGGAAACTCAAATGTTTTCTATGAAAGAGAAGCTGTCTGTTCCAACACTTCAATTCACTGTGCGAAGTCAATGGAGTGTTGCTTCACTTTCTAAATGATGTCCTTTCAGAGAAAATCACTTTCCTTTGAAAGTGCCTTAAGCTACTTACAAGCATTCACAAGAAAATCACATGCATTTTTCTGAAAGAGAAGCAGTCTGTTCCAACACTTCAATTCACTGTACGTAGTGAATGGAGTGTTGCTTCACTTTCTAAATGCTGTCCTTTCAGAGAAAATCACTTTCCTTTGAAAGTACCTTAAGCTACTTACAAGCATTCAATAGAAATTCACGTGTGTTTCTCTGAAAAAGAAGCAGTCGGTTCCAACAGTTCAATTCACTGTGCGAAGTGAATGGAGTGTTGTTTCACTTTCTAAATGCTGTCCTTTCAGAGAAAATCACTTTCCTTTGAAAGTGCCTTAAGCTACTTACAAGCATTCCACAGAAATTCACATGCGTTTCTCTGAAAGAGAAGCAGTCTGTTCCAACACTTCAATTCACTCTGCGAAGTGAATGGAGTGTTGTTTCACTTTCTAAATGCTGTCTTGTCAGAGAAAATCACTTTCCTTTGAAAGTGCCTTAAGCTACTTACACACATTCACAGGAAACTCAAATGCGTTTCTATGAAAGAGAAGCTGTCTGTTCCAACACTTCAATTCACTGTGCGAAGTGAATGGAGTGTTGCTTCACTTTCTAAATGCTGTCCTTTCAGAGAAAATCACTTTCCTTTGAAAGTGCCTTAAGCTACTTACAAGCATTCAACAGAAATTCACATGCATTTCACTGAAAGAGAAGCAGTCTGTTCCAACACTTCAATTCACTGTGCGAAGTGAATGGAGTGTTGCTTCACTTTCTAAATGCAGTCCTTTCAGAGAAAATCACTTTCCTTTGAAAATGCCTTAAGCTACTTACAAGCATTCACAAGAAACTCACATGCATTTTTCTGAAAGAGAAGCAGTCTGTTCCAACACTTCAATTCACTGTGCGCAGTGAATGGAGTGTTGCTTCACTTTCTAAATGCTGTCCTTTCAGAAAAAATCACTTTCCTTTGAAAGTGCCTTAAGCTACTTACACACATTCACAGGAAAGTCAAATGTTTTCTATGAAAGAGAAGCTGTCTGTTCCAACACTTCAATTCACTGTGCGAAGTCAATGGAGTGTTGCTTCACTTTCTAAATGCTGTCCTTTCAGAGAAAATCACTTTCCTTTGAAAGTGCATTAAGCTACTTACAAGCATTCACAAGAAAATCACATGCATTTTTCTGAAAGAGAAGCAGTCTGTTCCAACACTTCAATTCACTGTACGTAGTGAATGGAGTGTTGCTTCACTTTCTAAATGCTGTCCTTTCAGAGAAAATCACTTTCCTTTGAAAGTACCTTAAGCTACTTACAAGCATTCAATAGAAATTCACATGAGTTTCTCTGAAAAAGAAGCAGTCGGTTCCAACAGTTCAATTCACTGTGTGAAGTGAATGGAGTGTTGCTTCACTTTCTAAATGCTGTCCTCTCAGAGAAAATCACTTTCCTTTGAAAGTGCCTTAAGCTACTTACAAGCATTCCACAGAAATTCACATGCGTTTCTCTGAAAGAGAAGCAGTCTGTTCCAACACTTCAATTCACTGTGCGAAGTGAATGGAGTGTTGTTTCACTTTCTAAATGCTGTCCTGTCAGAGAAAATCACTTTCCTTTGAAAGTGCCTTAAGCTACTTACACACATTCACAGGAAACTCAAATGCGTTTCTATGAAAGAGAAGCTGTCTGTTCCAACACTTCAATTCACTGTGCGAAGTGAATGGAGTGTTGCTTCACTTTCTAAATGCTGTCCTTTCAGAGAAAATCACTTTCCTTTGAAAGTGCCTTAAGCTACTTACAAGCATTCAACAGAAATTCACATGCATTTCACTGAAAGAGAAGCAGTCTGTTCCAACACTTCAATTCACTGTGCGAAGTGAATGGAGTGTTGCTTCACTTTCTAAATGCAGTCCTTTCAGAGAAAATCACTTTCCTTTGAAAATGCCTTAAGCTACTTACAAGCATTCACAAGAAACTCACATGCATTTTTCTGAAAGAGAAGTAGTCTGTTCCAACACTTCAATTCACTGTGCGTAGTGAATGGAGTGTTGCTTCACTTTCTAAATGCTGTCCTTTCAGAGAAAATCACTTTCCTTTGAAAGTGCCTTAAGCTACTAACACACATTCCCAGGAAACTCAAATGCGTTTCTATGAAAGAGAAGCTGTCTGTTCCAACACTTCAATTCACTGTGCGAAGTGAATGGAGTGTTGCTTCACTTTCTAAATGCTGTCTTTCAGAGAAAATCACTTTCCTTTGAAACTGCCTTAAGCTACTTACAAGCATTCACAAAAAAACTCATATCTGTTTCTCTGAAAGAGAAGTAGTCTGTTCCAACACTTCAATTCACTGTGCGAAGTGAATGGAGTGTTGCTTCACTTTCTAAATGCTGTCCTTTCAGAGAAAATCACTTTCCTTTGAAAGTGCCTTAAGCTACTTACTAGCATTCCACAGAAATTCACATGCGTTTCTCTGAAAAAGAAGCAGTCTGTTCCAACACTTCAATTCACTGTGCGAAGTGAATGGAGTGTTGCTTCACTTTCTAAATTCTGTCCTCTCAGAGAAAATCACTTTCCTTTGAAAGTGCCTTAAGCTCCTTACAAGGATTCACAAGAAACTCACATGCATTTTTCTGAAAGAGAAGCAGTCTGTTCCAACACTTCAATTCACTGTGCGTAGTGAATGGAGTGTTGCTTCACTTTCTAAAAGCTGTCCTTTCAGAGAAAATCACTTTCCTTTGAAAGTACCTTAAGCTACTTACAAGCATTCTATAGAAATTCATATGTGTTTCTCTGAAAAAGAAGCAGTCTGTTCCAACACTTCAATTCACTATGCGAAGTGAATGGAGTGTTGTTTCACTTTCTAAATGCTGTCCTTTCAGAGAAAATCACTTTCCTTTGAAAGTGCCTTAAGCTACTTACAAGCATTCATAAGAAACTCACATGCAATTTTCTGAAAGAGAAGCAGTCTGTTCCAACACTTCAATTCACTCTGCGTAGTGAATGGAGTGTTGCTTCTCTTTCTAAATGCTGTCCTTTCAGAGAAAATCACTTTCCTTTGAAAGTGCCTTAAGCCACTTACAAGCATTCAATAGAAATTCACATGCGTTTCTCTGAAAGAGAGCAGTCTGTTCCAACACTTCAATTCACTGTGCGAAGTGAATGGAGTGTTGCTTCACTTTCTAAATGCTGTCCATTCAGAGAAAATCACTTTGCTTTGAAAGTGCCTTAAGCTACTTACAAGCATTCACAAAAAACTCACATCCGTTTCTCTGAAAGAGAAGCAGTCTGTTCCAACACTTCAATTCACTGTGCGAAGTGAATGGAGTGTTGCTTCACTTTCTAAATGCTGTCCATTCAGATAAAATCACTTTCCTTTGAAAATGCCTTAAGCTACTTACAAGCATTCACAAAAAACTCATATCTGTTTCGTGAAAGAGAAGTAGTCTGTTCCAACACTTCAATTCACTGTGCGAAGTGAATGGAGTGTGGTTTCACTTTCTAAATGCTGTCCTTTCAGAGAAAATCACTTTCCTTTGAAAGTGCCTTAAGCTACTTACAAGCATTCAACAGAAATTCACATGCATTTCACTGAAAGAGAAGCAGTCTGTTCCAACACTTCAATTCACTGTGCAAAGTGAATGGAGTGTTGCTTCACTTTCTAAATGCTGTCCTTTCAGAGAAAATCACTTTCCTTTGAAAATGCCTTAAGCTACTTACAAGCATTCACAAGAAAATCACATGCATTTTTCTGAAAGAGAAGCAGTCTGTTCCAACACTTCAATTCACTGTGCGTAGTGAATGGAGTGTTGCTTCACTTTCTAAATGCTGTCCTTTCAGAAAAAATCACTTTCTTTTGAAAGTGCCCTAAGCTACTTACACACATTCACAGGAAACTCAAATGCGTTTCTATGAAAGAGAAGCTGTCTGTTCCAACACTTCAATTCACTGTGCGAAGTGAATGGAGTGTTGCTTCACTTTCTAAATGCTGTCTTTAAGAGAAAATCACTTTCCTTTGAAAGTTCCTTAAGCTACTTACAAGCATTCACAAAAAACTCATATCTGTTTCTCTGAAAGAGAAGTAGTCTGTTCCAACACTTCAATTCACTGTGCAAAGTGAATGGAGAGTTGTTTCACTTTCTAAAGGCTGTCCTTTCAGAGAAAATCACTTTCCTTTGAAAGTGCCTTAAGCTACTTACAAGCATTCCACAGAAATTCACATGCGTTTCTCTGAAAGAGAAGCTGTCTGTTCCAACACTTCAATTAACTCTGCGAAGTGAATGGAGTGTTGCTTCACTTTCTAAATGCTGTCCTTTCAGAGAAAATCACTTTTCTTTGAAAGTGCCTTAAGCTACTTACACACATTCACAGGAAAGTCAAATGCGTTTCTATGAAAGAGAAGCTGTCTGTTCCAACACTTCAATTCACTGTGCGAAGTTAATGGAGTGTTGCTTCCCTTTTTAAATGCTGTCCTTTCAGAGAAAATCACTTTCTTTTGAAAGTGCCTTAAGCTACTTACAAGCATTCAACAGAAATTCACATGCGTTTCACTGAAAGAGAAGCTGTCTGTTCCAACACTTCAATTCACTGTGCGAAGTGAATGGAGTGTTGCTTCACTTTCTAAATGCTGTCCTTTCAGAGAAAATCACTTTCCTTTGAAAGTGCCTTAAGCTACTTACAAGCATTCAACAGAAATTCACATGCGTTTCACTGAAAGAGAAGCAGTCTGTTCCAACATTTCAATTCACTGTGCGAAGTGAATGGAGTGTTGCTTCACTTTCTAAATGCTGTCCTTTCAGAGAAAATCACTTTCCTTTGAAAGTGCCTTAAGCTACTTACAAGCATTCAACAGAAATTCACATGCATTTCACTGAAAGATAAGCAGTCTGTTCCAATACTTCAATTCACTGTGCGAAGTGAATGGAGTGTTGCTTCACTTTCTAAATGCTGTCCTTTCAGATAAAATCACTTTCCTTTGAAAATGCCTTAAGCTACTTACAAGCATTCACAAAAAACTCATATCTGTTTCGTGAAAGAGAAGTAGTCTGTTCCAACACTTCAATTCACTGTGCGAAGTGAATGGAGTGTGGTTTCACTTTCTAAATGCTGTCCTTTCAGAGAAAATCACTTTCCTTTGAAAGTGCCTTAAGCTACTTACAAGCATTCAACAGAAATTCACATGCATTTCACTGAAAGAGAAGCAGTCTGTTCCAACACTTCAATTCACTGTGCAAAGTGAATGGAGTGTTGCTTCACTTTCTAAATGCTGTCCTTTCAGAGAAAATCACTTTCCTTTGAAAATGCCTTAAGCTACTTACAAGCATTCACAAGAAACTCACATGCATTTTTCTGAAAGAGAAGCAGTCTGTTCCAACACTTCAATTCACTGTGCGCAGTGAATGGAGTGTTGCTTCACTTTCTAAATGCTGTCCTTTCAGAGAAAATCACTTTCCTTTGAAAGTGCCTTAAGCTACTTACACACATTCACAGGAAACTCAAATGCGTTTCTATGAAAGAGAAGCTGTCTGTTCCAACACTTCAATTCACTGTGCGAAGTGAATGGAGTGTTGCCTCACTTTCTAAATGCTGTCCTTTCAGAGAAAATCACTTTCCTTTGATAGTGCCTTAAGGTACTTACAAGCATTCAACAGAAATTCACATGCGTTTCACTGAAAGAGAAGCAGTCTGATCCAACATTTCAATTCACTGTGCGAAGTGAATGGAGTGTTGCTTCACTTTCTAAATGCTGTCTTTCAGAGAAAATCACTTTCCTTTGAAAGTGCCTTAAGCTACTTACAAGCATTCCACAGAAATTCACATGCGTTTCTCTGAAAGAGAAGCAGTCTGTTCCAACACTTCAATTCACTCTGAGAAGTGAATGGAGTGTTATTTCACTTTCTAAATGCTGTCCTGTCAGAGAAAATCACTTTCCTTTGAAAGTGCCTTAAGCTACTTACACACATTCACAGGAAACTCAAATGCGTTTCTATGAAAGAGAAGCTGTCTGTTCCAACACTTCAATTCACTGTGCGAAGTGAATGGAGTGTTGCTTCACTTTCTAAATGCTGTCCTTTCAGAGAAAATCACTTTCCTTTGAAAGTGCCTTAAGCTACTTACAAGCATTCAACAGAAATTCACATGCGTTTCTCTGAAAGAGAAGCAGTCTGTTCCAACACTTCAATTCACTGTGCGAAGTGAATGGAGTGTTGCTTCACTTTCGAAATGCTGTCCTTTCAGAGAAAATCACTTTCCTTTGAAAGTGCCTTAAGCTACTTACAAGCATTCAACAGAAATTCACATGCATTTCACTGAAAGAGAAGCAGTCTGTTCCAACACTTCAATTCACTGTGCGAAGTGAATGGAGTGTTGCTTCACTTTCGAAATGCTGTCCTTTCAGAGAAAATCACTTTCCTTTGAAAATGCCTTAAGCTACTTACAAGCATTCACAAGAAACTCACATGCATTTTTCTGAAAGAGAAGCAGTCTGTTCCAACACTTCAATTCACTGTGCGTAGTGAATGGAGTGTTGCTTCACTTTCTAAATGCTCTCCTTTCAGAGAAAATCACTTTCTTTTGAAAGTGCCCTAAGCTACTTACACACATTCACAGGAAACTCAAATGCGTTTCTATGAAAGAGAAGCTGTCTGTTCCAACACTTCAATTCACTGTGCGAAGTGAATGGAGTGTTGCTTCACTTTCTAAATGCTGTCTTTCAGAGAAAATCACTTTCCTATGAAAGTTCCTTAAGCTACTTACAAGCATTCACAAAAAACTCATATCTGTTTCTCTGAAAGAGAAGTAGTCTGTTCCAACACTTCAGTTCACTGTGCAAAGTGAATGGAGAGTTGTTTCACTTTCTAAAGGCTGTCCTTTCAGAGAAAATCACTTTCCTTTGAAAGTGCCTTAAGCTACTTACAAGCATTCCACAGAAATTCACATGCGTTTCTCTGAAAGAGAAGCTGTCTGTTCCAACACTTCAATTAACTCTGCGAAGTGAATGGAGTGTTGCTTCACTTTCTAAATGCTGTCCTTTCAGAGAAAATCACTTTTCTTTGAAAGTGCCTTAAGCTACTTACACACATTCACAGGAAAGTCAAATGCGTTTCTATGAAAGAGAAGCTGTCTGTTCCAACACTTCAATTCACTGTGCGAAGTGAATGGAGTGTTGCTTCCCTTTCTAAATGCTGTCCTTTCAGAGAAAATCACTTTCTTTTGAAAGTGCCTTAAGCTACTTACAAGCATTCAACAGAAATTCACATGCGTTTCACTGAAAGAGAAGCTGTCTGTTCCAACACTTCAATTCACTGTGCGAAGTGAATGGAGTGTTGCTTCACTTTCTAAATGTTGTCCTTTCAGAGAAAATCACTTTCCTTTGATAGTGCCTTAAGCCTCTTACAAGCATTCAACAGAAATTCACATGCGTTTCACTGAAAGAGAAGCAGTCTGTTCCAACATTTCAATTCACTGTGCGAAGTGAATGGAGTGTTGCTTCACTTTCTAAATGCTGTCCTTTCAGAGAAAATCACTTTCCATTGAAAGTGCCTTAAGCTACTTACAAGCATTCAACAGAAATTCACATGCATTTCACTGAAAGATAAGCAGTCTGTTCCAACACTTCAATTCACTGTGCGAAGTGAATGGAGTGTTGCTTCACTTTCTAAATGCTGTCCTTTCAGAGAAAATCACTTTCCTTTGAAAATGCCTTAAGCTACTTACAAGCATTCACAAAAAACTCATATCTGTTTCGTGAAAGAGAAGTAGTCTGTTCCAACACTTCAATTCACTGTGCGAAGTGAATGGAGTGTGGTTTCACTTTCTAAATGCTGTCCTTTCAGAGAAAATCACTTTCCTTTGAAAGTGCCTTAAGCTACTTACAAGCATTCAACAGAAATTCACATGCATTTCACTGAAAGAGAAGCAGTCTGTTCCAACACTTCAATTCACTGTGCAAAGTGAATGGAGTGTTGCTTCACTTTCTAAATGCTGTCCTTTCAGAGAAAATCACTTTCCTTTGAAAATGCCTTAAGCTACTTACAAGCATTCACAAGAAACTCACATGCATTTTTCTGAAAGAGAAGCAGTCTGTTCCAACACTTCAATTCACTGTGCGTAGTGAATGGAGTGTTGCTTCACTTTCTAAATGCTGTCCTTTCAGAAAAAATCACTTTCTTTTGAAAGTGCCCTAAGCTACTTACACACATTCACAGGAAACTCAAATGCGTTTCTATGAAAGAGAAGCTGTCTGTTCCAACACTTCAATTCACTGTGCGAAGTGAATGGAGTGTTGCTTCACTTTCTAAATGCTGTCTTTAAGAGAAAATCACTTTCCTTTGAAAGTTCCTTAAGCTACTTACAAGCATTCACAAAAAACTCATATCTGTTTCTCTGAAAGAGAAGTAGTCTGTTCCAACACTTCAATTCACTGTGCAAAGTGAATGGAGAGTTGTTTCACTTTCTAAAGGCTGTCCTTTCAGAGAAAATCACTTTCCTTTGAAAGTGCCTTAAGCTACTTACAAGCATTCCACAGAAATTCACATGCGTTTCTCTGAAAGAGAAGCTGTCTGTTCCAACACTTCAATTAACTCTGCGAAGTGAATGGAGTGTTGCTTCACTTTCTAAATGCTGTCCTTTCAGAGAAAATCACTTTTCTTTGAAAGTGCCTTAAGCTACTTACACACATTCACAGGAAAGTCAAATGCGTTTCTATGAAAGAGAAGCTGTCTGTTCCAACACTTCAATTCACTGTGCGAAGTTAATGGAGTGTTGCTTCCCTTTCTAAATGCTGTCCTTTCAGAGAAAATCACTTTCTTTTGAAAGTGCCTTAAGCTACTTACAAGCATTCAACAGAAATTCACATGCGTTTCACTGAAAGAGAAGCTGTCTGTTCCAACACTTCAATTCACTGTGCGAAGTGAATGGAGTGTTGCTTCACTTTCTAAATGTTGTCCTTTCAGAGAAAATCACTTTCCTTTGATAGTGCCTTAAGCTACTTACAAGCATTCAACAGAAATTCACATGCGTTTCACTGAAAGAGAAGCAGTCTGTTCCAACATTTCAATTCACTGTGCGAAGTGAATGGAGTGTTGCTTCACTTTCTAAATGCTGTCTTTTCAGAGAAAATCACTTTCCTTTGAAAGTGCCTTAAGCTACTTACAAGCATTCAACAGAAATTCACATGCATTTCACTGAAAGATAAGCAGTCTGTTCCAATACTTCAATTCACTGTGCGAAGTGAATGGAGTGTTGCTTCACTTTCTAAATGCTGTCCTTTCAGAGAAAATCACTTTCCTTTGAAAATGCCTTAAGCTACTTACAAGCATTCACAAAAAACTCATATCTGTTTCGTGAAAGAGAAGTAGTCTGTTCCAACACTTCAATTCACTGTGCGAAGTGATTGGAGTGTGGTTTCACTTTCTAAATGCTGTCCTTTCAGAGAAAATCACTTTCCTTTGAAAGTGCCTTAAGCAACTTACAAGCATTCCACAGAAATTCACATGCATTTCTCTGAAAAAGAAGCAGTCTGTTCCAACACTTCAATTCACTGTGCGAAGTGAATGGAGTGTTGCTTCACTTTCTAAATGCTGTCTTTCAGAGAAAATCACTTTCCTTTGAAAGTGCCTTAAACTACTTACAAGCATTCCACAGAAATTCACATGCGTTTCTCTGAAAGAGAAGCAGTCTGTTCCAACACTTCAATTCACTCTGAGAAGTGAATGGAGTGTTATTTCACTTTCTAAATGCTGTCCTGTCAGAGAAAATCACTTTCCTTTGAAAGTGCCTTAAGCTACTTACACACATTCACAGGAAACTCAAATGCGTTTCTATGAAAGAGAAGCTGTCTGTTCCAACACTTCAATTCACTGTGCGAAGTGAATGGAGTGTTGCTTCACTTTCTAAATGCTGTCCTTTCAGAGAAAATCACTTTCCTTTGAAAGTGCCTTAAGCTACTTACAAGCATTCAACAGAAATTCACATGCGTTTCTCTGAAAAAGAAGCAGTCTGATCCAACACTTCAATTCACTGTGCGAAGTGAATGGAGTGTTGCTTCACTTTCGAAATGCTGTCCTTTCAGAGAAAATCACTTTCCTTTGAAAGTGCCTTAAGCTACTTACTAGCATTCACAAGAAACTCACATGCATTTTTCTGAAAGAGAAACAGTCTGTTCCAACACTTCAATTCACTGTACGTAGTGAAGGGAGTGTTGCTTCACTTTCTAAATGCTGTCCTTTCAGAGAAAATCATTTTCCTTTGAAAGTACCTTAAGCTACTTACAAGCATTCAATAGAAATTCACATGTGTTTCTCTGAAAAAGAAGCAGTCTGTTCCAACACTTCAATTCACTGTGCGAAGTCAATGGAGTGTTGCTTCACTTTCTAAATGCTGTCCTTTCAGAGAAAATCACTTTCCTTTGAAAGTGCCTTAAGCTACTTACAAGCATTCACAAGAAACTCACATGCATTTTTCTGAAAGAGAAGCAGTCTGTTCCAACACTTCAATTCACTGTGCGCAGTGAATGGAGTGTTGCTTCACTTTCTAAATGCTGTCCTTTCAGAGAAAATCACTTTCCTTTGAAAGTGCCTTAAGCTACTTACACACATTCACAGGAAACTCAAATGCGTTTCTATGAAAGAGAAGCTGTCTGTTCCAACACTTCAATTCACTGTGCGAAGTGAATGGAGTGTTGCCTCACTTTCTAAATGCTGTCCTTTCAGAGAAAATCACTTTCCTTTGATAGTGCCTTAAGGTACTTACAAGCATTCAACAGAAATTCACATGCGTTTCACTGAAAGAGAAGCAGTCTGTTCCAACATTTCAATTCACTGTGCGAAGTGAATGGAGTGTTGCTTCACTTTCTAAATGCTGTCTTTCAGAGAAAATCACTTTCCTTTGAAAGTGCCTTAAGCTACTTACAAGCATTCCACAGAAATTCACATGCGTTTCTCTGAAAGAGAAGCAGTCTGTTCCAACACTTCAATTCACTCTGAGAAGTGAATGGAGTGTTATTTCACTTTCTAAATGCTGTCCTGTCAGAGAAAATCACTTTCCTTTGAAAGTGCCTTAAGCTACTTACACACATTCACAGGAAACTCAAATGCGTTTCTATGAAAGAGAAGCTGTCTGTTCCAACACTTCAATTCACTGTGCGAAGTGAATGGAGTGTTGCTTCACTTTCTAAATGCTGTCCTTTCAGAGAAAATCACTTTCCTTTGAAAGTGCCTTAAGCTACTTACAAGCATTCAACAGAAATTCACATGCATTTCACTGAAAGAGAAGCAGTCTGTTCCAACACTTCAATTCACTGTGCGAAGTGAATGGAGTGTTGCTTCACTTTCGAAATGCTGTCCTTTCAGAGAAAATCACTTTCCTTTGAAAATGCCTTAAGCTACTTACAAGCATTCACAAGAAACTCACATGCATTTTTCTGAAAGAGAAGCAGTCTGTTCCAACACTTCAATTCACTGTGCGTAGTGAATGGAGTGTTGCTTCACTTTCTAAATGCTCTCCTTTCAGAGAAAATCACTTTCTTTTGAAAGTGCCTTAAGCTACTTACACACATTCACAGGAAACTCAAATGCGTTTCTATGAAAGAGAAGCTGTCTCTCCAACACTTCAATTCACTGTGCGAAGTGAATGGAGTGTTGCTTCACTTTCTAAATGCTGTCTTTCAGAGAAAATCACTTTCCTTTGAAAGTTCCTTAAGCTACTTACAAGCATTCACAAAAAACTCATATCTGTTTCTCTGAAAGAGAAGTAGTCTGTTCCAACACTTCAATTCACTGTGCAAAGTGAATGGAGAGTTGTTTCACTTTCTAAATACTGTCCTTTCAGAGAAAATCACTTTCCTTTGAAAGTGCCTTAAGCTACTTACAAGCATTCCACAGAAATTCACATGCGTTTCTCTGAAAGAGAAGCAGTCTGTTCCAACACTTCAATTCACTGTGCGAAGTGAATGGAGTGCTGCTTCACTTTCTAAATGCTGTCCTTTCAGAAAAATCACTTTTCTTTGAATGTGCCTTAAGCTACTTACACACATTCACAGGAAACTCAAATGCGTTTCTATGAAAGAGAAGCTGTCTGTTCCAACACTTCAATTCACTGTGCGAAGTGAATGGAGTGTTGCTTCACTTTCTAAATGCTGTCCTTTCAGAGAAAATCACTTTCCTTTGAAAATGCCTTAAGCTACTTACAAGCATTCACAAGAAAATCACATGCATTTTTCTGAAAGAGAAGCAGTCTGTTCCAGCACTTCAATTCACTGTGCGTAGTGAATGGAGTGTTGCTTCACTTTCTAAATGCTGTCCTTTCAGAGAAAATAACTTTCCTTTGAAAATGCCTTAAGCTACTTACAAGCATTCACAAAAAACTCATATCTGTTTCGTGAAAGAGAAGTAGTCTGTTCCAACACTTCAATTCACTGTGCGAAGTGAATGGAGTGTTGTATCACTTTCTAAATGCTGTCCTCTCAGAGAAAATCACTTTCCTTTAAAAGTGCCTTAAGCTACTTACAAGCATTCCACAGAAATTCACATGTGTTTCTCTGAAAGAGAAGCAGTCTGTTCCAACACTTCAATTCACTCTGCGAAGTGAATGGAGTGTTGTTTCACGTTCTAAATGCTGTCCTGTCAGAGAAAATCACTTTCCTTTGAAAGTGCCTTAAGCTACTTACAAGCCTTCACAAAAAACTCATATCTGTTTCTCTGAAAAAGAAGTAGTCTGTTCCAACACTTCAATTCACTGTGCGAAGTGAATGGAGTGTTGTTTCACTTTCTAAATGCTGTCCTTTCAGAGAAAATCACTTTCCTTTGAAAGTGCCTTAAGCTACTTACAAGCGTTCCACAGAAATTCACATGCGTTTCTCTGAAAGAGAAGCAGTCTGTTCCAACACTTCAATTCACTCTGTGAAGTGAATGGAGTGTTGTTTCACTTTCTAAATGCTGTCCTTTCAGAGAAAATCACTTTCCTTTGAAAGTGCCTTAAGCTACATACAAGCATTCAACAGAAATTCACATGCATTTCACTGAAAGATAAGCAGTCTGTTCCAACACTTCAATTCACTGTGCGTAGTGAATGGAGTGTTGCTTCACTTTCTAAATGCTGTCCTTTCGGAGAAAATCACTTTCCTTTGAAAATGCCTTAAGCTACATACAAGCATTCAACAGAAATTCACATGCATTTCACTGAAAGATAAGCAGTCTGTTCCAACACTTCAATTCACTGTGCGAAGTGAATGGAGTGTTGCTTCACTTTCTAAATGCTGTCCTTTCAGAGAAAATCACTTTCCTTTGAAAGTGCCTTAAGCTACTTACAAACATTCCACAGAAATTCACATGCGTTTCTCTGTAAAAGAAGCAATCTGTTCCAACACTTCAATTCACTGTGTGAAGTGAATGGAGTGTTGCTTCACTTTCTAAATGCTGTCCTTTCAGAGAAAATCACTTTCCTTTGAAAGTGCCTTAAGCTACATACAAGCATTCACAAGAAACTCACATGCATTTTTCTTAAAGAGAAGCAGTCTGTTCCAACACTTTAATTCACTGTGCGTAGTGAATGGAGTGTTGCTTCACTTTCTAAATGCTGTCCTTTCAGAGAAAATCACTTTCCTTTGAAAGTACCTTAAGCTACTTACAAGCATTCAATAGAAATTCACATGTGTTTCTCTGAAAAAGAAGCAGTCTGTTCCAACAGTTCAATTCATTGTCCGAAGTGAATGGAGTGTTGCTTCCCTTTCTAAATGCTGTTTTTTCAGAGAAAATCACTTTCCTTTGAAAGTGCCTTAAGCTACTTACACACATTCACAGGAAACTCAAATGCGTTTCTATGAAAGAGAAGCAGTCTGTTCCAACATTTCAATTCACTGTGCGAAGTGAATGGAGTGTTGCTTCACTTTCGAAATGCTGTCCTTTCAGAGAAAATCACTTTCCTTTGAAAATGCCTTAAGCTACTTACAAGCATTCACAAGAAACTCACATGCATTTTTCTGAAAGAGAAGCAGTCTGTTCCAACACTTCAATTCACGGTGCGTAGTGAATGGAGTGTTGCTTCACTTTCTAAATGCTCTCCTTTCAGAGAAAATCACTTTCTTTTGAAAGTGCCTTAAGCTACTTACACACATTCACAGGAAACTCAAATGCGTTTCTATGAAAGAGAAGCTGTCTCTCCAACACTTCAATTCACTGTGCGAAGTGAATGGAGTGTTGCTTCACTTTCTAAATGCTGTCTTTCAGAGAAAATCACTTTCCTTTGAAAGTGCCTTAAGCTACTTAAAAGCATTCACAAAAAACTCATATCTGTTTCTCTGAAAGAGAAGTAGTCTGTTCCAACACTTCAATTCACTGTGCGTAGTGAATGGAGAGTTGTTTCACTTTCTAAATGCTGTCCTTTCAGAGAAAATCACTTTCCTTTGAAAGTGCCTTAAGCTACTTACAAGCATTCTATAGAAATTCATATGTGTTTCTCTGAAAGAGAAGCAGTCTGTTCCAACACTTCAATTCACTGTGCGAAGTGAATGGAGTGTTGTTTCACTTTCTAAATGCTGTCCTTTCAGAGAAAATCACTTTCCTTTGAAAGTGCCTTAAGCTACTTACAAGCATTCACAAGAAACTCACATGCAATTTTCTGAAAGAGAAGCAGTCTGTTCCAACACTTCAATTCACTGTGCGTAGTGAATGGAGTGTTGCTTCACTTTCTAAATGCTGTCCTTTCAGAGAAAATCACTTTCCTTTGAAAGTGCCTTAAGCTACTTACAAGCATTCAATAGAAATTCACATGCGTTTCTCTGAAAGAGAAGCAGTCTGTTCCAACACTTCAATTCACTGTGCGACGTGAATGGAGTGTTGCTTCACTTTCTAAATGCTGTCCATTCAGAGAAAATCACTTTGCTTTGAAAGTGCCTTAAGCTACTTACAAGCATTCACAAAAAACTCACATCCGTTTCTCTGAAAGAGAAGGAGTCTGTTCCAACACTTCAATTCACTTTGCGAAGTGAATGGAGTGTTGCTTCACTTTCGAAATGCTGTCCATTCAGAGAAAATCACTTTCCTTTAAAAATGCCTTTAGCTACTTACAAGCATTCACAAAAAACTCATATCTGTTTCGTGAAAGAGAAGTAGTCTGTTCCAACACTTCAATTCACTGTACGTAGTGAATGGAGTGTTGCTTCACTTTCTAAATGCTGTCCTTTCAGAGAAAATCACTTTCCTTTGAAAGTGCCTTAAGCTACTTACAAGCATTCACAAGAAACTCACATGCATTTTTCTGAAAGAGAAGCAGTCTGTTCCAACACTTCAATTCACTGTACGTAGTGAATGGAGTGTTGCTTCACTTTCTAAATGCTGTCCTTTCAGAGAAAATCACTTTCCTTTGAAAGTACCTTAAGCTAATTACAAGCATTCAATAGAAATTCACATGTGTTTCTCTGAAAAAGAAGCAGTCTGTTCCAACACTTCAATTCACTGTGCGAAGTCAATGGAGTGTTGCTTCACTTTCTAAATGCTGTCCTTTCAGAGAAAATCATTTTCCTTTGAAAGTGCCTTAAGCTACTTACAAGCATTCACAAGAAACTCACATGCATTTTTCTGAAAGAGAAGCAGTCTGTTCCAACACTTCAATTCACTGTGCGTAGTGAATGGAGTGTTGCTTCACTTTCTAAATGCTGTCCTTTCAGAGAAAATCACTTTCCTTTGAAAGTGCCTTAAGCTACTTACACACACTCACAGGAAACTCAAATGTTTTCTATGAAAGAGAAGCTGTCTGTTCCAACACTTCAATTCACTGTGCGAAGTCAATGGAGTGTTGCTTCACTTTCTTAATGCTGTCCTTTCAGAGAAAATCACTTTAATTTGAAAGTGCCTTAAGCTACTTACAAGCATTCACAAGAAAATCACATGCATTTTTCTGAAAGAGAAGCAGTCTGTTCCAACACTTCAATTCACTGTGCGTAGTGAATGGAGTGTTGCTTCACTTTCTAAATGCTGTCCTTTCAGAGAAAATCACTTTCCTTTGAAAGTGCCTTAAGCTACTTACAAGCATTCAATAGAAATTCACATGCGTTTCTCTGAAAGAGAAGCAGTCTGTTCCAACACTTCAATTCACTGTGCGAAGTGAATGGAGTGTTGCTTCACTTTCTAAATGCTGTCCATTCAGAGAAAATCACTTTGCTTTGAAAGTGCCTTAAGCTACTTACAAGCATTCACAAAAAACTCACATCCGTTTCTCTGAAAGAGAAGCAGTCTGTTCCAACACTTCAATTCACTTTGCGAAGTGAATGGAGTGTTGCTTCACTTTCTAAATGCTGTCCATTCAGAGAAAATCACTTTCCTTTAAAAATGCCTTTAGCTACTTACAAGCATTCACAAAAAACTCATATCTGTTTCGTGAAAGAGAAGTAGTCTGTTCCAACACTTCAATTCACTGTACGTAGTGAATGGAGTGTTGCTTCACTTTCTAAATGCTGTCCTTTCAGAGAAAATCACTTTCCTTTGAAAGTGCCTTAAGCTACTTACAAGCATTCACAAGAAACTCACATGCATTTTTCTGAAAGAGAAGCAGTCTGTTCCAACACTTCAATTCACTGTACGTAGTGAATGGAGTGTTGCTTCACTTTCTAAATGCTGTCCTTTCAGAGAAAATCACTTTCCTTTGAAAGTACCTTAAGCTACTTACAAGCATTCAATAGAAATTCACATGTGTTTCTCTGAAAAAGAAGCAGTCTGTTCCAACACTTCAATTCACTGTGCGAAGTCAATGGAGTGTTGCTTCACTTTCTAAATGCTGTCCTTTCAGAGAAAATCATTTTCCTTTGAAAGTGCCTTAAGCTACTTACAAGCATTCACAAGAAACTCACATGCATTTTTCTGAAAGAGAAGCAGTCTGTTCCAACACTTCAATTCACTGTGCGTAGTGAATGGAGTGTTGCTTCACTTTCTAAATGCTGTCCTTTCAGAGAAAATCACTTTCCTTTGAAAGTGCCTTAAGCTACTTACACACACTCACAGGAAACTCAAATGTTTTCTATGAAAGAGAAGCTGTCTGTTCCAACACTTCAATTCACTGTGCGAAGTCAATGGAGTGTTGCTTCACTTTCTTAATGCTGTCCTTTCAGAGAAAATCACTTTAATTTGAAAGTGCCTTAAGCTACTTACAAGCATTCACAAGAAAATCACATGCATTTTTCTGAAAGAGAAGCAGTCTGTTCCAACACTTCAATTCACTGTGCGAAGTGAATGGAGTGTTGCTTCACTTTCTAAATGCAGTCCTTTCAGAGAAAATCACTTTCCTTTGAAAATGCCTTAAGCTACTTACAAGCATTCACAAGAAAATCACATGCATTTTTCTGAAAGAGAAGCAGTCTGTTCCAGCACTTCAATTCACTGTGCGTAGTGAATGGAGTGTTGCTTCACTTTCTAAATGCTGTCCTTTCAGAGAAAATCACTTTCCTTTGAAAATGCCTTAAGCTACTTACAAGCATTCAACAGAAATTCACATGCATTTCACTGAAAGATAAGCAGTCTTTTCCAACACTTCAATTCACTGTGCGAAGTGAATGGAGTGTTGCTTCACTTTCTAAATGCTGTCCTTTCAGAGAAAATCACTTTCCTTTGAAAATGCCTTAAGCTACTTACAAGCATTCACAAAAAACTCATATCTGTTTCGTGAAAGAGAAGTAGTCTGTTCCAACACTTCAATTCACTGTGCGAAGTGAATGGAGTGTTGTATCACTTTCTAAATGCTGTCCTCTCAGAGAAAATCACTTTCCTTTAAAAGTGCCTTAAGCTACTTACAAGCATTCCACAGAAATTCACATGTGTTTCTCTGAAAGAGAAGCAGTCTGTTCCAACACTTCAATTCACTCTGCGAAGTGAATGGAGTGTTGTTTCACGTTCTAAATGCTGTCCTGTCAGAGAAAATCACTTTCCTTTGAAAGTGCCTTAAGCTACTTACAAGCCTTCACAAAAAACTCATATCTGTTTCTCTGAAAGAGAAGTAGTCTGTTCCAACACTTCAATTCACTGTGCGAAGTGAATGGAGTGTTGTTTCACTTTCTAAATGCTGTCCTTTCAGAGAAAATCACTTTCCTTTGAAAGTGCCTTAAGCTACTTACAAGCATTCCACAGAAATTCACATGCGTTTCTCTGAAAGAGAAGCAGTCTGTTCCAACACTTCAATTCACTCTGTGAAGTGAATGGAGTGTTGTTTCACTTTCTAAATGCTGTCCTTTCAGAGAAAATCACTTTCCTTTGAAAGTGCCTTAAGCTACATACAAGCATTCAACAGAAATTCACATGCATTTCACTGAAAGATAAGCAGTCTGTTCCAACACTTCAATTCACTGTGCGTAGTGAATGGAGTGTTGCTTCACTTTCTAAATGCTGTCCTTTCGGAGAAAATCACTTTCCTTTGAAAATGCCTTAAGCTACATACAAGCATTCAACAGAAATTCACATGCATTTCACTGAAAGATAAGCAGTCTGTTCCAACACTTCAATTCACTGTGCGAAGTGAATGGAGTGTTGCTTCACTTTCTAAATGCTGTCCTTTCAGAGAAAATCACTTTCCTTTGAAAGTGCCTTAAGCTACTTACAAACATTCCACAGAAATTCACATGCGTTTCTCTGTAAAAGAAGCAATCTGTTCCAACACTTCAATTCACTGTGTGAAGTGAATGGAGTGTTGCTTCACTTTCTAAATGCTGTCCTTTCAGAGAAAATCACTTTCCTTTGAAAGTGCCTTAAGCTACTTACAAGCATTCACAAGAAACTCACATGCATTTTTCTTAAAGAGAAGCAGTCTGTTCCAACACTTTAATTCACTGTGCGTAGTGAATGGAGTGTTGCTTCACTTTCTAAATGCTGTCCTTTCAGAGAAAATCACTTTCCTTTGAAAGTACCTTAAGCTACTTACAAGCATTCAATAGAAATTCACATGTGTTTCTCTGAAAAAGAAGCAGTCTGTTCCAACAGTTCAATTCATTGTCCGAAGTGAATGGAGTGTTGCTTCCCTTTCTAAATGCTGTTTTTTCAGAGAAAATCACTTTCCTTTGAAAGTGCCTTAAGCTACTTACACACATTCACAGGAAACTCAAATGCGTTTCTATGAAAAAGAAGCAGTCTGTTCCAACATTTCAATTCACTGTGCGAAGTGAATGGAGTGTTGCTTCACTTTCGAAATGCTGTCCTTTCAGAGAAAATCACTTTCCTTTGAAAATGCCTTAAGCTACTTACAAGCATTCACAAGAAACTCACATGCATTTTTCTGAAAGAGAAGCAGTCTGTTCCAACACTTCAATTCACTGTGCGTAGTGAATGGAGTGTTGCTTCACTTTCTAAATGCTCTCCTTTCAGAGAAAATCACTTTCTTTTGAAAGTGCCTTAAGCTTCTTACACACATTCACAGGAAACTCAAATGCGTTTCTATGAAAGAGAAGCTGTCTCTCCAACACTTCAATTCACTGTGCGAAGTGAATGGAGTGTTGCTTCACTTTCTAAATGCTGTCTTTCAGAGAAAATCACTTTCCTTTGAAAGTTCCTTAAGCTACTTACAAGCATTCACAAAAAACTCATATCTGTTTCTCTGAAAGAGAAGTAGTCTGTTCCAACACTTCAATTCACTGTTCAAAGTGAATGGAGAGTTGTTTCACTTTCTAAATGCTGTCCTTTCAGAGAAAATCACTTTCCTTTGAAAGTGCCTTAAGCTACTTACAAGCATTCCACAGAAATTCACATGCGTTTCTCTGAAAGAGAAGCAGTCTGTTCCAACACTTCAATTCACTGTGCGAAGTGAATGGAGTGCTGCTTCACTTTCTAAATGCTGTCCTTTCAGAAAAATCACTTTTCTTTGAATGTGCCTTAAGCTACTTACACACATTCACAGGAAACTCAAATGCGTTTCTATGAAAGAGAAGCTGTCTGTTCCAACACTTCAATTCACTGTGCGAAGTGAATGGAGTGTTGCTTCACTTTCTAAATGCTGTCCTTTCAGAGAAAATCACTTTCTTTTGAAAGTGCCTTAAGCTACTTACAAGCATTCAACAGAAATTCACATGCGTTTCACTGAAAGAGAAGCTGTCTGTTCCAACACTTCAATTCACTGTGCGAAGTGAATGGAGTGTTGCTTCACTTTCTAAATGTTGTCCTTTCAGAGAAAATCACTTTCCTTTGATAGTGCCTTAAGCTACTTACAAGCATTCAACAGAAATTCACATGCGTTTCACTGAAAGAGAAGCAGTCTGTTCCAACATTTCAATTCACTGTGCGAAGTGAATGGAGTGTTGCTTCACTTTCTAAATGCTGTCCTTTCAGAGAAAATCACTTTCCTTTGAAAGTGCCTTAAGCTACTTACAAGCATTCAACAGAAATTCACATGCATTTCACTGAAAGATAAGCAGTCTGTTCCAACACTTCAATTCACTGTGCGAAGTGAATGGAGTGTTGCTTCACTTTCTAAATGCTGTCCTTTGAGAGAAAATCACTTTCCTTTGAAAATGCCTTAAGCTACTTACAAGCATTCACAAAAAACTCATATCTGTTTCGTGAAAGAGAAGTAGTCTGTTCCAACACTTCAATTCACTGTGCGAAGTGAATGGAGTGTTGTATCACTTTCTAAATGCTGTCCTCTCAGAGAAAATCACTTTCCTTTAAAAGTGCCTTAAGCTACTTACAAGCATTCCACAGAAATTCACATGTGTTTCTCTGAAAGAGAAGCAGTCTGTTCCAACACTTCAATTCACTCTGCGAAGTGAATGGAGTGTTGTTTCACGTTCTAAATGCTGTCCTGTCAGAGAAAATCACTTTCCTTTGAAAGTGCCTTAAGCTACTTACAAGCCTTCACAAAAAACTCATATCTGTTTCTCTGAAAGAGAAGTAGTCTGTTCCAACACTTCAATTCACTGTGCGAAGTGAATGGAGTGTTGTTTCACTTTCTAAATGCTGTCCTTTCAGAGAAAATCACTTTCCTTTGAAAGTGACTTAAGCTACTTACAAGCATTCAACAGAAATTCACATGCGTTTCTCTGAAAGAGAAGCAGTCTGTTCCAACACTTCAATTCACTCTGCGAAGTGAATGGAGTGTTGTTTCACTTTCTAAATGCTGTCCTTTCAGAGAAAATCACTTTCATTTGAAAGTGCCTTAAGCTACATACAAGCATTCAACAGAAATTCACATGCATTTCACTGAAAGATAAGCAGTCTGTTCCAACACTTCAATTCACTGTGCGAAGTGAATGGAGTGTTGCTTCACTTTCTAAATGCTGTCCTTTCGGAGAAAATCACTTTCCTTTGAAAATGCCTTAAGCTACATACAAGCATTCAACAGAAATTCACATGCATTTCAAGAAAGATAAGCAGTCTGTTCCAACACTTCAATTCACTGTGCGAAGTGAATGGAGTGTTGCTTCAGTTTCTAAATGCTGTCCTTTCAGAGAAAATCACTTTCCTTTGAAAGTGCCTTAAGCTACTTACAAACATTCCACAGAAATTCACATGCGTTTCTCTGTAAAAGAAGCAATCTGTTCCAACACTTCAATTCACTGTGTGAAGTGAATGGAGTGTTGCTTCACTTTCTAAATGCTGTCCTTTCAGAGAAAATCACTTTCCTTTGAAAGTGCCTTAAGCTACTTACAAGCATTCACAAGAAACTCACATGCATTTTTCTTAAAGAGAAGCAGTCTGTTCCAACACTTTAATTCACTGTGCGTAGTGAATGGAGTGTTGCTTCACTTTCTAAATGCTGTCCTTTCAGAGAAAATCACTTTCCTTTGAAAGTCCCTTAAGCTACTTACAAGCATTCAATAGAAATTCACATGTGTTTCTCTGAAAAAGAAGCAGTCTGTTCCAACAGTTCAATTCATTGTCCGAAGTGAATGGAGTGTTGCTTCCCTTTCTAAATGCTGTTTTTTTCAGAGAAAATCACTTTCCTTTGAAAGTGCCTTAAGCTACTTACACACATTCACAGGAAACTCAAATGCGTTTCTATGAAAGAGAAGCAGTCTGTTCCAACATTTCAATTCACTGTGTGAAGTGAATGGAGTGTTGCTTCACTTTCTAAATGCTGTCTTTCAGAGAAAATCACTTTCCTTTGAAAGTGCCTTAAGCTACTTACAAGCATTCACAAAAAACTCATATCTGTTTCTCTGAAAGAGAAGTAGTCTGTTCCAACACTTCAATTCACTGTGCGAAGTGAATGGAGTGTTGTTTCACTTTCTAAATGCTGTCCTCTCAGAGAAAATCACTTTCCTTTGAAAGTGCCTTAAGCTACTTACAAGCGTTCCACAGAAATTCACATGCGTTTCTCTGAAAGAGAAGCAGTCTGTTGCAACACTTCAATTCACTCTGCGAAGTGAATGGAGTGTTGTTTCACTTTCTAAATACTGTCCTTTCAGAGAAAATCACTTTCCTTTGGAAGTGCCTTAAGCTACTTACACACATTCACAGGAAACTCAAATGCGTTTCTATGAAAGAGAAGCTGTCTGTTCCAACACTTCAATTCACTGTGCGAAGTGAATGGAGTGTTGCTTCACTTTCTAAATTCTGTCCTCTCAGAGAAAATCACTTTCCTTTGAAAGTGCCTTAAGCTCCTTACAAGGATTCACAAGAAACTCACATGCATTTTTCTGAAAGAGAAGCAGTCTGTTCCAACACTTCAATTCACTGTGCGTAGTGAATGGAGTGTTGCTTCACTCTCTAAAAGCTGTCCTTTCAGAGAAAATCACTTTCCTTTGAAAGTACCTTAAGCTACTTACAAGCATTCTATAGAAATTCATATGTGTTTCTCTGAAAAAGAAGCAGTCTGTTCCAACACTTCAATTCACTGTGCGAAGTGAATGGAGTGTTGTTTCACTTTCTAAATGCTGTCCTTTCAGAGAAAATCACTTTCCTTTGAAAGTGCCTTAAGCTACTTACAAGCATTCACAAGAAACTCACATGTAATTTTCTGAAAGAGAAGCAGTCTGTTCCAACACTTCAATTCACTGTGCGTAGTGAATGGAGTGTTGCTTCACTTTCTAAATGCTGTCCTTTCAGAGAAAATCACTTTCCTTTGAAAGTGCCTTAAGCTACTTACAAGCATTCAATAGAAATTCTCATGCGTTTCTCTGAAAGAGAAGTAGTCTGTTCCAACACTTCAATTCACTGTGCGAAGTGAATGGAGTGTTGCTTCACTTTCTAAATGCTGTCCATTCAGAGAAAATCACTTTGCTTTGAAAGTGCCTTAAGCTACTTACAAGCATTCACAAAAAACTCACATCCGTTTCTCTGAAAGAGAAGCAGTCTGTTCCAACACTTCAATTCACTGTGCGAAGTGAATGGAGTGTTGCTTCACTTTCTAAATGCTGTCCATTCAGAGAAAATCACTTTCCTTTAAAAATGCCTTTAGCTACTTACAAGCATTCACAAAAAACTCATATCTGTTTCGTGAAAGAGAAGTAGTCTGTTCCAACACTTCAATTCACTGTGCGAAGTGAATGAAGTGTGGTTTCACTTTCTAAATGCTGTCCTTTCAGAGAAAATCACTTTCCATTGAAAGTGCCTTAAGCTACTTACAAGCATTCCACAGAAATTCACATGCGTTTCTCTGAAAAAGAAGCAGTCTGTTCCAACACTTCAATTCACTGTGCGAAGTGAATGGAGTGTTGCTTCACTTTCTAAATGCTGTCCTTTCAGAGAAAATCACTTTCCTTTGAAAGTGCCTTAAGCTACTTACAAGCATTCACAAGAAACTCACATGCATTTTTCTGAAAGAGAAGCAGTCTGTTCCAACACTTCAATTCACTGTGCGTAGTGAATGGAGTGTTGCTTCACTTTCTAAATGCTCTCCTTTCAGAGAAAATCACTTTCTTTTGAAAGTGCCTTAAGCTACTTACACACATTCACAGGAAACTCAAATGCGTTTCTATGAAAGAGAAGCTGTCTGTTCCAACACTTCAATTCACTGTGCGAAGTGAATGGAGTGTTGCTTCACTTTCTAAATGCTGTCTTTCAGAGAAAATCACTTTCCTTTGAAAGTTCCTTAAGCTACTTACAAGCATTCACAAAAAACTCATATCTGTTTCTCTGAAAGAGAAGTAGTCTGTTCCAACACTTCAATTCACTGTGCAAAGTGAATGGAGAGTTGTTTCACTTTCTAAATGCTGTCCTTTCAGAGAAAATCACTTTCCTTTGAACGTGCCTTAAGCTAATTACAAGCATTCCACAGAAATTCACATGCGTTTCTCTGAAAGAGAAGCAGTCTGTTCCAACACTTCAATTCACTGTGCGAAGTGAATGGAGTGTTGCTTCACTTTCTAAATGCTGTCCTTTCAGAAAAATCACTTTTCTTTGAATGTGCCTTAAGCTACTTACACACATTCACAGGAAACTCAAATGCGTTTCTATGAAAGAGAAGCTGTCTGTTCCAACACTTCAATTCACTGTGCGAAGTGAATGGAGTGTTGCTTCACTTTCTAAATGCTGTCCTTTCAGAGAAAATCACTTTCTTTTGAAAGTGCCTTAAGCTACTTACAAGCATTCAACAGAAATTCACATGCGTTTCACTGAAAGAGAAGCTGTCTGTTCCAACACTTCAATTCACTGTGCGAAGTGAATGGAGTGTTGCTTCACTTTCTAAATGTTGTCCTTTCAGAGAAAATCACTTTCCTTTGATAGTGCCTTAAGCTACTTACAAGCATTCAACAGAAATTCACATGCGTTTCACTGAAAGAGAAGCAGTCTGTTCCAACATTTCAATTCACTGTGCGAAGTGAATGGAGTGTTGCTTCACTTTCTAAATGCTGTCCTTTCAGAGAAAATCACTTTCCTTTGAAAGTGCCTTAAGCTACTTAGAAGCATTCAACAGAAATTCACATGCATTTCACTGAAAGATAAGCAGTCTGTTCCAACACTTCAATTCACTGTGCGAAGTGAATGGAGTGTTGCTTCACTTTCTAAATGCTGTCCTTTCAGAGAAAATCACTTTCCTTTGAAAATGCCTTAAGCTACTTACAAGCATTCACAAAAAACTCATATCTGTTTCGTGAAAGAGAAGTAGTCTGTTCCAACACTTCAATTCACTGTGCGAAGTGAATGGAGTGTTGTATCACTTTCTAAATGCTGTCCTCTCAGAGAAAATCACTTTCCTTTAAAAGTGCCTTAAGCTACTTACAAGCATTCCACAGAAATTCACATGTGTTTCTCTGAAAGAGAAGCAGTCTGTTCCAACACTTCAATTCACTCTGCGAAGTGAATGGAGTGTTGTTTCACGTTCTAAATGCTGTCCTGTCAGAGAAAATCACTTTCCTTTGAAAGTGCCTTAAGCTACTTACAAGCCTTCACAAAAAACTTATATCTGTTTCTCTGAAAGAGAAGTAGTCTGTTCCAACACTTCAATTCACTGTGCGAAGTGAATGGAGTGTTGTTTCACTTTCTAAATGCTGTCCTTTCAGAGAAAATCACTTTCCTTTGAAAGTGCCTTAAGCTACTTACAAGCATTCCACAGAAATTCACATGCATTTCTCTGAAAGAGAAGCAGTCTGTTCCAACACTTCAATTCACTCTGCGAAGTGAATGGAGTGTTGTTTCACTTTCTAAATGCTGTCCTTTCAGAGAAAATCACTTTCCTTTGAAAGTGCCTTAAGCTACTTACAAGCATTCAACAGAAATTCACATGCATTTCACTGAAAGATAAGCAGTCTGTTCCAACACTTCAATTCACTGTGCGTAGTGAATGGAGTGTTGCTTCACTTTCTAAATGCTGTCCTTTCGGAGAAAATCACTTTCCTTTGAAAATGCCTTAAGCTACATACAAGCATTCAACAGAAATTCACATGCATTTCACTGAAAGATAAGCAGTCTGTTCCAACACTTCAATTCACTGTGCGAAGTGAATGGAGTGTTGCTCCACTTTCTAAATGCTGTCCTTTCAGAGAAAATCACTTTCCTTTGAAAGTGCCTTAAGCTACTTACAAACATTCCACAGAAATTCACATGCGTTTCTCTGTAAAAGAAGCAATCTGTTCCAACACTTCAATTCACTGTGTGAAGTGAATGGAGTGTTGCTTCACTTTCTAAATGCTGTCCTTTCAGAGAAAATCACTTTCCTTTGAAAGTGCCTTAAGCTACTTACAAGCATTCACAAGAAACTCACATGCATTTTTCTTAAAGAGAAGCAGTCTGTTCCAACACTTTAATTCACTGTGCGTAGTGAATGGAGTGTTGCTTCACTTTCTAAATGCTGTCCTTTCAGAGAAAATCACTTTCCTTTGAAAGTACCTTAAGCTACTTACAAGCATTCAATAGAAATTCACATGTGTTTCTCTGAAAAAAAAGCAGTCTGTTCCAACAGTTCAATTCATTGTCCGAAGTGAATGGAGTGTTGTTTCACTTTCTAAATGCTGTCCTTTCAGAGAAAATCACTTTCCTTTGAAAGTGCCTTAAGCTACTTACAAGCATTCACAAGAAACTCACATGCAATTTTCTGAAAGAGAAGCAGTCTGTTCCAACACTTCAATTCACTGTGCGTAGTGAATGGAGTGTTGCTTCACTTTCTAAATGCTGTCCTTTCAGAGAAAATCACTTTCCTTTGAAAGTGCCTTAAGCTACTTACAAGCCTTCAATAGAAATTCTCATGCGTTTCTCTGAAAGAGAAGCAGTCTGTTCCAACACTTCAATTCACTGTGCGAAGTGAATGGAGTGTTGCTTCACTTTCTAAATGCTGTCCATTCAGAGAAAATCACTTTGCTTTGAAAGTGCCTTAAGCTACTTACAAGCATTCACAAAAAACTCACATCCGTTTCTCTGAAAGAGAAGCAGTCTGTTCCAACACTTCAATTCACTGTGCGAAGTGAATGGAGTGTTGCTTCACTTTCTAAATGCTGTCCATTCAGAGAAAATCACTTTCCTTTAAAAATGCCTTTAGCTACTTACAAGCATTCACAAAAAACTCATATCTGTTTCGTGAAAGAGAAGTAGTCTGTTCCAACACTTCAATTCACTGTGCGAAGTGAATGAAGTGTGGTTTCACTTTCTAAATGCTGTCCTTTCAGAGAAAATCACTTTCCTTTGAAAGTGCCTTAAGCTACTTACAAGCATTCCACAGAAATTCACATGCGTTTCTCTGAAAAAGAAGCAGTCTGTTCCAACACTTCAATTCACTGTGCGAAGTGAATGGAGTGTTGCTTCACTTTCTAAATGCTGTCCTTTCAGAGAAAATCACTTTCCTTTGAAAGTGCCTTAAGCTACTTACAAGCATTCACAAAAAACTCATATCTGTTTCTCTGAAAGAGAAGTAGTCTGTTCCAACACTTCAATTCACTGTGCGAAGTGAATAGAGTGTTGTTTCACTTTCTAAATGCTGTCCTCTCAGAGAAAATCACTTTCCTTTGAAAGTGCCTTAAGCTACTTACAAGCGTTCCACAGAAATTCACTTGCGTTTCTCTGAAAGAGAAGCAGTCTGTTCCAACACTTCAATTCACTGTGCGAAGTCAATGGAGTGTTGCTTCACTTTCTAAATGTTGTCCTTTCAGAGAAAATCACTTTCCTTTGAAAGTGCCTTAAGCTACTTACAAGCATTCACAAGAAAATCACATGCATTTTTCTGAAAGAGAAGCAGTCTGTTCCAACACTTCAATTCACTGTGCGAAGTGAATGGAGTGTTGCTTCACTTTCTAAATGCAGTCCTTTCAGAGAAAATCACTTTCCTTTGAAAATGCCTTAAGCTACTTACAAGCATTCACAAATAACTCATATCTGTTTCGTGAAAGAGAAGTAGTCTGTTCCAACACTTCAATTCACTGTGCGAAGTGAATGGAGTGTGGTTTCACTTTCTAAATGCTGTCCTTTCAGAGAAAATCACTTTCCTTTGAAAGTGCCTTAAGCTACTTACACACATTCCCAGGAAACTCAATTGCGTTTCTATGAAAGAGAAGCTGTCTGTTCCAACACTTCAATTCACTGTGCGAAGTGAATGGAGTGTTGCTTCACTTTCTAAATGCTGTCTTTCAGAGAAAATCACTTTCCTTTGAAACTGCCTTAAGCTACTTACAAGCATTCAACAGAAATTCACATGCGTTTCACTGAAAGAGAAGCAGTCTGTTCCAACACTTCAATTCACTGTGCGAAGTGAATGGAGTGTTGCTTCACTTTCTAAATGCTGTCCTTTCAGAGAAAATCACTTTCCTTTGAAAGTGCCTTAAGCTACTTACAAGCATTCAATAGAAATTCACATGCGTTTCACTGAAAGAGAAGCAGTCAGTTCCAACACTTCAATTCACTGTGCGAAGTGAATGGAGTGTTCCTTCACTTTCTAAATGCTGTCCTTTCAGAGAAAATCACTTTCCTTTGAAAGTGCCTTAAGCTACTTACAAGCATTCAATAGGAATTAACATGCGTTTCACTGAAAGAGAAGCAGTCAGTTCCAACATTTCAATTCACTGTGCGAAGTGAATGGAGTGTTGCTTCACTTTCTAAATGCTGTACTTTCAGAGAAAATCATTTTCCTTTGAAAATGCCTTAAGCTACTTACAAACATTCACAAAAAACTCATATCTGTTTCGTGAAAGAGAAGTAGTCTGTTCCAACACTTCAATTCACTGTGGGAAGTGAATGGAGTGTGGTTTCACTTTCTAAATGCTGTCCTTTCAGAGAAAATCACTTTCCTTTGAAAGTGCCTTAAGCTACTTACAAGCATTACACAGAAATTCACATGCGTTTCTCTGAAAAAGAAGCAGTCTGTTCCAACACTTCAATTCACTGTGCGAAGTGAATGGAGTGTTGCTTCACTTTCTAAATGCTGTCCTTTCAGAGAAAATCACTTTCCTTTGAAAGTGCCTTAAGCTACTTACAAGCATTCACAAGAAACTCACATGCATTTTTCTGAAAGAGAAGCAGTCTGTTTCAACACTTCAATTCACTGTACGTAGTGAAGGGAGTGTTGCTTCACTTTCTAAATGCTGTCCTTTCAGAGAAAATCACTTTCCTTTGAAAGTACCTTAAGCTACTTACAAGCATTCAATAGAAATTCACATGTGTTTCTCTGAAAAAGAAGCAGTCTGTTCCAACACTTCAATTCACTGTGCGAAGTGAATGGAGTGTTGATTCACTTTCTAAATGCTGTCCTTTCAGAGAAAATCACTTTCCTTTGAAAGTGCCTTAAGCTACTTACAAGCATTCCACAGAAATTCACATGCGTTTCTCTGAAAGAGAAGCAGTCTGTTCCAACACTTCAATTCACTCTGCGAAGTGAATGGAGTGTTGTTTCACTTTCTAAATGCTGTCCTTTCAGAGAAAATCACTTTCCTTTGAAAGTGCCTTAAGCTACATACAAGCATTCAACAGAAATTCACATGCATTTCACTGAAAGATAAGCAGTCTGTTCCAACACTTCAATTCACTGTGCGTAGTGAATGGAGTGTTGCTTCACTTTCTAAATGCTGTCCTTTCAGAGAAAATCACTTTCCTTTGAAAATGCCTTAAGCTACATACAAGCATTCAACAGAAATTCACATGTATTTCACTGAAAGATAAGTAGTCTGTTCCAATACTTCAATTCACTGTGCGAAGTGAATGGAGTGTTGCTTCACTTTCTAAATGCTGTCCTTTCAGAGAAAATCACTTTCCTTTGAAAGTGCCTTAAGCTACTTACAAGCATTCACAAGTAACTCACATGCATTTTTCTTAAAGGGAAGCAGTCTGTTCCAACACTTTAATTCACTGTGCGTAGTGAATGGAGTGTTGCTTCACTTTCTAAATGCTGTCCTTTCAGAGAAAATCACTTTCCTTTGAAAGTACCTTAAGCTACTTACAAGCATTCAATAGAAATTCACATGTGTTTCTCTGAAAAAGAAGCAGTCTGTTCCAACAGTTCAATTCACTGTCCGAAGTGAATGGAGTGTTGCTTCCCTTTCTAAATGCTGTCCTTTCAGAGAAAATCACTTTCCTTTGAAAGTGCCTTAAGCTACTTACACACATTCACAGGAAACTCAAATGCGTTTCTATGAAAGAGAAGCAGTCTGTTCCAACAATTCAATTCACGGTGCGAAGTGAATGGAGTGTTGCTTCACTTTCTAAATGCTGTCTTTCAGAGAAAATCACTTTCCTTTGAAAGTGCCTTAAGCTACTTACAAGCATTCACAAAAAACTCATATCTGTTTCTCTGAAAGAGAAGTAGTCTGTTCCAACACTTCAATTCACTGTGCGAAGTGAATGGAGTGTTGTTTCACTTTCTAAATGCTGTCCTCTCAGAGAAAATCACTTTCCTTTGAAAGTGCCTTAAACTACTTACAAGCGTTCCACAGAAATTCACATGCGTTTCTCTGAAAGAGAAGCAGTCTGTTCCAACACTTCAATTCACTCTGCGAAGTGAATGGAGTGTTGTTTCACTTTCTAAATACTGTCCTTTCAGAGAAAATCACTTTCCTTTGAAAGTGCCTTAAGCTACTTACACACATTCACAGGAAACTCAAATGCGTTTCTATAAAAGAGAAGCTGTCTATTCCAACACTCAATTCACTGTGCGAAGTGAATGGGGTGTTGCTTCACTTTCTAAATTCTGTCCTCTCAGAGAAAATCACTTTCCTTTGAAAGTGCCTTAAGCTCCTTACAAGGATTCACAAGAAACTCACATGCATTTTTCTGAAAGAGAAGCAGTCTGTTCCAACACTTCAATTCACTGTGCGTAGTGAATGGAGTGTTGCTTCACTTTCTAAAAGCTGTCCTTTCAGAGAAAATCACTTTCCTTTGAAAGTACCTTAAGCTACTTACAAGCATTCTATAGAAATTCATATGTGTTTCTCTGAAAAAGAAGCAGTCTGTTCCAACACTTCAATTCACTGTGCGAAGTGAATGGAGTGTTGTTTCACTTTCTAAATGCTGTCCTTTCAGAGAAAATCACTTTCCTTTGAAAGTGCCTTAAGCTACTTACAAGCATTCACAAGAAACTCACATGCAATTTTCTGAAAGAGAAGCAGTCTGTTCCAACACTTCACTTCACTGTGCGTAGTGAATGGAGTGTTGCTTCACTTTCTAAATGCTGTCCTTTCAGAGAAAATCACTTTCCTTTGAAAGTGCCTTAAGCTACTTACAAGCATTCAATAGAAATTCACATGCGTTTCTCTGAAAGAGAAGCAGTCTGTTCCAACACTTCAATTCACTGTGCGAAGTGAATGGAGTGTCGCTTCACTTTCTAAATGCTGTCCATTCAGAGAAAATCACTTTGCTTTGAAAGTGCCTTAAGCTACTTACAAGCATTCACAAAAAACTCACATGCGTTTCTCTGAAAGAGAAGCAGTCTGTTCCAACACTTCAATTCACTGTGCGAAGTGAATGGAGTGTTGCTTCACTTTCTAAATGCTGTCCATTCAGAGAAAATCACTTTCCTTTAAAAATGCCTTTAGCTACTTACAAGCATTCACAAAAAACTCATATCTGTTTCGTGAAAGAGAAGTAGTCTGTTCCAACACTTCAATTCACTGTACGTAGTGAATGGAGTGTTGCTTCACTTTCTAAATGCTGTCCTTTCAGAGAAAATCACTTTCCTTTGAAAGTGCCTTAAGCTACTTACAAGCATTCACAAGAAACTCACATGCATTTTTCTGAAAGAGAAGCAGTCTGTTCCAACACTTCAATTCACTGTACGTAGTGAATGGAGTGTTGCTTCACTTTCTAAATGCTGTCCTTTCAGAGAAAATCACTTTCCTTTGAAAGTGCCTTAAGCTACTTACACACACTCACAGGAAACTCAAATGTTTTCTATGAAAGAGAAGCTGTCTGTTCCAACACTTCAATTCACTGTGCGAAGTCAATGGAGTGTTGCTTCACTTACTAAATGCTGTCCATTCAGAGAAAATCACTTTCCTTTAAAAATGCCTTTAGCTACTTACAAGCATTCACAAAAAACTCATATCTGTTTCGTGAAAGAGAAGTAGTCTGTTCCAAAACTTCAATTCACTGTGCGAAGTGAATGAAGTGTGGTTTCACTTTCTAAATTCTGTCCTTTCAGAGAAAATCACTTTCCTTTGAAAGTGCCTCAAGCTACTTACAAGCATTCCACAGAAATTCACATGCGTTTCTCTGAAAAAGAAGCAGTCTGTTCCAACACTTCAATTCACTGTGCGAAGTGAATGGAGTGTTGCTTCACTTTCTAAATGCTGTCCTTTCAGAGAAAATCACTTTCCTTTGAAAATGCCTTAAGCTACTTACAAGCATTCAACAGAAATTCACATGCATTTCACTGAAAGATAAGCAGTCTTTTCCAACACTTCAATTCACTGTGCGAAGTGAATGGAGTGTTGCTTCACTTTCTAAATGCTGTCCTTTCAGAGAAAATCACTTTCCTTTGAAAATGCCTTAAGCTACTTACAAGCATCCACAAAAAACTCATATCTGTTTCGTGAAAGAGAAGTAGTCTGTTCCAACACTTCAATTCACTTTGCGAAGTGAATGGAGTGTTGTATCACTTTCTAAATGCTGTCCTCTCAGAGAAAATCACTTTCCTTTAAGAGTGCCTTAAGCTACTTACAAGCATTCCACAGAAATTCACATGTGTTTCTCTGAAAGAGAAGCAGTCTGTTCCAACACTTCAATTCACTCTGCAAAGTGAATGGAGTGTTGTTTCACGTTCTAAATGCTGTCCTGTCAGAGAAAATCACTTTCCTTTGAAAGTGCCTTAAGCTACTTACAAGCCTTCACAAAAAACTCATATCTGTTTCTCTGAAAGAGAAGTAGTCTGTTCCAACACTTCAATTCACTGTGCGAAGTGAATGGAGTGTTGTTTCACTTTCTAAATGCTGTCCTTTCAGAGAAAATCACTTTCCTTTGAAAGTGCCTTAAGCTACTTACAAGCATTCCACAGAAATTCACATGCGTTTCTCTGAAAGAGAAGCAGTCTGTTCCAACACTTCAATTCACTCTGTGAAGTGAATGGAGTGTTGTTTCACTTTCTAAATGCTGTCCTTTCAGAGAAAATCACTTTCCTTTGAAAGTGCCTTAAGCTACATACAAGCATTCAACAGAAATTCACATGCATTTCACTGAAAGATAAGCAGTCTGTTCCAACACTTCAATTCACTGTGCGTAGTGAATGGAGTGTTGCTTCACTTTCTAAATGCTGTCCTTTCGGAGAAAATCACTTTCCTTTGAAAATGCCTTAAGCTACATACAAGCATTCAACAGAAATTCACATGCATTTCACTGAAAGATAAGCAGTCTGTTCCAACACTTCAATTCACTGTGCGAAGTGAATGGAGTGTTGCTTCACTTTCTAAATGCTGTCCTTTCAGAGAAAATCACTTTCCTTTGAAAGTGCCTTAAGCTACTTACAAACATTCCACAGAAATTCACATGCATTTCTCTGTAAAAGAAGCAATCTGTTCCAACACTTCAATTCACTGTGTGAAGTGAATGGAGTGTTGCTTCACTTTCTAAATGCTGTCCTTTCAGAGAAAATCACTTTCCTTTGAAAGTGCCTTAAGCTACTTACAAGCATTCACAAGAAACTCACATGCATTTTTCTTAAAGAGAAGCAGTCTGTTCCAACACTTTAATTCACTGTGCGTAGTGAATGGAGTGTTGCTTCACTTTCTAAATGCTGTCCTTTCAGAGAAAATCACTTTCCTTTGAAAGTACCTTAAGCTACTTACAAGCATTCAATAGAAATTCACATGTGTTTCTCTGAAAAAGAAGCAGTCTGTTCCAACAGTTCAATTCATTGTCCGAAGTGAATGGAGTGTTGCTTCCCTTTCTAAATGCTGTTTTTTCAGAGAAAATCACTTTCCTTTGAAAGTGCCGTAAGCTACTTACACACATTCACAGGAAACTAAATGCGTTTCTATGAAAGAGAAGCAGTCTGTTCCAACATTTCAATTCACTGTGCGAAGTGAATGGAGTGTTGCTTCACTTTCTAAATGCTGTCTTTCAGAGAAAATCACTTTCCTTTGAAAGTGCCTTAAGCTACTTACAAGCATTCACAAAAAACTTATATCTGTTTCTCTGAAAGAGAAGTAGTCTGTTCCAACACTTCAATTCACTGTGCGAAGTGAATGGAGTGTTGTTTCACTTTCTAAATGCTGTCCTCTCAGAGAAAATCACTTTCCTTTGAAAGTGCCTTAAGCTACTTACAAGTGTTCCACAGAAATTCACATGCGTTTCTCTGAAAGAGAAGCAGTCTGTTCCAACACTTCAATTCACTCTGAGAAGTGAATGGAGTGTTGTTTCACTTTCTAAATACTGTCCTTTCAGAGAAAATCACTTTCCTTTGAAAGTGCCTTAAGCTACTTACACACATTCACAGGAAACTCAAATGCGTTTCTATGAAAGAGAAGCTGTCTGTTCCAACACTTCAATTCACTGTGCGAAGTGAATGGAGTGTTGCTTCACTTTCTAAATTCTGTCCTCTCAGAGAAAATCACTTTCCTTTGAAAGTGCCTTAAGCTCCTTACAAGGATTCAAAAGAAACTCACATGCATTTTTCTGAAAGAGAAGCAGTCTGTTCCAACACTTCAATTCACTGTGCGTAGTGAATGGAGTGTTGCTTCACTCTCTAAAAGCTGTCCTTTCAGAGAAAATCACTTTCCTTTGAAAGTACCTTAAGCTACTTACAAGCATTCTATAGAAATTCATATGTGTTTCTCTGAAAAAGAAGCAGTCTGTTCCAACACTTCAATTCACTGTGCGAAGTGAATGGAGTGTTGTTTCACTTTCTAAATGCTGTCCTTTCAGAGAAAATCACTTTCCTTTGAAAGTGCCTTAAGCTACTTACAAGCATTCACAAGAAACTCACATGCAATTTTCTGAAAGAGAAGCAGTCTGTTCCAACACTTCAATTCACTGTGCGTAGTGAATGGAGTGTTGCTTCAGTTTCTAAATGCTGTCCTTTCAGAGAAAATCACTTTCCTTTGAAAGTGCCTTAAGCTACTTACAAACATTCCACAGAAATTCACATGCGTTTCTCTGTAAAAGAAGCAATCTGTTCCAACACTTCAATTCACTGTGTGAAGTGAATGGAGTGTTGCTTCACTTTCTAAATTCTGTCCTCTCAGAGAAAATCACTTTCCTTTGAAAGTGCCTTAAGCTCCTTACAAGGATTCACAAGAAACTCACATGCATTTTTCTGAAAGAGAAGCAGTCTGTTCCAACACTTCAATTCACTGTGCGTAGTGAATGGAGTGTTGCTTCACTTTCTAAAAGCTGTCCTTTCAGAGAAAATCACTTTCCTTTGAAAGTACCTTAAGCTACTTACAAGCATTCTATAGAAATTCATATGTGTTTCTCTGAAAAAGAAGCAGTCTGTTCCAACACTTCAATTCACTGTGCGAAGTGAATGGAGTGTTGTTTCACTTTCTAAATGCTGTCCTTTCAGAGAAAATCACTTTCCTTTGAAAGTGCCTTAAGCTACTTACAAGCATTCACAAGAAACTCACATGCAATTTTCTGAAAGAGAAGCAGTCTGTTCCAACACTTCAATTCACTGTGCGTAGTGAATGGAGTGTTGCTTCACTTTCTAAATGCTGTCCTTTCAGAGAAAATCACTTTCCTTTGAAAGTGCCTTAAGCTACTTACAAGCATTCAATAGAAATTCACATGCGTTTCTCTGAAAGAGAAGCAGTCTGTTCCAACACTTCAATTCACTGTGCGAAGTGAATGGAGTGTCGCTTCACTTTCTAAATGCTGTCCATTCAGAGAAAATCACTTTGCTTTGAAAGTGCCTTAAGCTACTTACAAGCATTCACAAAAAACTCACATCCGTTTCTCTGAAAGAGAAGCAGTCTGTTCCAACACTTCAATTCACTGTGCGAAGTGAATGGAGTGTTGCTTCACTTTCTAAATGCTGTCCATTCAGAGAAAATCACTTTCCTTTAAAAATGCCTTTAGCTACTTACAAGCATTCACAAAAAACTCATATCTGTTTCGTGAAAGAGAAGTAGTCTGTTCCAACACTTCAATTCACTGTACGTAGTGAATGGAGTGTTGCTTCACTTTCTAAATGCTGTCCTTTCAGAGAAAATCACTTTCCTTTGAAAGTGCCTTAAGCTACTTACAAGCATTCACAAGAAACTCACATGCATTTTTCTGAAAGAGAAGCAGTCTGTTCCAACACTTCAATTCACTGTACGTAGTGAATGGAGTGTTGCTTCACTTTCTAAATGCTGTCCTTTCAGAGAAAATCACTTTCCTTTGAAAGTGCCTTAAGCTACTTACACACACTCACAGGAAACTCAAATGTTTTCTATGAAAGAGAAGCTGTCTGTTCCAACACTTCAATTCACTGTGCGAAGTCAATGGAGTGTTGCTTCACTTACTAAATGCTGTCCATTCAGAGAAAATCACTTTCCTTTAAAAATGCCTTTAGCTACTTACAAGCATTCACAAAAAACTCATATCTGTTTCGTGAAAGAGAAGTAGTCTGTTCCAACACTTCAATTCACTGTGCGAAGTGAATGAAGTGTGGTTTCACTTTCTAAATGCTGTCCTTTCAGAGAAAATCACTTTCCTTTGAAAGTGCCTTAAGCTACTTACAAGCATTCCACAGAAATTCACATGCGTTTCTCTGAAAAAGAAGCAGTCTGTTCCAACACTTCAATTCACTGTGCGAAGTGAATGGAGTGTTGCTTCACTTTCTAAATGCTGTCCTTTCAGAGAAAATCACTTTCCTTTGAAAATGCCTTAAGCTACTTACAAGCATTCAACAGAAATTCACATGCATTTCACTGAAAGATAAGCAGTCTTTTCCAACACTTCAATTCACTGTGCGAAGTGAATGGAGTGTTGCTTCACTTTCTAAATGCTGTCCTTTCAGAGAAAATCACTTTCCTTTGAAAATGCCTTAAGCTACTTACAAGCATTCACAAAAAACTCATATCTGTTTCGTGAAAGAGAAGTAGTCTGTTCCAACACTTCAATTCACTTTGCGAAGTGAATGGAGTGTTGTATCACTTTCTAAATGCTGTCCTCTCAGAGAAAATCACTTTCCTTTAAAAGTGCCTTAAGCTACTTACAAGCATTCCACAGAAATTCACATGTGTTTCTCTGAAAGAGAAGCAGTCTGTTCCAACACTTCAATTCACTCTGCAAAGTGAATGGAGTGTTGTTTCACGTTCTAAATGCTGTCCTTTCAGAGAAAATCACTTTCCTTTGAAAGTGCCTTAAGCTACTTACAAGCCTTCACAAAAAACTCATATCTGTTTCTCTGAAAGAGAAGTAGTCTGTTCCAACACTTCAATTCACTGTGCGAAGTGAATGGAGTGTTGTTTCACTTTCTAAATGCTGTCCTTTCAGAGAAAATCACTTTCCTTTGAAAGTGCCTTAAGCTACTTACAAGCATTCCACAGAAATTCACATGCGTTTCTCTGAAAGAGAAGCAGTCTGTTCCAACACTTCAATTCACTCTGTGAAGTGAATGGAGTGTTGTTTCACTTTCTAAATGCTGTCCTTTCAGAGAAAATCACTTTCCTTTGAAAGTGCCTTAAGCTACATACAAGCATTCAACAGAAATTCACATGCATTTCACTGAAAGATAAGCAGTCTGTTCCAACACTTCAATTCACTGTGCGTAGTGAATGGAGTGTTGCTTCACTTTCTAAATGCTGTCCTTTCGGAGAAAATCACTTTCCTTTGAAAATGCCTTAAGCTACATACAAGCATTCAACAGAAATTCACATGCATTTCACTGAAAGATAAGCAGTCTGTTCCAACACTTCAATTCACTGTGCTAAGTGAATGGAGTGTTGCTTCACTTTCTAAATGCTGTCCTTTCAGAGAAAATCACTTTCCTTTGAAAGTGCCTTAAGCTACTTACAAACATTCCACAGAAATTCACATGCGTTTCTCTGTAAAAGAAGCAATCTGTTCCAACACTTCAATTCACTGTGTGAAGTGAATGGAGTGTTGCTTCACTTTCTAAATGCTGTCCTTTCAGAGAAAATCACTTTCCTTTGAAAGTGCCTTAAGCTACTTACAAGCATTCACAAGAAACTCACATGCATTTTTCTTAAAGAGAAGCAGTCTGTTCCAACACTTTAATTCACTGTGCGTAGTGAATGGAGTGTTGCTTCACTTTCTAAATGCTGTCCTTTCAGAGAAAATCACTTTCCTTTGAAAGTACCTTAAGCTACTTACAAGCATTCAATAGAAATTCACATGTGTTTCTCTGAAAAAGAAGCAGTCTGTTCCAACAGTTCAATTCATTGTCCGAAGTGAATGGAGTGTTGATTCACTTTCTAAATGCTGTTTTTTCAGAGAAAATCACTTTCCTTTGAAAGTGCCTTAAGCTACTTACACACATTCACAGGAAACTAAATGCGTTTCTATGAAAGAGAAGCAGTCTGTTCCAACATTTCAATTCACTGTGCGAAGTGAATGGAGTGTTGCTTCACTTTCTAAATGCTGTCTTTCAGAGAAAATCACTTTCCTTTGAAAGTGCCTTAAGCTACTTACAAGCATTCACAAAAAACTTATATCTGTTTCTCTGAAAGAGAAGTAGTCTGTTCCAACACTTCAATTCACTGTGCGAAGTGAATGGAGTGTTGTTTCACTTTCTAAATGCTGTCCTCTCAGAGAAAATCACTTTCCTTTGAAAGTGCCTTAAGCTACTTACAAGTGTTCCACAGAAATTCACATGCGTTTCTCTGAAAGAGAAGCAGTCTGTTCCAACACTTCAATTCACTCTGCGAAGTGAATGGAGTGTTGTTTCACTTTCTAAATACTGTCCTTTCAGAGAAAATCACTTTCCTTTGAAAGTGCCTTAAGCTACTTACACACATTCACAGGAAACTCAAATGCGTTTCTATGAAAGAGAAGCTGTCTGTTCCAACACTTCAATTCACTGTGCGAAGTGAATGGAGTGTTGCTTCACTTTCTAAATTCTGTCCTCTCAGAGAAAATCACTTTCCTTTGAAAGTGCCTTAAGCTCCTTACAAGGATTCAAAAGAAACTCACATGCATTTTTCTGAAAGAGAAGCAGTCTGTTCCAACACTTCAATTCACTGTGCGTAGTGAATGGAGTGTTGCTTCACTCTCTAAAAGCTGTCCTTTCAGAGAAAATCACTTTCCTTTGAAAGTACCTTAAGCTACTTACAAGCATTCTATAGAAATTCATATGTGTTTCTCTGAAAAAGAAGCAGTCTGTTCCAACACTTCAATTCACTGTGCGAAGTGAATGGAGTGTTGTTTCACTTTCTAAATGCTGTCCTTTCAGAGAAAATCACTTTCCTTTGAAATTGCCTTAAGCTACTTACAAGCATTCACAAGAAACTCACATGCAATTTTCTGAAAGAGAAGCAGTCTGTTCCAACACTTCAATTCACTGTGCGTAGTGAATGGAGTGTTGCTTCACTTTCTAAATGCTGTCCTTTCAGAGAAAATCACTTTCCTTTGAAAGTGCCTTAAGCTACTTACAAGCATTCAATAGAAATTCTCATGCGTTTCTCTGAAAGAGAAGCAGTCTGTTCCAACACTTCAATTCACTGTGCGAAGTGAATGGAGTGTTGCTTCACTTTCTAAATGCTGTCCATTCAGAGAAAATCACTTTGCTTTGAAAGTGCCTTAAGCTACTTACAAGCATTCACAAAAAACTCACATCCGTTTCTCTGAAAGAGAAGCAGTCTGTTCCAACACTTCAATTCACTGTGCGAAGTGAATGGAGTGTTGCTTCACTTTCTAAATGCTGTCCATTCAGAGAAAATCACTTTCCTTTAAAAATGCCTTTAGCTACTTACAAGCATTCACAAAAAACTCATATCTGTATCGTGAAAGAGAAGTAGTCTGTTCCAACACTTCAATTCACTGTGCGAAGTGAATGAAGTGTGGTTTCACTTTCTAAATGCTGTCCTTTCAGAGAAAATCACTTTCCTTTGAAAGTGCCTTAAGCTACTTACAAGCATTCCACAGAAATTCACATGCGTTTCTCTGAAAAAGAAGCAGTCTGTTCCAACACTTCAATTCACTGTGCGAAGTGAATGGAGTGTTGCTTCACTTTCTAAATGCTGTCCTTTCAGAGAAAATCACTTTCCTTTGAAAGTGCCTTAAGCTACTTACAAGCATTCACAAGAAACTCACATGCATTTTTCTGAAAGAGAAGCAGTCTGTTCCAACACTTCAATTCACTGTGCGTAGTGAATGGAGTGTTGCTTCACTCTCTAAAAGCTGTCCTTTCAGAGAAAATCACTTTCCTTTGAAAGTACCTTAAGCTACTTATAAGCATTCTATAGAAATTCATATGTGTTTCTCTGAAAAAGAAGCAGTCTGTTCCAACACTTCAATTCACTGTGCGAAGTGAATGGAGTGTTGTTTCACTTTCTAAATGCTGTCCTTTCAGAGAAAATCACTTTCCTTTGAAAGTGCCTTAAGCTACTTACAAGCATTCAATAGAAATTCTCATGCGTTTCTCTGAAAGAGAAGCAGTCTGTTCCAACACTTCAATTCACTGTGCGAAGTGAATGGAGTGTTGCTTCACTTTCTAAATGCTGTCCATTCAGAGAAAATCACTTTGCTTTGAAAGTGCCTTAAGCTACTTACAAGCATTCACAAAAAACTCACATCCGTTTCTCTGAAAGAGAAGCAGTCTGTTCCAACACTTCAATTCACTGTGCGAAGTGAATGGAGTGTTGCTTCACTTTCTAAATGCTGTCCATTCAGAGAAAATCACTTTCCTTTAAAAATGCCTTTAGCTACTTACAAGCATTCACAAAAAACTCATATCTGTTTCGTGAAAGAGAAGTAGTCTGTTCCAACACTTCAATTCACTGTGCGAAGTGAATGAAGTGTGGTTTCACTTTCTAAATGCTGTCCTTTCAGAGAAAATCACTTTCCTTTGAAAGTGCCTTAAGCTACTTACAAGCATTCCACAGAAATTCACATGTGTTTCTCTGAAAAAGAAGCAGTCTGTTCCAACACTTCAATTCACTGTGCGAAGTGAATGGAGTGTTGCTTCACTTTCTAAATGCTGTCCTTTCAGAGAAAATCACTTTCCTTTGAAAGTGCCTTAAGCTACATACAAGCATTCACAAGAAACTCACATGCATTTTTCTGAAAGAGAAGCAGTCTGTTCCAACACTTCAATTCACTGTACGTAGTGAATGGAGTGTTGCTTCACTTTCTAAATGCTGTCCTTTCAGAGAAAATCACTTTCCTTTGAAAGTACCTTAAGCTACTTACAAGCATTCAATAGAAATTCACATGTGTTTCTCTGAAAAATAAGCAGTCTGTTCCAACACTTCAATTCACTGTGCGAAGTCAATGGAGTGTTGCTTCACTTTCTAAATGCTGTCCTTTCAGAGAAAATCACTTTCCTTTGAAAGTGCCTTAAGCTACTTACACACATTCACAGAAAACTCAAATGTTTTCTATGAAAGAGAAGCTGTCTGTTCCAACACTTCAATTCACTCTGCGAAGTCAATGGAGTGTTGCTTCACTTTCTAAATGTTGTCCTTTCAGAGAAAATCACTTTCCTTTGAAAGTGCCTTAAGCTACTTACAAGCATTCACAAGAAAATCACATGCATTTTTCTGAAAGAGAAGCAGTCTGTTCCAACACTTCAATTCACTGTGCGAAGTGAATGGAGTGTTGCTTCACTTTCTAAATGCAGTCCTTTCAGAGAAAATCACTTTCCTTTGAAAATGCCTTAAGCTACTTACAAGCATTCACAAAAAACTCATATCTGTTTCGTGAAAGAGAAGTAGTCTGTTCCAACACTTCAATTCACTGTGCGAAGTGAATGGAGTGTGGTTTCACTTTCTAAATGCTGTCCTTTCAGAGAAAATCACTTTCCTTTGAAAGTGCCTTAAGCTACTTACAAGCATTCACAAGAAACTCACATGCAATTTTCTGAAAGAGAAGCAGTCTGTTCCAACACTTCAATTCACTGTGCGTAGTGAATGGAGTGTTGCTTCACTTTCTAAATGCTGTCCTTTCAGAGAAAATCACTTTCCTTTGAAAGTGCCTTAAGCTACTTACAAGCATTCAATAGAAATTCTCATGCGTTTCTCTGAAAGAGAAGCAGTCTGTTCCAACACTTCAATTCACTGTGCGAAGTGAATGGAGTGTTGCTTCACTTTCTAAATGCTGTCCATTCAGAGAAAATCACTTTGCTTTGAAAGTGCCTTAAGCTACTTACAAGCATTCACAAAAAACTCACATCCGTTTCTCTAAAAGAGAAGCAGTCTGTTCCAACACTTCAATTCACTGTGCGAAGTGAATGGAGTGTTGCTTCACTTTCTAAATGCTGTCCATTCAGAGAAAATCACTTTCCTTTAAAAATGCCTTTAGCTACTTACAAGCATTCACAAAAAACTCATATCTGTTTCGTGAAAGAGAAGTAGTCTGTTCCAACACTTCAATTCACTGTGCGAAGTGAATGAAGTGTGGTTTCACTTTCTAAATGCTGTCCTTTCAGAGAAAATCACTTTCCTTTGAAAGTGCCTTAAGCTACTTACAAGCATTCCACAGAAATTCACATGCGTTTCTCTGAAAAAGAAGCAGTCTGTTCCAACACTTCAATTCACTGTGCGAAGTGAATGGAGTGTTGCTTCACTTTCTAAATGCTGTCCTTTCAGAGAAAATCACTTTCCTTTGAAAGTGCCTTAAGCTACTTACAAGCATTCACAAGAAACTCACATGCATTTTTCTGAAAGAGAAGCAGTCTGTTCCAACACTTCAATTCACTGTACGTAGTGAATGGAGTGTTGCTTCACTTTCTAAATGCTGTCCTTTCAGAGAAAATCACTTTCCTTTGAAAGTACCTTAAGCTACTTACAAGCATTCAATAGAAATTCACATGTGATTCTCTGAAAAATAAGCAGTCTGTTCCAACACTTCAATTCACTGTGCGAAGTCAATGGAGTGTTGCTTCACTTTCTAAATGCTGTCCTTTCAGAGAAAATCACTTTCCTTTGAAAGTGCCTTAAGCTACTTACACACATTCACCGAAAACTCAAATGTTTTCTATGAAAGAGAAGCTGTCTGTTCCAACACTTCAATTCACTGTGCGAAGTCAATGGAGTGTTGCTTCACTTTCTAAATGTTGTCCTTTCAGAGAAAATCACTTTCCTTTGAAAGTGCCTTAAGCTACTTACAAGCATTCACAAGAAAATCACATGCATTTTTCTGAAAGAGAAGCAGTCTGTTCCAACACTTCAATTCACTGTGCGAAGTGAATGGAGTGTTGCTTCACTTTCTAAATGCAGTCCTTTCAGAGAAAATCACTTTCCTTTGAAAATGCCTTAAGCTACTTATAAGCATTCACAAAAAACTCATATCTGTTTCGTGAAAGAGAAGTAGTCTGTTCCAACACTTCAATTCACTGTGCGAAGTGAATGGAGTGTGGTTTCACTTTCTAAATGCTGTCCTTTCAGAGAAAATCACTTTCCTTTGAAAGTGCCTTAAGCTACTTACACACATTCCCAGGAAACTCAAATGCGTTTCTATGAAAGAGAAGCTGTCTGTTCCAACACTTCAATTCACTGTGCGAAGTGAATGGAGTGTTGCTTCACTTTCTAAATGCTGTCTTTCAGAGAAAATCACTTTCCTTTGAAACTGCCTTAAGCTACTTACAAGCATTCAACAGAAATTCACATGCGTTTCACTGAAAGAGAAGCAGTCTGTTCCAACACTTCAATTCACTGTGCGAAGTGAATGGAGTGTTGCTTCACTTTCTAAATGCTGTCCTTTCAGAGAAAATCACTTTGCTTTGAAAGTGCCTTAAGCTACTTACAAGCATTCACAAAAAACTCACATCCGTTTCTCTGAAAGAGAAGCAGTCTGTTCCAACACTTCAATTCACTGTGCGAAGTGAATGGAGTGTTGCTTCACTTTCTAAATGCTGTCCATTCAGAGAAAATCACTTTCCTTTAAAAATGCCTTTAGCTACTTACAAGCATTCACAAAAAACTCATATCTGTTTCGTGAAAGAGAAGTAGTCTGTTCCAACACTTCAATTCACTGTGCGAAGTGAATGAATTGTGGTTTCACTTTCTAAATGCTGTCCTTTCAGAGAAAATCACTTTCCTTTGAAAGTGCCTTAAGCTACTTACAAGCATTCCACAGAAATTCACATGCGTTTCTCTGAAAAAGAAGCAGTCTGTTCCAACACTTCAATTCACTGTGCGAAGTGAATGGAGTGTTGCTTCACTTTCTAAATGCTGTCCTTTCAGAGAAAATCACTTTCCTTTGAAAGTGCCTTAAGCTACTTACAAGCATTCACAAGAAACTCACATGCATTTTTCTGAAAGAGAAGCAGTCTGTTCCAACACTTCAATTCACTGTGCGTAGTGAATGGAGTGTTGCTTCACTCTCTAAAAGCTGTCCTTTCAGAGAAAATCACTTTCCTTTGAAAGTACCTTAAGCTACTTACAAGCATTCTATAGAAATTCATATGTGTTTCTCTGAAAATGATGCAGTCTGTTCCAACACTTCAATTCACTGTGCGAAGTGAATGGAGTGTTGTTTCACTTTCTAAATGCTGTCCTTTCAGAGAAAATCACTTTCCTTTGAAAGTGCCTTAAGCTACTTACAAGCATTCACAAGAAACTCACATGCAATTTTCTGAAAGAGAAGCAGTCTGTTCCAACACTTCAATTCACTGTGCGTAGTGAATGGAGTGTTGCTTCACTTTCTAAATGCTGTCCTTTCAGAGAAAATCACTTTCCTTTGAAAGTGCCTTAAGCTACTTACAAGCATTCAATAGAAATTCTCATGCGTTTCTCTGAAAGAGAAGCAGTCTGTTCCAACACTTCAATTCACTGTGCGAAGTGAATGGAGTGTTGCTTCACTTTCTAAATGCTGTCCATTCAGAGAAAATCACTTTGCTTTGAAAGTGCCTTAAGCTACTTACAAGCATTCACAAAAAACTCACATCCGTTTCTCTGAAAGAGAAGCAGTCTGTTCCAACACTTCAATTCACTGTGCGAAGTGAATGGAGTGTTGCTTCACTTTCTAAATGCTGTCCATTCAGAGAAAATCACTTTCCTTTAAAAATGCCTTTAGCTACTTACAAGCATTCACAAAAAACTCATATCTGTTTCGTGAAAGAGAAGTAGTCTGTTCCAACACTTCAATTCACTGTGCGAAGTGAATGAAGTGTGGTTTCACTTTCTAAATGCTGTCCTTTCAGAGAAAATCACTTTCCTTTGAAAGTGCCTTAAGCTACTTACAAGCATTCCACAGAAATTCACATGCGTTTCTCTGAAAAAGAAGCAGTCTGTTCCAACACTTCAATTCACTGTGCGAAGTGAATGGAGTGTTGCTTCACTTTCTAAATGCTGTCCTTTCAGAGAAAATCACTTTCCTTTGAAAGTGCCTTAAGCTACTTACAAGCATTCACAAGAAACTCACATGCATTTTTCTGAAAGAGAAGCAGTCTGTTCCAACACTTCAATTCACTGTACGTAGTGAATGGAGTGTTGCTTCACTTTCTAAATGCTGTCCTTTCAGAGAAAATCACTTTCCTTTGAAAGTACCGTAAGCTACTTACAAGCATTCAATAGAAATTCACATGTGTTTCTCTGAAAAATAAGCAGTCTGTTCCAACACTTCAATTCACTGTGCGAAGTCAATGGAGTGTTGCTTCACTTTCTAAATGCTGTCCTTTCAGAGAAAATCACTTTCCTTTGAAAGTGCCTTAAGCTACTTACACACATTCACAGAAAACTCAAATGTTTTCTATGAAAGAGAAGCTGTCTGTTCCAACACTTCAATTCACTGTGCGAAGTCAATGGAGTGTTGCTTCACTTTCTAAATGTTGTCCTTTCAGAGAAAATCACTTTCCTTTGAAAGTGCCTTAAGCTACTTACAAGCATTCACAAGAAAATCACATGCATTTTTCTGAAAGAGAAGCAGTCTGTTCCAACACTTCAATTCACTGTGCGAAGTGAATGGAGTGTTGCTTCACTTTCTAAATGCAGTCCTTTCAGAGAAAATCACTTTCCTTTGAAAATGCCTTAAGCTACTTACAAGCATTCACAAAAAACTCATATCTGTTTCGTGAAAGAGAAGTAGTCTGTTCCAACACTTCAATTCACTGTGCGAAGTGAATGGAGTGTGGTTTCACTTTCTAAATGCTGTCCTTTCAGAGAAAATCACTTTCCTTTGAAAGTGCCTTAAGCTACTTACACACATTCCCAGGAAACTCAAATGCGTTTCTATGAAAGAGAAGCTGTCTGTTCCAACACTTCAATTCACTGTGCGAAGTGAATGGAGTGTTGCTTCACTTTCTAAATGCTGTCTTTCAGAGAAAATCACTTTCCTTTGAAACTGCCTTAAGCTACTTACAAGCATTCAACAGAAATTCACATGCGTTTCACTGAAAGAGAAGCAGTCTGTTCCAACACTTCAATTCACTGTGCGAAGTGAATGGAGTGTTGCTTCACTTTCTAAATGCTGTCCTTTCAGAGAAAATCACTTTCCTTTGAAAGTGCCTTAAGCTACTTACAAGCATTCAATAGAAATTCACATGCGTTTCACTGAAAGAGAAGCAGTCAGTTCCAACACTTCAATTCACTGTGCGAAGTGAATGGAGTGTTCCTTCACTTTCTAAATGCTGTCCTTTCAGAGAAAATCACTTTCCTTTGAAAGTGCCTTAAGCTACTTACAAGCATTCAATAGGAATTCACATGCGTTTCACTGAAAGAGAAGCAGTCAGTTCCAACACTTCAATTCACTGTGCGAAGTGAATGGAGTGTTGCTTCACTTTCTAAATGCTGTCCTTTCAGAGAAAATCACTTTCCTTTGAAAATGCCTTAAGCTACTTACAAGCATTCACAAAAAACTCATATCTGTTTCGTGAAAGAGAAGCAGTCTGTTCCAACACTTCAATTCACTGTGCGAAGTGAATGGAGTGTTGCTTCACTTTCTAAATGCTGTCCATTCAGAGAAAATCACTTTCCTTTAAAAATGCCTTTAGCTACTTACAAGCATTCACAAAAAACTCATATCTGTTTCGTGAAAGAGAAGTAGCCTGTTCCAACACTTCAATTCACTGTGCGAAGTGAATGAAGTGTGGTTTCACTTTCTAAATGCTGTCCTTTCAGAGAAAATCACTTTCCTTTGAAAGTGCCTTAAGCTACTTACAAGCATTCCACAGAAATTCACATGCGTTTCTCTGAAAAAGAAGCAGTCTGTTCCAACACTTCAATTCACTGTGCGAAGTGAATGGAGTGTTGCTTCACTTTCTAAATGCTGTCCTTTCAGAGAAAATCACTTTCCTTTGAAAGTGCCTTAAGCTACTTACAAGCATTCACAAGAAACTCACATGCATTTTTCTGAAAGAGAAGCAGTCTGTTCCAACACTTCAATTCACTGTACATAGTGAATGGAGTGTTGCTTCACTTTCTAAATGCTGTCCTTTCAGAGAAAATCACTTTCCTTTGAAAGTACCTTAAGCTACTTACAAGCATTCAATAGAAATTCACATGTGTTTCTCTGAAAAATAAGCAGTCTGTTCCAACACTTCAATTCACTGTGCGAAGTCAATGGAGTGTTGCTTCACTTTCTAAATGCTGTCCTTTCATAGAAAATCACTTTCCTTTGAAAGTGCCTTAAGCTACTTACACACATTCACAGAAAACTCAAATGTTTTCTATGAAAGAGAAGCTGTCTGTTCCAACACTTCCATTCACTGTGCGAAGTCAATGGAGTGTTGCTTCACTTTCTAAATGTTGTCCTTTCAGAGAAAATCACTTTCCTTTGAAAGTGCCTTAAGCTACTTACAAGCATTCACAAGAAAATCACATGCATATTTCTGAAAGAGAAGCAGTCTGTTCCAACACTTCAATTCACTGTGCGAAGTGAATGGAGTGTTGCTTCACTTTCTAAATGCAGTCCTTTCAGAGAAAATCACTTTCCTTTGAAAATGCCTTAAGCTACTTACAAGCATTCACAAAAAACTCATATCTGTTTCGTGAAAGAGAAGTAGTCTGTTCCAACACTTCAATTCACTGTGCGAAGTGAATGGAGTGTGGTTTCACTTTCTAAATGCTGTCCTTTCAGAGAAAATCACTTTCCTTTGAAAGTGCCTTAAACTACTTACACACATTCCCAGGAAACTCAAATGCGTTTCTATGAAAGAGAAGCTGTCTGTTCCAACACTTCAATTCACTGTGCGAAGTGAATGGAGTGTTGCTTCACTTTCTAAATGCTGTCTTTCAGAGAAAATCACTTTCCTTTGAAACTGCCTTAAGCTACTTACAAGCATTCAACAGAAATTCACATGCGTTTCACTGAAAGAGAAGCAGTCTGTTCCAACACTTCAATTCACTGTGCGAAGTGAATGGAGTGTTGCTTCACTTTCTAAATGCTGTCCTTTCAGAGAAAATCACTTTCCTTTGAAAGTGCCTTAAGCTACTTACAAGCATTCAATAGAAATTCACATGCGTTTCACTGAAAGAGAAGCAGTCAGTTCCAACACTTCAATTCACTGTGCGAAGTGAATGGAGTGTTCCTTCACTTTCTAAATGCTGTCCTTTCAGAGAAAATCACTTTCCTTTGAAAGTGCCTTAAGCTACTTACAAGCATTCAATAGGAATTCACATGCGTTTCACTGAAAGAGAAGCAGTCAGTTCCAACACTTCAATTCACTGTGCGAAGTGAATGGAGTGTTGCTTCACTTTCTAAATGCTGTCCTTTCAGAGAAAATCACTTTCCTTTGAAAATGCCTTAAGCTACTTACAAGCATTCACAAAAAACTCATATCTGTTTCGTGAAAGAGAAGTAGTCTGTTCCAACACTTCAATTCACTGTGCGAAGTGAATGGAGTGTGGTTTCACTTTCTAAATGCTGTCCTTTCAGAGAAAATCACTTTCCTTTGAAAGTGCCTTAAGCTACTTACAAGCATTACACAGAAATTCACATGCGTTTCTCTGAAAAAGAAGCAGTCTGTTCCAACACTTCAATTCACTGTGCGAAGTGAATGGAGTGTTGCTTCACTTTCTAAATGCTGTCCTTTCAGAGAAAATCACTTTCCTTTGAAAGTGCCTTAAGCTACTTACAAGCATTCACAAGAAACTCACATGCATTTTTCTGAAAGAGAAGCAGTCTGTTTCAACACTTCAATTCACTGTACGTAGTGAAGGGAGTGTTGCTTCACTTTCTAAATGCTGTCCTTTCAGAGAAAATCACTTTCCTTTGAAAGTACCTTAAGCTACTTACAAGCATTCAATAGAAATTCACATGTGTTTCTCTGAAAAAGAAGCAGTCTGTTCCAACACTTCAATTCACTGTGCGAAGTGAATGGAGTGTTGTTTCACTTTCTAAATGCTGTCCTTTCAGAGAAAATCACTTTCCTTTGAAAGTGCCTTAAGCTACTTACAAGCATTCCACAGAAATTCACATGCGTTTCTCTGAAAGAGAAGCAGTCTGTTCCAACACTTCAATTCACTCTGCGAAGTGAATGGAGTGTTGTTTCACTTTCTAAATGCTGTCCTTTCAGAGAAAATCACTTTCCTTTGAAAGTGCCTTAAGCTACATACAAGCATTCAACAGAAATTCACATGCATTTCACTGAAAGATAAGCAGTCTGTTCCAACACTTCAATTCACTGTGCGTAGTGAATGGAGTGTTGCTTCACTTTCTAAATGCTGTCCTTTCAGAGAAAATCACTTTCCTTTGAAAATGCCTTAAGCTACATACAAGCATTCAACAGAAATTCACATGTATTTCACTGAAAGATAAGTAGTCTGTTCCAACACTTCAATTCACTGTGCGAAGTGAATGGAGTGTTGCTTCACTTTCTAAATGCTGTCCTTTCAGAGAAAATCACTTTCCTTTGAAATTGCCTTAAGCTACTTACAAGCATTCACAAGAAACTCACATGCATTTTTCTTAAAGGGAAGCAGTCTGTTCCAACACTTTAATTCACTGTGCGTAGTGAATGGAGTGTTGCTTCACTTTCTAAATGCTGTCCTTTCAGAGAAAATCACTTTCCTTTGAAAGTACCTTAAGCTACTTACAAGCATTCAATAGAAATTCACATGTGTTTCTCTGAAAAAGAAGCAGTCTGTTCCAACAGTTCAATTCACTGTCCGAAGTGAATGGAGTGTTGCTTCCCTTTCTAAATGCTGTCCTTTCAGAGAAAATCACTTTCCTTTGAAAGTGCCTTAAGCTACTTACACACATTCACAGGAAACTCAAATGCGTTTCTATGAAAGAGAAGCAGTCTGTTCCAACAATTCAATTCACGGTGCGAAGTGAATGGAGTGTTGCTTCACTTTCTAAATGCTGTCTTTCAGAGAAAATCACTTTCCTTTGAAAGTGCCTTAAGCTACTTACAAGCATTCACAAAAAACTCATATCTGTTTCTCTGAAAGAGAAGTAGTCTGTTCCAACACTTCAATTCACTGTGCGAAGTGAATGGAGTGTTGTTTCACTCTAAATGCTGTCCTCTCAGAGAAAATCACTTTCCTTTGAAAGTGCCTTAAGCTACTTACAAGCGTTCCACAGAAATTCACATGCGTTTCTCTGAAAGAGAAGCAGTCTGTTCCAACACTTCAATTCACTCTGCGAAGTGAATGGAGTGTTGTTTCACTTTCTAAATACTGTCCTTTCAGAGAAAATCACTTTCCTTTGAAAGTGCCTTAAGCTACTTACACACATTCACAGGAAACTCAAATGCGTTTCTATGAAAGAGAAGCTGTCTATTCCAACACTCAATTCACTGTGCGAAGTGAATGGAGTGTTGCTTCACTTTCTAAATTCTGTCCTCTCAGAGAAAATCACTTTCCTTTGAAAGTGCCTTAAGCTCCTTACAAGGATTCACAAGAAACTCACATGCATTTTTCTGAAAGAGAAGCAGTCTGTTCCAACACTTCAATTCACTGTGCGTAGTGAATGGAGTGTTGCTTCACTTTCTAAAAGCTGTCCTTTCAGAGAAAATCACTTTCCTTTGAAAGTACCTTAAGCTACTTACAAGCATTCTATAGAAATTCATATGTGTTTCTCTGAAAAAGAAGCAGTCTGTTCCAACACTTCAATTCACTGTGCGAAGTGAATGGAGTGTTGTTTCACTTTCTAAATGCTGTCCTTTCAGAGAAAATCACTTTCCTTTGAAAGTGCCTTAAGCTACTTACAAGCATTCACAAGAAACTCACATGCAATTTTCTGAAAGAGAAGCAGTCTGTTCCAACACTTCAATTCACTGTGCGTAGTGAATGGAGTGTTGCTTCACTTTCTAAATGCTGTCCTTTCAGAGAAAATCACTTTCCTTTGAAAGTGCCTTAAGCTACTTACAAGCATTCAATAGAAATTCACATGCGTTTCTCTGAAAGAGAAGCAGTCTGTTTCAACACTTCAATTCACTGTGCGAAGTGAATGGAGTGTTGCTTCACTTTCTAAATGCTGTCCATTCAGAGAAAATCACTTTGCTTTGAAAGTGCCTTAAGCTACTTACAAGCATTCACAAAAAACTCACATCTGTTTCTCTGAAAGAGAAGCAGTCTGTTCCAACACTTCAATTCACTGTACGTAGTGAATGGAGTGTTGCTTCACTTTCTAAATGCTGTCCTTTCAGAGAAAATCACTTTCCTTTGAAAGTGCCTTAAGCTACTTACAAGCATTCACAAGAAACTCACATGCATTTTTCTGAAAGAGAAGCAGTCTGTTCCAACACTTCAATTCACTGTACGTAGTGAATGGAGTGTTGCTTCACTTTCTAAATGCTGTCCTTTCAGAGAAAATCACTTTCCTTTGAAAGTACCTTAAGCTACTTACAAGCATTCAATAGAAATTCACATGTGTTTCTCTGAAAAAGAAGCAGTCTGTTCCAACACTTCAATTCACTGTGCGAAGTCAATGGAGTGTTGCTTCACTTTCTAAATGCTGTCCTTTCAGAGAAAATCATTTTCCTTTGAAAGTGCCTTAAGCTACTTACAAGCATTCACAAGAAACTCACATGCATTTTTCTGAAAGAGAAGCAGTCTGTTCCAACACTTCAATTCACTGTGCGTAGTGAATGGAGTGTTGCTTCACTTTCTAAATGCTGTCCTTTCAGAGAAAATCACTTTCCTTTGAAAGTGCCTTAAGCTACTTACACATACTCACAGGAAACTCAAATGTTTTCTATGAAAGAGAAGCTGTCTGTTCCAACACTTCAAGTCACTGTGCGAAGTCAATGGAGTGTTGCTTCACTTTCTTAATGCTGTCCTTTCAGAGAAAATCACTTTACTTTGAAAGTGCCTTAAGCTACTTACAAGCATTCACAAGAAAATCACATGCATTTTTCTGAAAGAGAAGCAGTCTGTTCCAACACTTCAATTCACTGTGCGAAGTGAATGGAGTGTTGCTTCACTTTCTAAATGCAGTCCTTTCAGAGAAAATCACTTTCCTTTGAAAATGCCTTAAGCTACTTTCAAGCATTCACAAGAAAATCACATGCATTTTACTGAAAGAGAAGCAGTCTGTTCCAGCACTTCAATTCACTGTGCGTAGTGAATGGAGTGTTGCTTCACTTTCTAAATGCTGTCCTTTCAGAGAAAATCACTTTTCTTTGAAAGTGCCTTAAGCTACTTACACACATTCCCAGGAAACTCAAATGCGTTTCTATGAAAGAGAAGCTGTCTGTTCCAACACTTCAATTCACTGTGCGAAGTGAATGGAGTGTTGCTTCACTTTCTAAATGCTGTCTTTCAGAGAAAATCACTTTCCTTTGAAAGTGCCTTAAGCTACTTTCAAGCATTCAATAGAAATTCACATGCGTTTCACTGTAAGGAGCAGTCAGTTCCAACACTTCAATTCACTGTGCGAAGTGAATGGAGTGTTGCTTCACTTTCTAAATGATGTCCTTTCAGAGAAAATCACTTTCCTTTGAAAGTGCCTCAAGCTACTTGCAAGCATTCACAAGAAACTCACATGCATTATTCTGAAAGAGAAGCAGTTTGTTCCAACACTTCAATTCACTGTGCGAAGTGAATGGAATGTTGCTTCACTTTCTAAACGCTCTCCTTTTAGAGAAATTCACTCTCTTTTGAAATTGCCTTAAGCAACTTACAAGCATTCACAAGAAACTCACATGCAATTCTCTGAAAGAGAAGCAGTCTGTTCCAACACTTCAATTCACTGTGCGAAGAGAATGGAGTGTTGCTTCACTTTCTAAATGCTGTCTTTCAGAGAAAATCACTTTCCTTTGAAAGTGCCTTCAGCTACTTACAAGCATTTAACAGAAATTCAAATGTGTTTTTATAAAAAAGAAGCAGTCTGTTCCAACACTTGAATTCACTGTGCGAAGTGAATGGAGAGTTGCTTCACTTTCTAAATGCTGTCCTTTCAGAGAAAATCACTTTGCTTTGAAAGTGCCTTAAGCTACTTACAAGCATTCACAGGAAACTCAAATGCGTTTCTATGAAAGAGAAGCTGTCTGTTCCAACATTTCAATTCACTGTGCGAAGTGAATGGAGTGTTGCTTCACTTTCTAAATGCTGTCTTTCAGAGAAAATCACTTTCCTTTGAAAGTGCCTTAAGCTACTTACAAGCATTCACAAAAAACTCATATCTGTTTCTCTGAAAGAGAAGTAGTCTGTTCCAACACTTCAATTCACTGTGCGAAGTGAATAGAGTGTTGTTTCACTTTCTAAATGCTGTCCTCTCAGAGAAAATCACTTTCCTTTGAAAGTGCCTTAAGCTACTTACAAGCGTTCCACCGAAATTCACATGCGTTTCTCTGAAAGAGAAGCAGTCTGTTCCAACACTTCAATTCACTCTGCGAAGTGAATGGAGTGTTGTTTCACTTTCTAAATGCTGTCCTTTCAGAGAAAATCACTTTCCTTTGAAAGTGCCTTAAGCTACTTACACACATTCACAGGAAACTCAAATGCGTTTCTATGAAAGAGAAGCTGTCTGTTCCAACACTTCAATTCACTGTGCGAAGTGAATGGAGTGTTGCTTCACTTTCTAAATGCTGTCCTTTCAGAGAAAATCACTTTCCTTTGAAAGTGCCTTAAGCTACTTACAAGCATTCACAAGAAACTCACATGCATTTTTCTGAAAGAGAAGCAGTCTGTTTCAACACTTCAATTCACTGTACGTAGTGAAGGGAGTGTTGCTTCACTTTCTAAATGCTGTCCTTTCAGCGAAAATCACTTTCCTTTGAAAGTACCTTAAGCTACTTACAAGCATTCAATAGAAATTCACATGTGTTTCTCTGAAAAAGAAGCAGTCTGTTCCAACACTTCAATTCACTGTGCGAAGTCAATGGAGTGTTGCTTCACTTTCCAAAAGTTGTCCTTTCAGAGAAAATCACTTTCCTTTGAAAGTGCCTTAAGCTACTTACAAGCATTCACAAGAAACTCACATGCATTTTTCTGAAAGAGAAGCAGTCTGTTCCAACACTTCAATTCACTGTGCGCAGTGAATGGAGTGTTGCTTCACTTTCTAAATGCTGTCCTTTCAGAGAAAATCACTTTCCTTTGAAAGTGCCTTAAGCTACTTACACACATTCACAGGAAACTCAAATGCGTTTCTATGAAAGAGAAGCTGTCTGTTCCAACACTTCAATTCACTGTGCGAAGTGAATGGAGTGTTGCTTCACTTTCTAAATGCTGTCTTTCAGAGAAAATCACTTTCCTTTGAAAGTGCCTTAAGCTACTTACAATCATTCACAAAAAACTCATATCTGTTTTTCTGAAAGAAAAGTAGTCTGTTACAACACTTCAATTCACTGTGCGAAGTGAATGGAGTGTTGTATCACTTTCTAAATGCTGTCCTCTCAGAGAAAATCACTTTCCTTTAAAAGTGCCTTAAGCTACTTACAAGCATTCCACAGAAATTCACATGTGTTTCTCTGAAAGAGAAGCAGTCTGTTCCAACACTTCAGTTCACTCTGCGAAGTGAATGGAGTGTTGTTTCACGTTCTAAATGCTGTCCTGTCAGAGAAAATCACTTTCCTTTGAAAGTGCCTTAAGCTACTTACAAGCCTTCACAAAAAACTCATATCTGTTTCTCTGAAAGAGAAGTAGTCTGTTCCAACACTTCAATTCACTGTGCGAGGTGAATGGAGTGTTGTTTCACTTTCTAAATGCTGTCCTTTCAGAGAAAATCACTTTCCTTTGAAAGTGCCTTAAGCTACTTACAAGCATTCCACAGAAATTCACATGCGTTTCTCTGAAAGAGAAGCAGTCTGTTCCAACACTTCAATTCACTCTGCGAAGTGAATGGAGTGTTGTTTCACTTTCTAAATGCTGTCCTTTCAGAGAAAATCACTTTCCTTTGAAAGTGCCTTAAGCTACATACAAGCATTCAACAGAAATTCACATGCATTTCACTGAAAGATAAGCAGTCTGTTCCAACACTTCAATTCACTGTGCGTAGTGAATGGAGTGTTGCTTCACTTTCTAAATGCTGTCCTTTCAGAGAAAATCTCTTTCCTTTGAAAATGCCTTAAGCTACATACAAGCATTCAACAGAAATTCACATGCATTTCACTGAAAGATAAGTAGTCTGTTCCAACACTTCAATTCACTGTGCGAAGTGAATGGAGTGTTGCTTCACTTTCTAAATGCTGTCCTTTCAGAGAAAATCACTTTCCTTTGAAAGTGCCTTAAGCTACTTACAAGCATTCAACAGAAATTCACATGCGTTTCTCTGTAAAAGAAGCAATCAGTTCCAACACTTCAATTCACTGTGTGAAGTGAATTGAGTGTTGCTTCACTTTCTAAACGCTCTCCTTTTAGAGAAATTCACTCTCTTTTGAAACTGCCTTAAGCAACTTACAAGCATTCACAAGAAACTCACATGCAATTCTCTGAAAGAGAAGTAGTCTGTTCCAACACTTCAATTCACTGTGCGAAGTGAATGGAGTGTTGCTTCACTTTCTAAATGCTGTCTTTCAGAGAAAATCACTTTTCTTTGAAAGTGCCTTCAGCTACTTACAAGCATTTAACAGAAATTCAAATGTGTTTTTATAAAAAAGAAGCAGTCTGTTCCAACACTTGAATTCACTGTGCGAAGTGAATGGAAAGTTGCTTCACTTTCTTAATGCTGTCCTTTCAGAGAAAATCACTTTGCTTTGAAAGTGCCTTAAGCTACTTACAAGCATTCACAGGAAACTCAAATGCGTTTCTATGAAAGAGAAGCTGTCTGTTCCAACATTTCAATTCACTGTGCGAAGTGAATGGAGTGTTGCTTCACTTTCTAAATGCTGTCTTTCAGAGAAAATCACTTTCCTTTGAAAGTGCCTTAAGCTACTTACAAGCATTCACAAAAAACTCATATCTGTTTCTCTGAAAGAGAAGTAGTCTGTTCCAACACTTCAATTCACTGTGCGAAGTGAATAGAGTGTTGTTTCAATTTCTAAATGCTGTCCTCTCAGAGAAAATCACTTTCCTTTGAAAGTGCCTTAAGCTACTTACAAGCGTTCCACAGAAATTCACATGCGTTTCTCTGAAAGAGAAGCAGTCTGTTCCAACACTTCAATTCACTCTGCGAAGTGAATGGAGTGTTGTTTCACTTTCTAAATGCTGTCCTTTCAGAGAAAATCACTTTCCTTTGAAAGTGCCTTAAGCTACTTACACACATTCACAGGAAACTCAAATGCGTTTCTATGAAAGAGAAGCTGTCTGTTCCAACACTTCAATTCACTGTGCGAAGTGAATGGAGTGTTGCTTCACTTTCTAAATGCTGTCCTTTCAGAGAAAATCACTTTCCTTTGAAAATGCCTTAAGCTACTTACAAGCATTCACAAAAAACTCATATCTGTTTCGTGAAAGAGAAGTAGTCTGTTCCAACACTTCAATTCACTGTGCGAAGTGAATGGAGTGTGGTTTCACTTTCTAAATGCTGTCCTTTCAGAGAAAATCACTTTTTTTTGAAAGTGCCTTAAGCTACTTACAAGCATTACACAGAAATTCACATGCGTTTCTCTGAAAAAGAAGCAGTCTGTTCCAACACTTCAATTCACTGTCCGAAGTGAATGGAGTGTTGCTTCACTTTCTAAATGCTGTCCTTTCAGAGAAAATCACTTTCCTTTGAAAGTGCCTTAAGCTACTTACAAGCATTCACAAGAAACTCACATACATTTTTCTTAAAGAGAAGCAGTCTGTTCCAACACTTTAATTCACTGTGCGTAGTGAATGGAGTGTTGCTTCACTTTCTAAATGCTGTCCTTTCAGAGAAAATCACTTTCCTTTGAAAGTACCTTAAGCTACTTACAAGCATTCAATAGAAATTCACATGTGTTTCTCTGAAAAAGAAGCAGTCTGTTCCAACAGTTCAATTCACTGTCCGAAGTGAATGGAGTGTTGCTTCCCTTTCTAAATGCTGTCATTTCAGAGAAAATCACTTTCCTTTGAAAGTGCCTTAAGCTACTTACACACATTCACAGGAAACTCAAATGCGTTTCTATGGAAGAGAAGCAGTCTGTTCCAACAATTCAATTCACTGTGCGAAGTGAATGGAGTGTTGCTTCACTTTCTAAATGCTGTCTTTCAGAGAAAATCACTTTCCTTTGAAAGTGCCTTAAGCTACTTACAAGCATTCACAAAAAACTCATATCTGTTTCTCTGAAAGAGAAGTAGTCTGTTCCAACACTTCAATTCACTGTGCGAAGTGAATGGAGTGTTGTTTCACTTTCTAAATGCTGTCCTCTCATAGAAAATCACTTTCCTTTGAAAGTGCCTTAAGCTACTTACAAGCGTTCCACAGAAATTCACATGCGTTTCTCTGAAAGAGAAGCAGTCTGTTCCAACACTTCAATTCACTCTGCGAAGTGAATGGAGTGTTGTTTCACTTTCTAAATACTGTCCTTTCAGAGAAAATCACTTTCCTTTGAAAGTGCCTTAAGCTACTTACAAGCATTCACAAAAAACTCATATCTGTTTCTCTGAAAGAGAAGTAGTCTGTTCCAACACTTCAATTCACTGTGCGAAGTGAATAGAGTGTTGTTTCACTTTCTAAATGCTGTCCTCTCAGAGAAAATCACTTTCCTTTGAAAGTGCCTTAAGCTACTTACAAGCGTTCCACAGAAATTCACATGCGTTTCTCTGAAAGAGAAGCAGTCTGTTCCAACACTTCAATTCACTCTGCGACGTGAATGGAGTGTTGTTTCACTTTCTAAATGCTGTCCTTTCAGAGAAAATCACTTTCCTTTGAAAGTGCCTTAAGCTACTTACACACATTCACAGGAAACTCAAATGCGTTTCTATGAAAGAGAAGCTGTCTGTTCCAACACTTCAATTCACTGTGCGAAGTGAATGGAGTGTTGCTTCACTTTCTAAATGCTGTCCTTTCAGAGAAAATCACTTTCCTTTGAAAATGCCTTAAGCTACTTACAAGCATTCACAAAAAACTCATATCTGTTTCGTGAAAGAGAAGTAGTCTGTTCCAACACTTCAATTCACTGTGCGAAGTGAATGGAGTGTGGTTTCACTTTCTAAATGCTGTCCTTTCAGAGAAAATCACTTTCCTTTGAAAGTGCCTTAAGCTACTTACAAGCATTCACAAGAAACTCACATGCATTTTTCTAAAAGAGAAGCAGTCTGTTCCAACACTTCAATTCACTGTGCGCAGTGAATGGAGTGTTGCTTCACTTTCTAAATGCTGTCCTTTCAGAGAAAATCACTTTCCTTTGAAAGTGCCTTAAGCTACTTACACACATTCACAGGAAACTCAAATGCGTTTCTATGAAAGAGAAGCTGTCTGTTCCAACACTTCAATTCACTGTGCGAAGTGAATGGAGTGTTGCTTCACTTTCTAAATGCTGTCTTTCAGAGAAAATCACTTTCCTTTGAAAGTGCCTTAAGCTACTTACAATCATTCACAAAAAACTCATATCTGTTTTTCTGAAAGAGAAGTAGTCTGTTACAACACTTCAATTCACTGTGCGAAGTGAATGGAGTGTTGTATCACTTTCTAAATGCTGTCCTCTCAGAGAAAATCACTTTCCTTTAAAAGTGCCTTAAGCTACTTACAAGCATTCCACAGAAATTCACATGTGTTTCTCTGAAAGAGAAGCAGTCTGTTCCAACACTTCAATTCACTCTGCGAAGTGAATGGAGTGTTGTTTCACGTTCTAAATGCTGTCCTGTCAGAGAAAATCACTTTCCTTTGAAAGTACCTTAAGCTACTTACAAGCCTTCACAAAAAACTCATATCTGTTTCTCTGAAAGAGAAGTAGTCTGTTCCAACACTTCAATTCACTGTGCGAAGTGAATGGAGTGTTGTTTCACTTTCTAAATGCTGTCCTTTCAGAGAAAATCACTTTCCTTTGAAAGTGCCTTAAGCTACTTACAAGCATTCCACAGAAATTCACATGCGTTTCTCTGAAAGAGAAGCAGTCTGTTCCAACACTTCAATTCACTCTGCGAAGTGAATGGAGTGTTGTTTCACTTTCTAAATGCTGTCCTTTCAGAGAAAATCACTTTCCTTTGAAAGTGCCTTAAGCTACATACAAGCATTCAACAGAAATTCACATGCATTTCACTGAAAGATAAGCAGTCTGTTCCAACACTTCAATTCACTGTGCGTAGTGAATGGAGTGTTGCTTCACTTTCTAAATGCTGTCCTTTCAGAGAAAATCACTTTCCTTTGAAAATGCCTTAAGCTACACACAAGCATTCAACAGAAATTCACATGCATTTCACTGAAAGATAAGTAGTCTGTTCCAACACTTCAATTCACTGTGCGAAGTGAATGGAGTGTTGCTTCACTTTCTAAATGCTGTCCTTTCAGAGAAAATCACTTTCCTTTGAAAGTGCCTTAAGCTACTTACAAGCATTCAACAGAAATTCACATGCGTTTCTCTGTAAAAGAAGCAATCTGTTCCAACACTTCAATTCACTGTGTGAAGTGAATGGAGTGTTGCTTCACTTTCTAAATGCTGTCCTTTCAGAGAAAATCACTTTCCTTTGAAAGTGCCTTAAGCTACTTACAAGCATTCACAAGAAACTCACATGCATTTTTCTTAAAGAGAAGCAGTCTGTTCCAACACTTTAATTCACTGTGACTAGTGAATGGAGTGTTGCTTCACTTTCTAAATGCTGTCCTTTCAGAGAAAATCACTTTCCTTTGAAAGTACCTTAAGCTACTTACAAGCATTCAATAGAAATTCACATGTGTTTCTCTGAAAAAGAAGCAGTCTGTTCCAACAGTTCAATTCACTGTCCGAAGTGAATGGAGTGTTGCTTCCCTTTCTAAATGCTGTCCTTTCAGAGAAAATCACTTTCCTTTGAAAGTGCCTTAAGCTACTTACACACATTCACAGGAAACTCAAATGCGTTTCTCTGAAAGAGAAGCAGTCTGTTCCAACAATTCAATTCACTGTGCGAAGTGAATGGAGTGTTGCTTCACTTTCTAAATGCTGTCTTTCAGAGAAAATCACTTTCCTTTGAAAGTGCCTTAAGCTACTTACAAGCATTCACAAAAAACTCATATCTGTTTCTCTGAAAGAGAAGCAGTCTGTTCCAACAATTCAATTCACTGTGCGAAGTGAATGGAGTGTTGCTTCACTTTCTAAATGCTGTCTTTCAGAGAAAATCACTTTCCTTTGAAAGTGCCTTAAGCTACTTACAAGCATTCAATAGAAATTCACATGTGTTTCTCTGAAAAAGAAGCAGTCTGTTCCAACACTTCAATTCACTGTGCGAAGTCAATGGAGTGTTGCTTCACTTTCTAAATGCTGTCCTTTCAGAGAAAATCATTTTCCTTTGAAAGTGCCTTAAGCTACTTACAAGCATTCACAAGAAACTCACATGCATTTTTCTGAAAGAGAAGCAGTCTGTTCCAACACTTCAATTCACTGTGCGTAGTGAATGGAGTGTTGCTTCACTTTCTAAATGCTGTCCTTTCAGAGAAAATCACTTTCCTTTGAAAGTGCCTTAAGCTACTTACACACATTCACAGGAAACTCAAATGTTTTCTATGAAAGAGAAGCTGTCTGTTCCAACACTTCAATTCACTGTGCGAAGTCAATGGAGTGTTGCTTCACTTTCTTAATGCTGTCCTTTCAGAGAAAATCACTTTCCTTTGAAAGTGCCTTAAGCTACTTACAAGCATTCACAAGAAAATCACATGCATTTTTCTGAAAGAGAAGCAGTCTGTTCCAACACTTCAATTCACTGTGCGTAGTGAATGGAGTGTTGCTTCACTTTCTAAATGCTGTCCTTTCAGAGAAAATCACTTTCCTTTGAAAGTGCCTTAAGCTACTTACACACATTCCCAGGAAACTCAAATGCGTTTCTATGAAAGAGAAGCTGTCTGTTCCAACACTTCAATTCACTGTGCGAAATGAATGGAGTGTTGTTTCACTTTCTAAATGATGTCCTTTCAGAGAAAATCACTTTCCTTTGAAAGTGCCTTAAGCTACTTACAAGCATTCACAAGAAACTCACATGCATTTTTCTGAAAGAGAAGCAGTTTGTTCCAACACTACAATTCACTGTGCGAAGTGAATGGAGTGTTGCTTCACTTTCTATATGCTCTGCTTTTAGAGAAAATCACTCTCTTTTGAAACTGCCTTAAGCTACTTCCAAGCATTCACGAGAAAGTCACATCTGTTTGTCTGAAAGAGAAGCAGTCTGTTCCAACACTTCAATTCACTGTGCGAAGTGAATGGAATGTTGCTTCACTTTCTAAACGCTCTCCTTTTAGAGAAATTCACTCTCTTTTGAAACTGCCTTAAGCAACTTACAAGCATTCACAAGAAACTCACATGCAATTCTCTGAAAGAGAAGCAGTCTGTTCCAACACTTCAATTCACTGTGCGAAGAGAATGGAGTGTTGCTTCACTTTCTAAATGCTGTCTTTCAGAGAAAATCACTTTCCTTTGAAAGTGCCTTCAGCTACTTACAAGCATTTAACAGAAATTCAAATGTGTTTTTATAAAAAAGAAGCAGTCTGTTCCAACACTTGAATTCACTGTGCGAAGTGAATGGAGAGTTGCTTCACTTTCTAAATGCTGTCCTTTCAGAGAAAATCACTTTGCTTTGAAAGTGCCTTAAGCTACTTACAAGCATTCACAGGAAACTCAAATGCGTTTCTATGAAAGAGAAGCTGTCTGTTCCAACATTTCAATTCACTGTGCGAAGTGAATGGAGTGTTGCTTCACTTTCTAAATGCTGTCTTTCAGAGAAAATCACTTTCCTTTGAAAGTGCCTTAAGCTACTTACAAGCATTCACAAAAAACTCATATCTGTTTCTCTGAAAGAGAAGTAGTCTGTTCCAACACTTCAATTCACTGTGCGAAGTGAATAGAGTGTTGTTTCACTTTCTAAATGCTGTCCTCTCAGAGAAAATCACTTTCCTTTGAAAGTGCCTTAAGCTACTTACAAGCGTTCCACAGAAATTCACATGCGTTTCTCTGAAAGAGAAGCAGTCTGTTCCAACACTTCAATTCACTCTGCGAAGTGAATGGAGTGTTGTTTCACTTTCTAAATGCTGTCCTTTCAGAGAAAATCACTTTCCTTTGAAAGTGCCTTAAGCTACTTACACACATTCACAGGAAACTCAAATGCGTTTCTATGAAAGAGAAGCTGTCTGTTCCAACACTTCAATTCACTGTGCGAAGTGAATGGAGTGTTGCTTCACTTTCTAAATGCTGTCCTTTCAGAGAAAATCACTTTCCTTTGAAAATGCCTTAAGCTAATTACAAGCATTCACAAGAAACTCACATGCATTTCACTGAAAGAGAAGCAGTCTGTTCCAACACTTAAATTCACTGTGCGAAGTGAACGGAGTGTTGTTTCACTTTCTAAATGCTGTCCTTTCAGAGAAAATCACTTTCCTTTGAAAGTGCCTTAAGCTACTTACAAGCATTCCACAGAAATTCACATGCGTTTCTCTGAAAGAGAAGCAGTCTGTTCCAACACTTCAATTCACTGTGCGAAGTGAATGGAGTGTTGCTTCACTTTCTAAATGCTGTCCTTTCAGAGAAAATCACTTTCCTTTGAAACTGCTTTAAGCTACTTACAAGCATTCAACAGAAATTCACATGCGTTTCACTGAAAGAGAAGCAGTCTGCTCCGACACTTCAATTCGCTGTGCGCAGTGAATGGAGTGTTGCTTCACTTTCTAAATGCTGTCCTTTCAGAGAAAATCACTTTCCTTTGAAATTGCCTTAAGCTACTTACAAGCATTTAACAGAAATTCACATGCATTTCACTGAAAGAGAAGCAGTCTGTTCCAACACTTCAATTCACTGTGCGAAGTGAATGGAGCGTTGCTTCACTTTCTAAATGCTGTCCTTTCAGAGAAAATCACTTTCCTTTGAAAGTGCCTTAAGCTACTTACAAGCATTCACAAAAAACTCATATCTGTTTCTCTGAAAGAGAAGTAGTATGTTCCAACACTTCAATTCACTGTGCAAAGTGAATGGAGTGTTGTTTCACTTTCTAAATGCTGTCCTTTCAGAGAAAATCACTTTCCTTTGAAAATGCCTTAAGCTACTTACAAGCATTCACAAAAAACTCATATCTGTTTCCTGAAAGAGAAGTAGTCTGTTCCAACACTTCAATTCACTGTGCGAAGTGAATGGAGTGTGGTTTCACTTTCTAAATGCTGTCCTTTCAGAGAAAATCACTTTCCTTTGAAAGTGCCTTCAGCTACTTACAAGCATTCAATAGAAATTCACATGCGTTTCACTGAAAGAGAAGCAGTCAGTTCCAACACTTCAATTCACTGTGCGAAGTGAATGGAGTGTTGCTTCACTTTCTAAATGCTGTCCTTTCAGAGAAAATCACTTTTCTTTGAAAGTGCCTTAAGCTACTTACAAGCATTCACAAGAAACACACACGCATTTTTCTGAAATAGAAGCAGTTTGTTCAAACACTTCAATTCACTGTGCGAAGTGAATGGAGTGTTGCTTCACTTTCTATATGCTCTCCTTTTAGAGAAAATCACTCTCTTTTGAAACTGCCTTAAGCTATTTACAAGCATTCACAAGAAACTCACATCTGTTTCTCTGAAAGAGAAGCAGTCTGTTCCAACACTTCAATTCACTGTGCAAAATGAATGGAGTGTTGTTTCACTTTCTAAATGATGTCCTTTCAGAGAAAATCACTTTCCTTTGAAAGTGCCTTAAGCTACTTACAAGCATTCACAAGAAACTCACATGCATTTTTCTGAAAGAGCAGCAGTTTGTTCCAACACTACAATTCACTGTGCGAAGTGAATGGAGTGTTGCTTTACTTTCTATATTCTCTACTTTTAGAGAAAATCACTCTCTTTTGAAACTGCCTTAAGCTACTTACAAGCATTCACAAGAAAGTCACATCTGTTTCTCTGAAAGAGAAGCAGTCTGTTCCAACACTTCAATTCACTGTGCGAAGTGAATGGAATGTTGCTTCACTTTCTAAATGCTCTCCTTTAGAGAAATTCACTCTCTTTTGAAACTGCCTTAAGCAACTTACAAGCATTCACAAGAAACTCACATCCAATTCTCTGAAAGAGAAGCAGTCTGTTCCAACACTTCAATTCACTGTGCGAAGAGAATGGAGTGTTGCTTCACTTTCTAAATGCTGTCTTTCAGAGAAAATCACTTTCCTTTGAAAGTGCCTTCAGCTACTTACAAGCATTTAACAGAAATTCAAATGTGTTTTTATAAAAAAGAAGCAGTCTGTTCCAACACTTGAATTCACTGTGCGAAGTGAATGGAGAGTTGCTTCACTTTCTAAATGCTGTCCTTTCAGAGAAAATCACTTTGCTTTGAAAGTGCCTTAAGCTACTTACAAGCATTCACAGGAAACTCAAATGCGTTTCTATGAAAGAGAACTTGTCTGTTCCAACATTTCAATTCACTGTGCGAAGTGAATGGAGTGTTGCTTCACTTTCTAAATGCTGTCTTTCAGAGAAAATCACTTTCCTTTGAAAGTGCCTTAAGCTACTTACAAGCATTCACAAAAAACTCATATCTGTTTCTCTGAAAGAGAAGTAGTCTGTTCCAACACTTCAATTCACTGTGCGAAGTGAATGGAGAGTTGCTTCACTTTCTAAATGCTGTCCTCTCAGAGAAAATCACTTTCCTTTGAAAGTGCCTTAAGCTACTTACAAGCGTTCCACAGAAATTCACATGCGTTTCTCTGAAAGAGAAGCAGTCTGTTCCAACACTTCAATTCACTCTGCGAAGTGAATGGAGTGTTGTTTCACTTTCTAAATGCTGTCCTTTCAGAGAAAATCACTTTCCTTTGAAAGTGCCTTAAGCTACTTACACACATTCACAGGAAACTCAAATGCGTTTCTATGAAAGAGAAGCTGTCTGTTCCAACACTTCAATTCACTGTGCGAAGTGAATGGAGTGTTGCTTCACTTTCTAAATGCTGTCCTTTCAGAGAAAATCACTTTCCTTTGAAAATGCCTTAAGCTACTTACAAGCATTCACAAGAAACTCACATGCATTTCACTGAAAGAGAAGCAGTCTGTTCCAACACTTCAATTCACTGTGCGAAGTGAATGGAGTGTTGCTTCACTTTCTAAATGCTGTCTTTCAGAGAAAATCACTTTCCTTTGAAAGTGCCTTCAGCTACTTACAAGCATTTAACAGAAATTCAAATGTGTTTTTATAAAAAAGAAGCAGTCTGTTCCAACACTTGAATTCACTGTGCGAAGTGAATGGAGAGTTGCTTCACTTTCTAAATGCTGTCCTTTCAGAGAAAATCACTTTGCTTTGAAAGTGCCTTAAGCTACTTACAAGCATTCACAGGAAACTCAAATGCGTTTCTATGAAAGAGAACTTGTCTGTTCCAACATTTCAATTCACTGTGCGAAGTGAATGGAGTGTTGCTTCACTTTCTAAATGCTGTCTTTCAGAGAAAATCACTTTCCTTTGAAAGTGCCTTAAGCTACTTACAAGCATTCACAAAAAACACATATCTGTTTCTCTGAAAGAGAAGTAGTCTGTTCCAACACTTCAATTCACTGTGCGAAGTGAATGGAGAGTTGCTTCACTTTCTAAATGCTGTCCTCTCAGAGAAAATCACTTTGCTTTGAAAGTGCCTTAAGCTACTTACAAGCGTTCCACAGAAATTCACATGCGTTTCTCTGAAAGAGAAGCAGTCTGTTCCAACACTTCAATTCACTCTGCGAAGTGAATGGAGTGTTGTTTCACTTTCTAAATGCTGTCCTTTCAGAGAAAATCACTTTCCTTTGAAAGTGCCTTAAGCTACTTACACACATTCACAGGAAACTCAAATGCGTTTCTATGAAAGAGAAGCTGTCTGTTCCAAAACTTCAATTCACTGTGCGAAGTGAATGGAGTGTTGCTTCACTTTCTAAATGCTGTCCTTTCAGAGAAAATCACTTTCCTTTGAAAATGCCTTAAGCTACTTACAAGCATTCACAAGAAACTCACATGCATTTCACTGAAAGAGAAGCAGTCTGTTCCAACACTTCAATTCACTGTGCGAAGTGAATGGAGTGTTGTTTCACTTTCTAAATGCTGTCCTTTCCGAGAAAATCACTTTCCTTTGAAAGTGCCTTAAGCTACTTACAAGCATTCCACAGAAATTCACATGCGTTTCTCTGAAAGAGAAGCAGTCTGTTCCAACACTTCAATTCACTGTGCGAAGTGAATGGAGTGTTGCTTCACTTTCTAAATGCTGTCCTTTCAGAGAAAATCACTTTCCTTTGAAACTGCTTTAAGCTACTTACAAGCATTCAACAGAAATTCACATGCGTTTACCCGCTACTTACAAGCATTCAACAGAAATTCACATGCGTTTCACTGAAAGAGAAGCAGTCTGCTCCGACACTTCAATTCACTGTGCGCAGTGAATGGAGTGTTGCTTCACTTTCTAAATGCTGTCCTTTCAGAGAAAATCACTTTCCTTTGAAATTGCCTTAAGCTACTTACAAGCATTTAACAGAAATTCACATGCATTTCACTGAAAGAGAAGCAGTCTGTTCCAACACTTCAATTCACTGTGCGAAGTGAATGGAGCGTTGCTTCACTTTCTAAATGCTGTCCTTTCAGAGAAAATCACTTTCCTTTGAAAGTGCCTTAAGCTACTTACAAGCATTCACAAAAAACTCATATCTGTTTCTCTGAAAGAGAAGTAGTCTGTTCCAACACTTCAATTCACTGTGCGAAGTGAATGGAGTGTTGTTTCACTTTCTAAATGCTGTCCTTTCAGAGAAAATCACTTTCCTTTGAAAATGCCTTAAGCTACTTACAAGCATTCACAAAAAACTCATATCTGTTTCGTGAAAGAGAAGTAGTCTGTTCCAACACTTCAATTCACTGTGCGAAGTGAATGGAGTGTGGTTTCACTTTCTAAATGCTGTCCTTTCAGAGAAAATCACTTTCCTTTGAAAGTGCCTTAAGCTACTTACAAGCATTCAATAGAAATTCACATGCGTTTCACTGAAAGAGAAGCAGTCAGTTCCAACACTTCAATTCACTGTGCGAAGTGAATGGAGTGTTGCTTCACTTTCTAAATGCTGTCCTTTCAGAGAAAATCACTTTTCTTTGAAAGTGCCTTAAGCTACTTACAAGCATTCACAAGAAACACACACGCATTTTTCTGAAATAGAAGCAGTTTGTTCAAACACTTCAATTCACTGTGCGAAGTGAATGGAGTGTTGCTTCACTTTCTATATGCTCTCCTTTTAGAGAAAATCACTCTCTTTTGAAACTGCCTTAAGCTATTTACAAGCATTCACAAGAAACTCACATCTGTTTCTCTGAAAGAGAAGCAGTCTGTTCCAACACTTCAATTCACTGTGCGAAATGAATGGAGTGTTGTTTCACTTTCTAAATGATGTCCTTTCAGAGAAAATCACTTTCCGTTGAAAGTGCCTTAAGCTACTTACAAGCATTCACAAGAAACTCACATGCATTTTTCTGAAAAAGAAGCAGTTTGTTCCAACACAACAATTCACTGTGCGAAGTGAATGGAGTGTTGCTTTACTTTCTATATGCTCTACTTTTAGAGAAAATCACTCTCTTTTGAAACTGCCTTAAGCTACTTACAAGCATTCACAAGAAAGTCACATCTGTTTCTCTGAAAGAGAAGCAGTCTGTTCCAACACTTCAATTCACTGTGCGAAGTGAATGGAATGTTGCTTCACTTTCTAAATGCTCTCCTTTAGAGAAATTCACTCTCTTTTGAAACTGCCTTAAGCAACTTACAAGCATTCACAAGAAACTCACATCCAATTCTCTGAAAGAGAAGCAGTCTGTTCCAACACTTCAATTCACTGTGCGAAGAGAATGGAGTGTTGCTTCACTTTCTAAATGCTGTCTTTCAGAGAAAATCACTTTCCTTTGAAAGTGCCTTCAGCTACTTACAAGCATTTAACAGAAATTCAAATGTGTTTTTATAAAAAAGAAGCAGTCTGTTCCAACACTTGAATTCACTGTGCGAAGTGAATGGAGAGTTGCTTCACTTTCTAAATGCTGTCCTTTCAGAGAAAATCACTTTGCTTTGAAAGTGCCTTAAGCTACTTACAAGCATTCACAGGAAACTCAAATGCGTTTCTATGAAAGAGAAGTTGTCTGTTCCAACATTTCAATTCACTGTGCAAAGTGAATGGAGTGTTGCTTCACTTTCTAAATGCTGTCTTTCAGAGAAAATCACTTTCCTTTGAAAGTGCCTTAAGCTACTTACAAGCATTCACAAAAAACTCATATCTGTTTCTCTGAAAGAGAAGTAGTCTGTTCCAACACTTCAATTCACTGTGCGAAGTGAATGGAGTGTTGTTTCACTTTCTAAATGCTGTCCTCTCAGAGAAAATCACTTTCCTTTGAAAGTGCCTTAAGCTACTTACAAGCGTTCCACAGAAATTCACATGCGTTTCTCTGAAAGAGAAGCAGTCTGTTCCAACACTTCAATTCACTCTGCGAAGTGAATGGAGTGTTGTTTCACTTTCTAAATGCTGTCCTTTCAGAGAAAATCACTTTCCTTTGAAAGTGCCTTAAGCTACTTACACACATTCACTGGAAACTCAAATGCGTTTCTATGAAAGAGAAGCTGTCTGTTCCAACACTTCAATTCACTGTGCGAAGTGAATGGAGTGTTGTTTCACTTTCTAAATGCTGTCCTTTCAGAGAAAATCACTTTCCTTTGAAAATGCCTTAAGCTACTTACAAGCATTCACAAGAAACTCACATGCATTTTTCTGAAAGAGAAGCAGTCTGTTCCAACACTTCAATTCACTGTGCGAAGTGAATGAAGTGTTGTTTCACTTTCTAAATGCTGTCCTTTCAGAGAAAATCACTTTCCTTTGAAAGTGCCTTAATCTACTTACAAGCATTCCACAGAAATACACATGCGTTTCTCTGAAAGAGAAGCAGTCTGTTCCAACACTTCAATTCACTGTGCGAAGTGAATGGAGTGTTGCTTCACTTTCTAAATGCTGTCCTTTCAGATAAAATCACTTTCCTTTGAAACTACTTTAAGCTACTTACAAGCATTCAACAGAAATTCACATGCGTTTCACTGAAAGAGAAGCAGTCTACTCCGACACTTCAATTCACTGTGCGCAGTGAATGGAGTGTTGCTTCACTTTCTAAATGCTGTCCTTTCAGAGAAAATCACTTTCCTTTGAAAGTGCCTTAAGCTACTTACAAGCATTCCACAGAAATTCACATGCGTTTCTCTGAAAAAGAAGCAGTCTCTTCCAACACTTCAATTCACTGTCCGAAGTGAATGGAGTGTTGCTTCACTTTCTAAATTCTGTCCTCTCAGAGAAAATCACTTTCCTTTGAAAGTGCCTTAAGCTCCTTACAAGCATTCACAAGAAACTCACATGCATTTTTCTGAAAGAGAAGCAGTCTGTTCCAACACTTCAATTCACTGTGCGAAGTGAATGGACTGTTGCTTCACTTTCTAAATGCTGTCCTTTCAGAGAAAATCACTTTCCTTTGAAACTGCCTTAAGCTACTTACAAGCATTCACAAAAAAACTCATATCTGTTTCTCTGAAAGAGAAGTAGTCTGTTCCAACACTTCAATTCACTGTGCGAAGTGAATGGAGTGTTGTTTCACTTTCTAAATGCTGTCCTCTCAGAGAAAATCACTTTCCTTTGAAAGTGCCTTAAGCTACTTACAAGCGTTCCACAGAAATTCACATGCGTTTCTCTGAAAGAGAAGCAGTCTGTTCCAACACTTCAATTCACTCTGCGAAGTGAATGGAGTGTTGTTTCACTTTCTAAATGCTGTCCTTTCAGAGAAAATCACTTTCCTTTGAAAGTGCCTTAAGCTACTTACACACATTCACAGGAAACTCAAATGCATTTCTATGAAAGAGAAGCTGTCTGTTCCAACACTTCAATTCACTGTGCGAAGAGAATGGAGTGTTGCTTCACTTTCTAAATGCTGTCCTTTCAGAGAAAATCATTTCCTTTGAAAGTGCCTTAAGCTACTTACAAGCATTCAACAGAAATTCATATGCATTTCACTGAAAGAGAAGCAGTCTGTTCCAACACTTCAATTCACTGTGCGAAGTGAATGGAGTGTTCCTTCACTATCTAAATGCTGTCCTTTCAGAGAAAATCACTTTCCTTTGAAAATGCCTTAAGCTACTTACAAGCATTCACAAGAAACTCACATGCATTTTTCTGAAAGAGAAGCAGTCTGTTCCAACACTTCAATTCACTGTGCGTAGTGAATGGAGTGTTGCTTCACATTCTAAATGCTGTCCTTTCAGAGAAAATCACTTTCTTATGAAAGTGCCTTAAGCTACTTACACACATTCACAGGAAACTGAAATGCGTTTCTATGAAAGAGAAGCTGTTTGTCCAACACTTCAATTCACTGTGCGAAGTGAATGGAGTGTTGCTTCACTTTCTAAATGCTGTCCTTTCAGAGAAAATCACTTTCCTTTGAAAGTGCCTTAAGCTACTTACAGGCATTCACAAAAAACTCATATCTGTTTCTCTGAAAGAGAAGTAGTCTGTTCCAACACTTCAATTCACTATGCGAAGTGAATGGAGTGTTGTTTCACTTTCTAAATGCTGTCCTTTCAGAGAAAATCACTTTCCTTTGAAACTGCCTTAAGCTACTTACAAGCATTTAACAGAAATTCACATGCATTTCACTGAAAGATAAGCAGTCTGTTCCAACACTTCAATTCACTGTGCGAAGTGAATGGAGCATTGCTTCACTTTCTAAATGCTGTCCTTTCAGAGAAAATCACTTTCCTTTGAAAGTGCCTTAAGCTACTTACAAGCATTCACAAAAAACTCATATCTGTTTCTCTGAAAGAGAAGTAGTCTGTTCCAACACTTCAATTCACTGTGCGAACTGAATGGAGTGTTGTTTCACTTTCTAAATGCTGTCCTTTCAGAGAAAATCACTTTCCTTAGAAAGTGCCTTTAGCTACTTACAAGCATTCAACAGAAATTCACATGCGTTTCACTGAAAGAGAAGCAGTCTGTTCCAACACTTCAATTCACTGTGCGAAGTGAATGGAGTGTTGCTTCACTTTCTAAATGCTGTCCTTCAGAGAAAATCACTTTCCTTTGAAAGTGTCTTAAGCTACTTACAAGCATTCAATAGAAATTCACATGCGTTTCACTGAAAGAGAAGCAGTCAGTTCCAACACTTCAATTCACTGTGCGAAGTGAATGGAGAGTTGCTTCACTTTCTAAATGCTGTCCTTTCAGAGAAAATCACTTTGCTTTGAAAGTGCCTTAAGCTACTTACAAGCATTCACAGGAAACTCAAATGCGTTTCTATGAAAGAGAAGCTGTCTGTTTCAACATTTCAATTCACTGTGCGAAGTGAATGGAGTGTTGCTTCACTTTCTAAATGCTGTCTTTCAGAGAAAATCACTTTCCTTTGAAAGTGCCTTAAGCTACTTACAAGCATTCACAAAAAACTCATATCTGTTTCTCTGAAAGAGAAGTAGTCTGTTCCAACACTTCAATTCACTGTGCGAAGTAAATGGAGTGTTGTTTCACTTTCTAAATGCTGTCCTCTCAGAGAAAATCACTTTCCTTTGAAAGGGCCTTAAGCTACTTACAAGCGTTCCACAGAAATTCACATGCGTTTCTCTGAAAGAGAAGCAGTCTGTTCCAACACTTCAATTCACTCTGCGAAGTGAATGGAGTGTTGTTTCACTTTCTAAATGCTGTCCTTTCAGAGAAAATCACTTTCCTTTGAAAGTGCCTTAAGCTACTTACACACATTCACAGGAAACTCAATTGCGTTTCTATGAAAGAGAAGCTGTCTGTTCCAACACTTCAATTCACTGTGCGAAGTGAATGGAGTGTTGCTTCACTTTCTAAATGCTGTCCTTTCAGAGAAAATCACTTTCCTTTGAAAATGCCTTAAGCTACTTACAAGCATTCACAAGAAACTCACATGCATTTTTCTGAAACAGAAGCAGTCTGTTCCAACACTTCAATTCACTGTGCGAAGTGAATGGAGTGTTGTTTCACTTTCTAAATGCTGTCCTTTCAGAGAAAATCACTTTCCTTTGAAAGTGCCTTAAGCTACTTACAAGCATTCCACAGAAATTCACATGTGTTTCTCTGAAAGAGAAGCAGTCTGTTCCAACACTTCAATTCACTGTGCGAAGTGAATGGAGTGTTGCTTCACTTTCTAAATGCTGTCCTTTCAGAGAAAATCACTTTCCTTTGAAACTACTTTAAGCTACTTACAAGCATTCAACAGAAATTCACATGCGTTTCACTGAAAGAGAAGGAGTCTGCTCCGACACTTCAATTCACTGTGCGCAGTGAATGGAGTGTTGCTTCACTTTCTAAATGCTGTCCTTTCAGAGAAAATCACTTTCCTTTGAAAGTGCCTTAAGCTACTTACAAGCATTCCACAGAAATTCACATGCGTTTCTCTGAAAAAGAAGCAGTCTGTTCCAACACTTCAATTCACTGTGCGAAGTGAATGGAGTGTTGCTTCACTTTCTAAATTCTGTCCTCTCAGAGAAAATCACTTTCCTTTGAAAGTGCCTTAAGCTCCTTACAAGCATTCACAAGAAACTCACATGCATTTTTCTGAAAGAGAAGCAGTCTGTTCCAACACTTCAATTCACTGTGCGTAGTGAATGGAGTGTTGCTTCACTTTCTAAATGCTGTCCTTTCAGAGAAAATCACTTTCCTTTGAACGTACCTTAAGCTACTTACAAGCATTCAATAGAAATTCATATGTGTTTCTCTGAAAAAGAAGCAGTCTACTCCAACACTTCAATTCACTGTGCGAAGTGAATGGAGTGTTGTTTCACTTTCTAAATGCTGTCCTTTCAGAGAAAATCACTTTCCTTTGAAAGTGCCTTAAGCTACTTACAAGCATTCAATAGAAATTCACATGCGTTTCTCTGAAAGAGAAGCAGTCTGTTCCAACACTTCAATTCATTGTGCGAAGTGAATGGAGTGTTGCTTCACTTTCTAAATGCTGTCCATTCAGAGAAAATCACTTTGCTTTGAAAGTGCCTTAAGCTACTTACAAGCATTCACAAAAAACTCGCATCCGTTTCTCTGAAAGAGAAGCAGTCTGTTCCAACACTTCAATTCACTGTGCGAAGTGAATGGAGTGTTGCTTCACTTTCTAAATGCTGTCCATTCAGAGAAAATCACTTTCCTTTGAAAATGCCTTAAGCTACTTACAAGCATTCACAAAAAACTCATATCTGTTTCGTGAAAGAGAAGTAGTCTGTTCCAACACTTCAATTCACTGTGCGAAGTGAATGGAGTGTGGTTTCACTTTCTAAATGCTGTCCTTTCAGAGAAAATCACTTTCCTTTGAAAGTGCCTTAAGCTACTTACAAGCATTCCACAGAAATTCACATGTGTTACTCTGAAAAAGAAGCAGTCTGTTCCAACACTTCAGTTTACTGTGCGAAGTCAATGGAGTGTTGCTTCACTTTCTAAATGCTGTCCTTTCAGAGAAAATAACTTTCCTTTGATAGTGCCTTAAGCTACTTACAAGCATTCACAAGAAACTCACATGCATTTTTCTGAAAGAGAAGCAGTCTGTTCCAACACTTCAATTCACTGTACGTAGTGAATGGAGTGTTGCTTCACTTTCTAAATGCTGTCCTTTCAGAGAAAATCACTTTCCTTTGAAAGTACCTTAAGCTACTTACAAGCATTCAATAGAAATTCACATGTGTTTCTCTGAAAAAGAAGCAGTCTGTTCCAACACTTCAATTCACTGTGCGAAGTGAATGGAGTGTTGCTTCACATTCTAAATGCTGTCTTTCAGAGAAAAATCACTTTCCTTTGAAAGTGCCTTAAGCTACTTACAAGCATTCACAAAAAACTCATATCTGTTTTTCTGAAAGAGAAGTAGTCTGTTACAACACTTCAATTCACTGTGCGAAGTGAATGGAGTGTTGTATCACTTTCTAAATGCTGTCCTCTCAGAGAAAATCACTTTCCTTTGAAAGTGCCTTAAGCTACTTACAAGCATTCCACAGAAATTCACATGCGTTTCTCTAAAAGAGAAGCAGTCTGTTCCAACACTTCAATTCACTCTGCGAAGTGAATGGAGTGTTGTTTCACTTTCTAAATGCTGTCCTGTCAGAGAAAATCACTTTCCTTTGAAAGTGCCTTAAGCTACTTACACACATTCACAGGAAACTCAAATGCGTTTCTATGAAAGAGAAGCTGTCTGTTCCAATACTTTAATTCACTGTGCGAAGTGAATGGAGTGTTGCTTCACTTTCTAAATGCTGTCCTTTCAGAGAAAATCACTTTCCTTTGAAAGTGCCTTAAGCTACTTACAAGCATTCAACAGAAATTCACATGCATTTCACTGAAAGAGAAGCAGTCTGTTCCAACACTTCAAGTCACTGTGTGAAGTGAATGGAGTGTTGCTTCACTTTCTAAATGCTGTCCTTTCAGAGAAAATCACTTTCCTTTGAAAATGCCTTAAGCTACTTACAAGCATTCACAAAAAACTCATATCTGTTTCGTGAAAGAGAAGTAGTCTGTTCCAACACTTCAATTCACTGTGCGAAGTGAATGGAGTGTGGTTTCACTTTCTAAATGCTGTCCTTTCAGAGAAAATCACTTTCCTTTGAAAGTGCCTTAAGCTACTTACAAGCATTCCACAGAAATTCACATGCGTTTCTCTGAAAAAGAAGCAGTCTGTTCCAACACTTCAATTCACTGTGCGAAGTGAATGGAGTGTTGCTTCACTTTCTAAATGCTGTCCTTTCAGAGAAAATCGCTTTCCTTTGAAAGTGCCTTAAGCTACTTACAAGCATTCACAAGAAACTCACATGCATTTTTCTGAAAGAGAAGCAGTCTGTTCCAACACTTCAATTCACTGTACGTAGTGAATGGAGTGTTGCTTCACTTTCTAAATGCTGTCCTTTCAGAGAAAATCACTTTCCTTTGAAAGTACCTTAAGCTACTTACAAGCATTCAATAGAAATTCACATGTGTTTCTCTGAAAAAGAAGCAGTCTGTTCCAACAGTTCAATTCACTGTGCGAAGTGAATGGAGTGTTGTTTCACTTTCTAAATGCTGTCCTCTCAGAGAAAATCACTTTCCTTTGAAAGTGCCTTAAGCTATTTACAAGCATTCCACAGAAATTCACATGCGTTTCTCTGAAAGAGTAGGAGTCTGTTCCAACACTTCAATTCACTCTGCGAAGTGAATGGAGTGTTGTTTCACTTTCTAAATGCTGTCCTGTCAGAGAAAATCACTTTCCTTTGAAAGTGCCTTAAGCTACTTACACACATTCACAGGAAACTCAAATGCGTTTCTATGAAAGAGAAGCTGTCTGTTCCAACACTTCAATTCACTGTGCGAAGTGAATGGAGTGTTGCTTCACTTTCTAAATGCTGTCCTTTCAGAGAAAATCACTTTCCTTTGAAAGTGCCTTAAGCTGCTTACAAGCATTCAACAGAAATTCACCTGCATTTCACTGAAAGAGAAGCAGTCTGTTCCAACACTTCAATTCACTGTGCGAAGTGAATGGAGTGTTGCTTCGCTTTCTAAATGCAGTCCTTTCAGAGAAAATCACTTTCCTTTGAAAATGCCTTAAGCTACTTACAAGCATTCACAAGAAACTCACATGCATTTTTCTGAAAGAGAAGCAGTCTGTTCCAACACTTCAATTAACTGTGCGTAGTGAATGGAGTGTTGCTTTACTTTCTAAATGCTGTCCTTTCAGAGAAAATCACTTTCTTTTGAAAGTGCCTTAAGCTACTTACACACATTCACAGGAAACTCAAATGCGTTTCTATGAAAGAGAAGCTGTCTGTTCCAACAATTCAATTAACTGTGCGAAGTGAATGGAGTGTTGCTTCACTTTCTAAATGCTGTCTTTCAGAGAAAATCACTTTCCTTTGAAAGTGCCTTAAGCTACTTACAAGCATTCACAAAAAACTCATATCTGTTTCTCTGAAAGAGAAGTAGTCTGTTCCAACACTTCAATTCACTGTGCGAAGTGAATGGAGTGTTGTTTCACTTTCTAAATGCTGTCCTTTCTGAGAAAATCACTTTCCTTTGAAAGTGCCTTAAGCTACTTACAAGCATTCCACAGAAATTCACATGCGTTTCTCTGAAAAAGAAGCAGTGTGTTCCAACACTTCAATTCACTCTGCGAAGTGAATGGAGTGTTGTTTCACTTTCTAAATGCTGTCCTTTCAGAGAAAATCACTTTCCTTTGAAAGTGCCTTAAGCTACTTACAAGCATTCAACAGAAATTCACATGCATTTCACTGAAAGATAAGCAGTCTGTTCCAACACTTATATTCACTGTGCGAAGTGAATGGAGTGTTGCTTCACTTTCTAAATGCTGTCCTTTCAGAGAAAATCACTTTCCTTTGAAAATGCCTTAAGCTACTAACAAGCATTCACAAAAAACTCATATCTGTTTCCTGAAAGAGAAGTAGTCTGTTCCAACACGTCATTTCACTGTGCAAAGTGAATGGAGTGTGGTTTCACTTTCTAAATGCTGTCCTTTCAGAGAAAATCACTTTCCTTTGAAAGTGCCTTAAGCTACTTACAAGCATTCAACAGAAATTCACATGCATTTCACTGAAAGAGAAGCAGTCTGTTCCAACACTTCAATTCCCTGTGCGAAGTGAATGGAGCGTTGCTTCACTTTCTAAATGCTGTCCTTTCAGAGAAAATCACTTTCCTTTGAAAGTGCCTTAAGCTACTTACAAGCATTCACAAAAAACTCATATCTGTTTCTCTGAAAGAGAAGTAGTCTGTTCCAACACTTCAATTCACTGTGCGAAGTGAATGGAGTGTTGTTTCACTTTCTAAATGCTGTCCTTTCAGAGAAAATCACTTTCCTTTGAAAGTGCCTTTAGCTACTTACAAGCATTCAACAGAAATTCACATGCGTTTCACTGAAAGAGAAGCAGTCTGTTCCAACACTTCAATTCACTGTGCGAAGTGAATGGAGTGTTGCTTCACTTTCTAAATGCTGTCCTTTCAGAGAAAATCACTTTCCTTTGAAAGTGCCTTAAGCTACTTACAAGCATTCAATAGAAATTCACATGCGTTTCACTGAAAGAGAAGCAGTCAGTTCCAACACTTCAATTCACTGTGCGAAGTGAATGGAGTGTTGCTTCACTTTCTAAATGCTGTCCTTTCAGAGAAAATCACTTTTCTTTGAAAGTGCCTTAAGCTACTTACAAGCATTCACAAGAAACACACACGCATTTTTCTGAAATAGAAGCAGTTTGTTCAAACACTTCAATTCACTTTGCGAAGTGAATGGAGTGTTGCTTCACTTTCTATATGCTCTCCTTTTAGAGAAAATCACTCTCTTTTGAAACTGCCTTAAGCTATTTACAAGCATTCACAAGAAACTCACATCTGTTTCTCTGAAAGAGAAGCAGTCTGTTCCAACACTTCAATTCACTGTGCGAAGTGAATGGAGTGTTGTTTCACTTTCTAAATGCTGTCCTTTCAGAGAAAATCACTTTCCTTTGAAAGTGCCTTTAGCTACTTACAAGCGTTCCACAGAAATTCACATGCATTTCTCTGAAAGAGAAGCAGTCTGTTCCAACACTTCAATTCACTCTGCGAAGTGAATGGAGTGTTGTTTCACTTTCTAAATGCTGTCCTTTCAGAGAAAATCACTTTCCTTTGAAAGTGCCTTAAGCTACTTACACACATTCCCAGGAAACTCAAATGCGTTTCTATGAAAGAGAAGCTGTCTGTTCCAACACTTCAATTCACTGTGCGAAGTGAATGGAGTGTTGCTTCACTTTCTAAATGCTGTCCTTTCAGAGAAAAACACTTTCCTTTGAAAGTGCCTTAAGCTACTTACAAGCATTCAACAGAAATTCACATGCATTTCACTGAAAGAGAAGCAGTCTGTTCCAACACTTCAATTCACTGTGCGAAGTGAATGGAGTGTTGCTTCACTTTCTAAATGCTGTCCTTTCAGAGAAAATCACTTTCATTTGAAAATGCCTTAAGCTACTTACAAGCATTCACAAGAAACTCACATGCATTTTTCTGAAAGAGAAGCAGTCTGTTCCAACACGTCAATTCACTGTGCGTGGTGAATGGAGTGTTGCTTCACTTTCTAAATGCTGTCCTTTCAGAGAAAATCACTTTCTTTTGAAAGTGCCTTAAGCTACTTACACACATTCACAGGAAACTCAAATGCGTTTCTATGAAAGAGAAGCTGTCTGTTCCAACACTTCAATTCACTGTGCGAAGTGAATGGAGTGTTGCTTCACTTTCTAAATGCTGTCCTTTCAGAGAAAATCACTTTCCTTTGAAAATGCCTTAAGCTACTTACAAGCATTCACAAGAAACTCACATGCATTTTTCTGAAAGAGAAGCAGTCTGTTCCAACACTTCAATTCACTGTGCGAAGTGAATGGAGTGTTGTTTCACTTTCTAAATGCTGTCCTTTCAGAGAAAATCACTTTCCTTTGAAAGTGCCTTAAGCTACTTACAAGCATTCCACAGAAATTCACATGTGTTTCTCTGAAAGAGAAGCAGTCTGTTCCAACACTTCAATTCACTGTGCGAAGTGAATGGAGTGTTGCTTCACTTTCTAAATGCTGTCCTTTCAGAGAAAATCACTTTCCTTTGAAACTGCTTTAAGCTACTTACAAGCATTCAACAGAAATTCACATGCGTTTCACTGAAAGAGAAGGAGTCTGCTCCGACACTTCAATTCACTGTGCGCAGTGAATGGAGTGTTGCTTCACTTTCTAAATGCTGTCCTTTCAGAGAAAATCACTTTCCTTTGAAAGTGCCTTAAGCTACTTACAAGCATTCCACAGAAATTCACATGCGTTTCTCTGAAAAAGAAGCAGTCTGTTCCAACACTTCAATTCACTGTGCGAAGTGAATGGAGTGTTGCTTCACTTTCTAAATTCTGTCCTCTCAGAGAAAATCACTTTCCTTTGAAAGTGCCTTAAGCTCCTTACAAGCATTCACAAGAAACTCACATGCATTTTTCTGAAAGAGAAGCAGTCTGTTCCAACACTTCAATTCACTGTGCGTAGTGAATGGAGTGTTGCTTCACTTTCTAAATGCTGTCCTTTCAGAGAAAATCACTTTCCTTTGAACGTACCTTAAGCTACTTACAAGCATTCAATAGAAATTCATATGTGTTTCTCTGAAAAAGAAGCAGTCTACTCCAACACTTCAATTCACTGTGCGAAGTGAATGGAGTGTTGTTTCACTTTCTAAATGCTGTCCTTTCAGAGAAAATCACTTTCCTTTGAAAGTGCCTTAAGCTACTTACAAGCATTCAATAGAAATTCACATGCGTTTCTCTGAAAGAGAAGCAGTCTGTTCCAACACTTCAATTCATTGTGCGAAGTGAATGGAGTGTTGCTTCACTTTCTAAATGCTGTCCATTCAGAGAAAATCACTTTGCTTTGAAAGTGCCTTAAGCTACTTACAAGCATTCACAAAAAACTCGCATCCGTTTCTCTGAAAGAGAAGCAGTCTGTTCCAACACTTCAATTCACTGTGCGAAGTGAATGGAGTGTTGCTTCACTTTCTAAATGCTGTCCATTCAGAGAAAATCACTTTCCTTTGAAAATGCCTTAAGCTACTTACAAGCATTCACAAAAAACTCATATCTGTTTCGTGAAAGAGAAGTAGTCTGTTCCAACACTTCAATTCACTGTGCGAAGTGAATGGAGTGTGGTTTCACTTTCTAAATGCTGTCCTTTCAGAGAAAATCACTTTCCTTTGAAAGTGCCTTAAGCTACTTACAAGCATTCCACAGAAATTCACATGTGTTACTCTGAAAAAGAAGCAGTCTGTTCCAACACTTCAGTTCACTGTGCGAAGTCAATGGAGTGTTGCTTCACTTTCTAAATGCTGTCCTTTCAGAGAAAATAACTTTCCTTTGATAGTGCCTTAAGCTACTTACAAGCATTCACAAGAAACTCACATGCATTTTTCTGAAAAGAAGCAGTCTGTTCCAACACTTCAATTCACTGTACGTAGTGAATGGAGTGTTGCTTCACTTTCTAAATGCTGTCCTTTCAGAGAAAATCACTTTCCTTTGAAAGTACCTTAAGCTACTTACAAGCATTCAATAGAAATTCACATGTGTTTCTCTGAAAAAGAAGCAGTCTGTTCCAACACTTCAATTCACTGTGCGAAGTGAATGGAGTGTTGCTTCACTTTCTAAATGCTGTCTTTCAGAGAAAAATCACTTTCCTTTGAAAGTGCCTTAAGCTACTTACAAGCATTCACAAAAAACTCATATCTGTTTTTCTGAAAGAGAAGTAGTCTGTTCCAACACTTCAATTCACTGTGCGAAGTGAATGGAGTGTTGTATCACTTTCTAAATGCTGTCCTCTCAGAGAAAATCACTTTCCTTTGAAAGTGCCTTAAGCTACTTACAAGCATTCCACAGAAATTCACATGCGTTTCTCTGAAAGAGAAGCAGTCTGTTCCAACACTTCAATTCACTCTGCGAAGTGAATGGAGTGTTGTTTCACTTTCTAAATGCTGTCCTGTCAGAGAAAATCACTTTCCTTTGAAAGTGCCTTAAGCTACTTACACACATTCACAGGAAACTCAAATGCGTTTCTATGAAAGAGAAGCTGTCTGTTCCAATACTTTAATTCACTGTGCGAAGTGAATGGAGTGTTGCTTCACTTTCTAAATGCTGTCCTTTCAGAGAAAATCACTTTCCTTTGAAAGTGCCTTAAGCTACTTACAAGCATTCAACAGAAATTCACATGCATTTCACTGAAAGAGAAGCAGTCTGTTCCAACACTTCAAGTCACTGTGTGAAGTGAATGGAGTGTTGCTTCACTTTCTAAATGCTGTCCTTTCAGAGAAAATCACTTTCCTTTGAAAATGCCTTAAGCTACTTACAAGCATTCACAAAAAACTCATATCTGTTTCGTGAAAGAGAAGTAGTCTGTTCCAACACTTCAATTCACTGTGCGAAGTGAATGGAGTGTGGTTTCACTTTCTAAATGCTGTCCTTTCAGAGAAAATCACTTTCCTTTGAAAGTGCCTTAAGCTACTTACAAGCATTCCACAGAAATTCACATGCGTTTCTCTGAAAAAGAAGCAGTCTGTTCCAACACTTCAATTCACTGTGCGAAGTGAATGGAGTGTTGCTTCACTTTCTAAATTCTGTCCTCTCAGAGAAAATCACTTTCCTTTGAAAGTGCCTTAAGCTCCTTACAAGCATTCACAAGAAACTCACATGCATTTTTCTGAAAGAGAAGCAGTCTGTTCCAACACTTCAATTCACTGTGCGTAGTGAATGGAGTGTTGCTTCACTTTCTAAATGCTGTCCTTTCAGAGAAAATCACTTTCCTTTGAACGTACCTTAAGCTACTTACAAGCATTCAATAGAAATTCATATGTGTTTCTCTGAAAAAGAAGCAGTCTACTCCAACACTTCAATTCACTGTGCGAAGTGAATGGAGTGTTGTTTCACTTTCTAAATGCTGTCCTTTCAGAGAAAATCACTTTCCTTTGAAAGTGCCTTAAGCTACTTACAAGCATTCAATAGAAATTCACATGCGTTTCTCTGAAAGAGAAGCAGTCTGTTCCAACACTTCAATTCATTGTGCGAAGTGAATGGAGTGTTGCTTCACTTTCTAAATGCTGTCCATTCAGAGAAAATCACTTTGCTTTGAAAGTGCCTTAAGCTACTTACAAGCATTCACAAAAAACTCGCATCCGTTTCTCTGAAAGAGAAGCAGTCTGTTCCAACACTTCAATTCACTGTGCGAAGTGAATGGAGTGTTGCTTCACTTTCTAAATGCTGTCCATTCAGAGAAAATCACTTTCCTTTGAAAATGCCTTAAGCTACTTACAAGCATTCACAAAAAACTCATATCTGTTTCGTGAAAGAGAAGTAGTCTGTTCCAACACTTCAATTCACTGTGCGAAGTGAATGGAGTGTGGTTTCACTTTCTAAATGCTGTCCTTTCAGAGAAAATCACTTTCCTTTGAAAGTGCCTTAAGCTACTTACAAGCATTCCACAGAAATTCACATGTGTTACTCTGAAAAAGAAGCAGTCTGTTCCAACACTTCAGTTCACTGTGCGAAGTCAATGGAGTGTTGCTTCACTTTCTAAATGCTGTCCTTTCAGAGAAAATAACTTTCCTTTGATAGTGCCTTAAGCTACTTACAAGCATTCACAAGAAACTCACATGCATTTTTCTGAAAAGAAGCAGTCTGTTCCAACACTTCAATTCACTGTACGTAGTGAATGGAGTGTTGCTTCACTTTCTAAATGCTGTCCTTTCAGAGAAAATCACTTTCCTTTGAAAGTACCTTAAGCTACTTACAAGCATTCAATAGAAATTCACATGTGTTTCTCTAAAAAAGAAGCAGTCTGTTCCAACACTTCAATTCACTGTGCGAAGTGAATGGAGTGTTGCTTCACTTTCTAAATGCTGTCTTTCAGAGAAAAATCACTTTCCTTTGAAAGTGCCTTAAGCTACTTACAAGCATTCACAAAAAACTCATATCTGTTTTTCTGAAAGAGAAGTAGTCTGTTACAACACTTCAATTCACTGTGCGAAGTGAATGGAGTGTTGTATCACTTTCTAAATGCTGTCCTCTCAGAGAAAATCACTTTCCTTTGAAAGTGCCTTAAGCTACTTACAAGCATTCCACAGAAATTCACATGCGTTTCTCTGAAAGAGAAGCAGTCTGTTCCAACACTTCAATTCACTCTGCGAAGTGAATGGAGTGTTGTTTCACTTTCTAAATGCTGTCCTGTCAGAGAAAATCACTTTCCTTTGAAAGTGCCTTAAGCTACTTACACACATTCACAGGAAACTCAAATGCGTTTCTATGAAAGAGAAGCTGTCTGTTCCAATACTTTAATTCACTGTGCGAAGTGAATGGAGTGTTGCTTCACTTTCTAAATGCTGTCCTTTCAGAGAAAATCACTTTCCTTTGAAAGTGCCTTAAGCTACTTACAAGCATTCAACAGAAATTCACATGCATTTCACTGAAAGAGAAGCAGTCTGTTCCAACACTTCAAGTCACTGTGTGAAGTGAATGGAGTGTTGCTTCACTTTCTAAATGCTGTCCTTTCAGAGAAAATCACTTTCCTTTGAAAATGCCTTAAGCTACTTACAAGCATTCACAAAAAACTCATATCTGTTTCGTGAAAGAGAAGTAGTCTGTTCCAACACTTCAATTCACTGTGCGAAGTGAATGGAGTGTGGTTTCACTTTCTAAATGCTGTCCTTTCAGAGAAAATCACTTTCCTTTGAAAGTGCCTTAAGCTACTTACAAGCATTCCACAGAAATTCACATGCGTTTCTCTGAAAAAGAAGCAGTCTGTTCCAACACTTCAATTCACTGTGCGAAGTGAATGGAATTTTTGCTTCACTTTCTAAATGCTGTCCTTTCAGAGAAAATCGCTTTCCTTTGAAAGTGCCTTAAGCTACTTACAAGCATTCACAAGAAACTCACATGCATTTTTCTGAAAGAGAAGCAGTCTGTTCCAACACTTCAATTCACTGTACGTAGTGAATGGAGTGTTGCTTCACTTTCTAAATGCTGTCCTTTCAGAGAAAATCACTTTCCTTTGAAAGTACCTTAAGCTACTTACAAGCATTCAATAGAAATTCACATGTGTTTCTCTGAAAAAGAAGCAGTCTGTTCCAACAGTTCAATTCACTGTGCGAAGTGAATGGAGTTTTGTTTCACTTTCTAAATGCTGTCCTCTCAGAGAAAATCACTTTCCTTTGAAAGTGCCTTAAGCTATTTACAAGCATTCCACAGAAATTCACATGCGTTTCTCTGAAAGAGTAGGAGTCTGTTCCAACACTTCAATTCACTCTGCGAAGTGAATGGAGTGTTGTTTCACTTTCTAAATGCTGTCCTGTCAGAGAAAATCACTTTCCTTTGAAAGTGCCTTAAGCTAATTACACACATTCACAGGAAACTCAAATGCGTTTCTATGAAAGAGAAGCTGTCTGTTCCAACACTTCAATTCACTGTGCGAAGTGAATGGAGTGTTGCTTCACTTTCTAAATGCTGTCCTTTCAGAGAAAATCACTTTCCTTTGAAAGTGCCTTAAGCTGCTTACAAGCATTCAACAGAAATTCACCTGCATTTCACTGAAAGAGAAGCAGTCTGTTCCAACACTTCAATTCACTGTGCGAAGTGAATGGAGTGTTGCTTCGCTTTCTAAATGCAGTCCTTTCAGAGAAAATCACTTTCCTTTGAAAATGCCTTAAGCTACTTACAAGCATTCACAAGAAACTCACATGCATTTTTCTGAAAGAGAAGCAGTCTGTTCCAACACTTCAATTAACTGTGCGTAGTGAATGGAGTGTTGCTTTACTTTCTAAATGCTGTCCTTTCAGAGAAAATCACTTTCTTTTGAAAGTGCCTTAAGCTACTTACACACATTCACAGGAAACTCAAATGCGTTTCTATGAAAGAGAAGCTGTCTGTTCCAACAATTCAATTCACTGTGCGAAGTGAATGGAGTGTTGCTTCACTTTCTAAATGCTGTCTTTCAGAGAAAATCACTTTCCTTTGAAAGTGCCTTAAGCTACTTACAAGCTTTCACAAAAAACTCATATCTGTTTCTCTGAAAGAGAAGTAGTCTGTTCCAACACTTCAATTCACTGTGCGAAGTGAATGGAGTGTTGTTTCACTTTCTAAATGCTGTCCTTTCTGAGAAAATCACTTTCCTTTGAAAGTGCCTTAAGCTACTTACAAGCATTCCACAGAAATTCACATGCGTTTCTCTGAAAAAGAAGCAGTGTGTTCCAACACTTCAATTCACTCTGCGAAGTGAATGGAGTGTTGTTTCACTTTCTAAATCTGTCCTTTCAGAGAAAATCACTTTCCTTTGAAAGTGCCTTAAGCTACTTACAAGCATTCAACAGAAATTCACATGCATTTCACTGAAAGATAAGCAGTCTGTTCCAACACTTATATTCACTGTGCGAAGTGAATGGAGTGTTGCTTCACTTTCTAAATGCTGTCCTTTCAGAGAAAATCACTTTCCTTTGAAAATGCCATAAGCTACTAACAATCATTCACAAAAAACTCATATCTGTTTCCTGAAAGAGAAGTAGTCTGTTCCAACACGTCATTTCACTGTGCAAAGTGAATGGAGTGTGGTTTCACTTTCTAAATGCTGTCCTTTCAGAGAAAATCACTTTCCTTTGAAAGTGCCTTAAGCTAATTACAAGCATTCAACAGAAATTCACATGCATTTCACTGAAAGAGAAGCAGTCTGTTCCAACACTTCAATTCCCTGTGCGAAGTGAATGGAGCGTTGCTTCACTTTCTAAATGCTGTCCTTTCAGAGAAAATCACTTTTCTTTGAAAGTGCCTTAAGCTACTTACAAGCATTCACAAAAAACTCATATCTGTTTCTCTGAAAGAGAAGTAGTCTGTTCCAACACTTCAATTCACTGTGCGAAGTGAATGGAGTGTTGTTTCACTTTCTAAATGCTGTCCTTTCAGAGAAAATCACTTTCCTTTGAAAGTGCCTTTAGCTACTTACAAGCATTCAACAGAAATTCACATGCGTTTCACTGAAAGAGAAGTAGTCTGTTCCAACACTTCAATTCACTGTGCGAAGTGAATGGAGTGTTGCTTCACTTTCTAAATGCTGTCCTTTCAGAGAAAAATCACTTTCCTTTGAAAGTGCCTTAAGCTACTTACAAGCATTCACAAAAAACTCATATCTGTTTTTCTGAAAGAGAAGTAGTCTGTTACAACACTTCAATTCACTGTGCGAAGTGAATGGAGTGTTGTATCACTTTCTAAATGCTGTCCTCTCAGAGAAAATCACTTTCCTTTGAAAGTGCCTTAAGCTACTTACAAGCATTCCACAGAAATTCACATGCGTTTCTCTGAAAGAGAAGCAGTCTGTTCCAACACTTCAATTCACTCTGCGAAGTGAATGGAGTGTTGTTTCACTTTCTAAATGCTGTCCTGTCAGAGAAAATCACTTTCCTTTGAAAGTGCCTTAAGCTACTTACACACATTCACAGGAAACTCAAATGCGTTTCTATGAAAGAGAAGCTGTCTGTTCCAATACTTTAATTCACTGTGCGAAGTGAATGGAGTGTTGCTTCACTTTCTAAATGCTGTCCTTTCAGAGAAAATCACTTTCCTTTGAAAGTGCCTTAAGCTACTTACAAGCATTCAACAGAAATTCACATGCATTTCACTGAAAGAGAAGCAGTCTGTTCCAACACTTCAAGTCACTGTGTGAAGTGAATGGAGTGTTGCTTCACTTTCTAAATGCTGTCCTTTCAGAGAAAATCACTTTCCTTTGAAAATGCCTTAAGCTACTTACAAGCATTCACAAAAAACTCATATCTGTTTCGTGAAAGAGAAGTAGTCTGTTCCAACACTTCAATTCACTGTGCGAAGTGAATGGAGTGTGGTTTCACTTTCTAAATGCTGTCCTTTCAGAGAAAATCACTTTCCTTTGAAAGTGCCTTAAGCTACTTACAAGCATTCCACAGAAATTCACATGCGTTTCTCTGAAAAAGAAGCAGTCTGTTCCAACACTTCAATTCACTGTGTGAAGTGAATGGAATTTTTGCTTCACTTTCTAAATGCTGTCCTTTCAGAGAAAATCGCTTTCCTTTGAAAGTGCCTTAAGCTACTTACAAGCATTCACAAGAAACTCACATGCATTTTTCTGAAAGAGAAGCAGTCTGTTCCAACACTTCAATTCACTGTACGTAGTGAATGGAGTGTTGCTTCACTTTCTAAATGCTGTCCTTTCAGAGAAAATCACTTTCCTTTGAAAGTACCTTAAGCTACTTACAAGCATTCAATAGAAATTCACATGTGTTTCTCTGAAAAAGAAGCAGTCTGTTCCAACAGTTCAATTCACTGTGCGAAGTGAATGGAGTTTTGTTTCACTTTCTAAATGCTGTCCTCTCAGAGAAAATCACTTTCCTTTGAAAGTGCCTTAAGCTATTTACAAGCATTCCACAGAAATTCACATGCGTTTCTCTGAAAGAGTAGGAGTCTGTTCCAACACTTCAATTCACTCTGCGAAGTGAATGGAGTGTTGTTTCACTTTCTAAATGCTGTCCTGTCAGAGAAAATCACTTTCCTTTGAAAGTGCCTTAAGCTACTTACAGACATTCACAGGAAACTCAAATGCGTTTCTATGAAAGAGAAGCTGTCTGTTCCAACACTTCAATTCACTGTGCGAAGTGAATGGAGTGTTGCTTCACTTTCTAAATGCTGTCCTTTCAGAGAAAATCACTTTCCTTTGAAAGTGCCTTAAGCTGCTTACAAGCATTCAACAGAAATTCACCTGCATTTCACTGAAAGAGAAGCAGTCTGTTCCAACACTTCAATTCACTGTGCGAAGTGAATGGAGTGTTGCTTCGCTTTCTAAATGCAGTCCTTTCAGAGAAAATCACTTTCCTTTGAAAATGCCTTAAGCTACTTACAAGCATTCACAAGAAACTCACATGCATTTTTCTGAAAGAGAAGCAGTCTGTTCCAACACTTCAATTAACTGTGCGTAGTGAATGGAGTGTTGCTTTACTTTCTAAATGCTGTCCTTTCAGAGAAAATCACTTTCTTTTGAAAGTGCCTTAAGCTACTTACACACATTCACAGGAAACTCAAATGCGTTTCTATGAAAGAGAAGCTGTCTGTTCCAACAATTCAATTCACTGTGCGAAGTGAATGGAGTGTTGCTTCACTTTCTAAATGCTGTCTTTCAGAGAAAGTCACTTTCCTTTGAAAGTGCCTTAAGCTACTTACAAGCTTTCACAAAAAACTCATATCTGTTTCTCTGAAAGAGAAGTAGTCTGTTCCAACACTTCAATTCACTGTGCGAAGTGAATGGAGTGTTGTTTCACTTTCTAAATGCTGTCCTTTCTGAGAAAATCACTTTCCTTTGAAAGTGCCTTAAGCTACTTACAAGCATTCCACAGAAATTCACATGCGTTTCTCTGAAAAAGAAGCAGTGTGTTCCAACACTTCAATTCACTCTGCGAAGTGAATGGAGTGTTGTTTCACTTTCTAAATGCTGTCCTTTCAGAGAAAATCACTTTCCTTTGAAAGTGCCTTAAGCTACTTACAAGCATTCAACAGAAATTCACATGCATTTCACTGAAAGATAAGCAGTCTGTTCCAACACTTATATTCACTGTGCGAAGTGAATGGAGTGTTGCTTCACTTTCTAAATGCTGTCCTTTCAGAGAAAATCACTTTCCTTTGAAAATGCCATAAGCTACTAACAAGCATTCACAAAAAACTCATATCTGTTTCCTGAAAGAGAAGTAGTCTGTTCCAACACGTCATTTCACTGTGCAAAGTGAATGGAGTGTGGTTTCACTTTCTAAATGCTGTCCTTTCAGAGAAAATCACTTTCCTTTGAAAGTGCCTTAAGCTACTTACAAGCATTCAACAGAAATTCACATGCATTTCACTGAAAGAGAAGCAGTCTGTTCCAACACTTCAATTCCCTGTGCGAAGTGAATGGAGCGTTGCTTCACTTTCTAAATGCTGTCCTTTCAGAGAAAATCACTTTTCTTTGAAAGTGCCTTAAGCTACTTACAAGCATTCACAAGAAACACACACGCATTTTTCTGAAATAGAAGCAGTTTGTTCAAACACTTCAATTCACTTTGCGAAGTGAATGGAGTGTTGCTTCACTTTCTATATGCTCTCCTTTTAGAGAAAATCACTCTCTTTTGAAACTGCCTTAAGCTATTTACAAGCATTCACAAGAAACTCACATCTGTTTCTCTGAAAGAGAAGCAGTCTGTTCCAACACTTCAATTCACTGTGTGAAGTGAATGGAGTGTTGTTTCACTTTCTAAATGCTGTCCTTTCAGAGAAAATCACTTTCCTTTGAAAGTGCCTTTAGCTACTTACAAGCGTTCCACAGAAATTCACATGCGTTTCTCTGAAAGAGAAGCAGTCTGTTCCAACACTTCAATTCACTGTGCGAAGTGAATGGAGTGTTGTTTCACTTTCTAAATGCTGTCCTTTCAGAGAAAATCACTTTCCTTTGAAAGTGCCTTAAGCTACTTACACACATTCCCAGGAAACTCAAATGCGTTTCTATGAAAGAGAAGCTGTCTGTTCCAATACTTCAATTCACTGTGCGAAGTGAATGGAGTGTTGCTTCACTTTCTAAATGCTGTCCTTTCAGAGAAAAACACTTTCCTTTGAAAGTGCCTTAAGCTACTTACAAGCATTCAACAGAAATTCACATGCATTTCACTGAAAGAGAAGCAGTCTGTTCCAACACTTCAATTCACTGTGCGAAGTGAATGGAGTGTTGCTTCACTTTCTAAATGCTGTCCTTTCAGAGAAAATCACTTTCATTTGAAAATGCCTTAAGCTACTTACAAGCATTCACAAGAAACTCACATGCATTTTTCTGAAAGAGAAGCAGTCTGTTCCAACACGTCAATTCACTGTGCGTGGTGAATGGAGTGTTGCTTCACTTTCTAAATGCTGTCCTTTCAGAGAAAATCACTTTCTTTTGAAAGTGCCTTAAGCTACTTACACACATTCACAGGAAACTCAAATGCGTTTCTATGAAAGAGAAGCTGTCTGTTCCAACACTTCAATTCACTGTGCGAAGTGAATGGAGTGTTGCTTCACTTTCTAAATGCTGTCTTTCAGAGAAAATCACTTTCCTTTGAAAGTGCCTTAAGCTACTTACAAGCATTCACAAAAAACTCATATCTGTTTCTCTGAAAGAGAAGTAGTCTGTTCCAACACTTCAATTCACTGTGATAAGTGAATGGAGTGTTGTTTCACTTTCTAAATGCTGTCTTTTCAGAGAAAATCACTTTCCTTTGAAAATGCCTTAAGCTACTAACAAGCATTCACAAAAAACTCATATCTGTTTCCTGAAAGAGAAGTAGTCTGTTCCAACACGTCATTTCACTGTGCAAAGTGAATGGAGTGTGGTTTCACTTTCTAAATGCTGTCCTTTCAGAGAAAATCACTTTCCTTTGAAAGTGCCTTAAGCTACTTACAAGCATTCCACAGAAATTCACATGCGTTTCTCTGTAAAAGAAGCAGTCTGTTCCAACACTTCAATTCACTGTGCGAAGTGAATGGAGTGTTGCTTCACTTTCTAAATGCTGTCCTTTCAGAGAAAATCACTTTCCTTTGAAAGTGCCTTAAGCTACTTACAAGCATTCACAAGAAACTCACATGCATTTTTCTTAAAGAGAAGCAGTCTGTTCCAACACTTTAATTCACTGTGCGTAGTGAATGGAGTGTTGCTTCACTTTCTAAATGCTGTCCTTTCAGAGAAAATCACTTTCCTTTGAAAGTGCCTTAAGCTACTTACAAGCTTTCAATAGAAATTCACATGTGTTTGTCTGAAAAAGAAGCAGTCTGTTCCAACAGTTCAATTCACTGTCCGAAGTGAATGGAGTGTTGCTTCACTTTCTAAATGCTGTCCTTTCAGAGAAAATCACTTTCCTTTGAAAGTGCCTTAAGCTACTTAAAAGCATTCACAAGAAACTCACATGCATTTTTCTGAAAGAGAAGCAGTCTGTTCCAACACTTCAATTCACTGTGCGTAGTGAATAGAGTGTTGCTTCACTTTCTAAATGCTGTCCTTTCAGAGAAAATCACTTTCCTTTGAAAGTGCCTTAAGCTACTTACACACATTCATAGGAAACTCAAATGCGTTTCTATGAAAGAGAAGCTGTCTGTTCCAACACTTCAATTCACTGTGCGAAGTGAATGGAGTGTTGCTTCACTTTCTAAATGCTGTCCTTTCAGAGAAAATCACTTTCCTTTGAAAGTGCCTTAAGCTACTTACAAGCATTCACAAAAAACTCATATCTGTTTCTCTGAAAGAGAAGTAGTCTGTTCCAACACTTCAATTCACTATGCGAAGTGAATGGAGTGTTGTTTCACTTTCTAAATGCTGTCCTTTCAGAGAAAATCACTTTCCTTTGAAAGTGCCTTAAGCTACTTACAAGCATTCAACAGAAATTCACATGCATTTCACTGAAAGAGAAGCAGTCTGTTCCAACACTTCAATTCACTGTGCGAAGTGAATGGAGCGTTGCTTCACTTTCTAAATGCTGTCCTTTCAGAGAAAATCACTTTCCTTTGAAAGTGCCTTAAGCTACTTACACACATTCACAGGAAACTCATATCTGTTTCTCTGAAAGAGAAGTAGTCTGTTCCAACACTTCAATTCACTGTGCGAAGTGAATGGAGTGTTGTTTCACTTTCTAAATGCTGTCCTTTCAGAGAAAATCACTTTCCTTTGAAAGTGCCTTTAGCTACTTCAAGCGTTCCACAGAAATTCACATGCGTTTCTCTGAAAGAGAAGCAGTCTGTTCCAACACTTCAATTCACTCTGCGAAGTGAATGGAGTGTTGTTTCACTTTCTAAATGCTGTCCTTTCAGAGAAAATCACTTTCCTTTGAAAGTGCCTTAAGCTACTTACACACATTCCCAGGAAACTCAAATGCGTTTCTATGAAAGAGAAGCTGTCTGTTCCAATACTTCAATTCACTGTGCGAAGTGAATGGAGTGTTGCTTCACTTTCTAAATGCTGTCCTTTCAGAGAAAAACACTTTCCTTTGAAAGTGCCTTAAGCTACTTACAAGCATTCAACAGAAATTCACATGCATTTCACTGAAAGAGAAGCAGTCTGTTCCAAAACTTCAATTCACTGTGCGAAGTGAATGGAGTGTTGCTTCACTTTCTAAATGCTGTCCTTTCAGAGAAAATCACTTTCATTTGAAAATGCCTTAAGCTACTTACAAGCATTCACAAGAAACTCACATGCATTTTTCTGAAAGAGAAGCAGTCTGTTCCAACACGTCAATTCACTGTGCGTGGTGAATGGAGTGTTGCTTCACTTTCTAAATGCTGTCCTTTCAGAGAAAATCACTTTCTTTTGAAAGTGCCTTAAGCTACTTACACACATTCACAGGAAACTCAAATGCGTTTCTATGAAAGAGAAGCTGTCTGTTCCAACACTTCAATTCACTGTGCGAAGTGAATGGTGTGTTGCTTCACTTTCTAAATGCTGTCTTTCAGAGAAAATCACTTTCCTTTGAAAGTGCCTTAAGCTACTTACAAGCATTCACAAAAAACTCATATCTGTTTCTCTGAAAGAGAAGTAGTCTGTTCCAACACTTCAATTCACTGTGATAAGTGAATGGAGTGTTGTTTCACTTTCTAAATGCTGTCCTTTCAGAGAAAATCACTTTCCTTTGAAAGTGCCTTAAGCTACTTACAAGCATTCCACAGAAATTCACATGCATTTCTCTGAAAAAGAAGCAGTCTGTTCCAACACTTCAATTCACTCTGCGAAGTGAATGGAGTGTTGTTTCACTTTCTAAATGCTGTCCTTTCAGAGAAAATCACTTTCCTTTGAAAGTGCCTTAAGCTACTTACAAGCATTCAACAGAAATTCACATGCATTTCACTGAAAGATAAGCAGTCTTTTCCAACACTTATATTCACTGTGCGAAGTGAATGGAGTGTTGCTTCACTTTCTAAATGCTGTCCTTTCAGAGAAAATCACTTTCCTTTGAAAATGCCTTAAGCTACTAACAAGCATTCACAAAAAACTCATATCTGTTTCCTGAAAGAGAAGTAGTCTGTTCCAACACGTCATTTCACTGTGCAAAGTGAATGGAGTGTGGTTTCACTTTCTAACTGCTGTCCTTTCAGAGAAAATCACTTTCCTTTGAAAGTGCCTTAAGCTACTTACAAGCATTCCACAGAAATTCACATGCGTTTCTCTGTAAAAGAAGCAGTCTGTTCCAACACTTCAATTCACTGTGCGAAGTGAATGGAGTGTTGCTTCACTTTCTAAATGCTGTCCTTTCAGAGAAAATCACTTTCCTTTGAAAGTGCCTTAAGCTACTTACAAGCATTCACAAGAAACTCACATGCATTTTTCTTAAAGAGAAGCAGTCTGTTCCAACACTTTAATTCACTGTGCGTAGTGAATGGAGTGTTGCTTCACTTTCTAAATGCTGTCCTTTCAGAGAAAATCACTTTCCTTTGAAAGTGCCTTAAGCTACTTACAAGCTTTCAATAGAAATTCACATGTGTTTGTCTGAAAAAGAAGCAGTCTGTTCCAACAGTTCAATTCACTGTCCGAAGTGAATGGAGTGTTGCTTCACTTTCTAAATGCTGTCCTTTCAGAGAAAATCACTTTCATTTGAAAATGCCTTAAGCTACTTACAAGCATTCACAAGAAACTCACATGCATTTTTCTGAAAGAGAAGCAGTCTGTTCCAACACGTCAATTCACTGTGCGTGGTGAATGGAGTGTTGCTTCACTTTCTAAATGCTGTCCTTTCAGAGAAAATCACTTTCTTTTGAAAGTGCCTTAAGCTACTTACACACATTCACAGGAAACTCAAATGCGTTTCTATGAAAGAGAAGCTGTCTGTTCCAACACTTCAATTCACTGTGCGAAGTGAATGGAGTGTTGCTTCACTTTCTAAATACTGTCCTCTCAGTGAAAATCACTTTCCTTTGAAAGTGCCTTAAGCTACTTACAAGCATTCACAAAAAACTCATATCTGTTTCTCTGAAAGAGAAGTAGTCTGTTCCAACACTTCAATTCACTGTGATAAGTGAATGGAGTGTTGTTTCACTTTCTAAATGCTGTCCTTTCAGAGAAAATCACTTTCCTTTGAAAGTGCCTTAAGCTACTTACAAGCATTCCACAGAAATTCACATGCGTTTCTCTGAAAAAGAAGCAGTCTGTTCCAACACTTCAATTCATTCTGCGAAGTGAATGGAGTGTTGTTTCACTTTCTAAATGCTGTCCTTTCAGAGAAAATCACTTTCCTTTGAAAGTGCCTTAAGCTACTTACAAGCATTCAACAGAAATTCACATGCATTTCACTGAAAGATAAGCAGTCTGTTCCAACACTTATATTCACTGTGCGAAGTGAATGGAGTGTTGCTTCACTTTCTAAATGCTGTCCTTTCAGAGAAAATCACTTTCCTTTGAAAATGCCTTAAGCTACTAACAAGCATTCACAAAAAACTCATATCTGTTTCCTGAAAGAGAAGTAGTCTGTTCCAACACGTCATTTCACTGTGCAAAGTGAATGGAGTGTGGTTTCACTTTCTAAATGCTGTCCTTTCAGAGAAAATCACTTTCCTTTGAAAGTGCCTTAAGCTACTTACAAGCATTCCACAGAAATTCACATGCGTTTCTCTGTAAAAGAAGCAGTCTGTTCCAACACTTCAATTCACTGTGCGAAGTGAATGGAGTGTTGCTTCACTTTCTAAATGCTGTCCTTTCAGAGAAAATCACTTTCCTTTGAAAGTGCCTTAAGCTACTTACAAGCATTCACAAGAAACTCACATGCATTTTTCTGAAAGAGAAGCAGTCTGTTCCAACACTTCAATTCACTGTGCGTAGTGAATAGAGTGTTGCTTCACTTTCTAAATGCTGTCCTTTCAGAGAAAATCACTTTCCTTTGAAAGTGCCTTAAGCTACTTACACACATTCATAGGAAACTCAAATGCGTTTCTATGAAAGAGAAGCTGTCTGTTCCAACACTTCAATTCACTGTGCGAAGTGAATGGAGTGTTGCTTCACTTTCTAAATGCTGTCCTTTCAGAGAAAATCACTTTCCTTTGAAAGTGCCTTAAGCTACTTACAAGCATTCACAAAAAACTCATATCTGTTTCTCTGAAAGAGAAGTAGTCTGTTCCAACACTTCATTTCACTATGCGAAGTGAATGGAGTGTTGTTTCACTTTCTAAATGCTGTCCTTTCAGAGAAAATCACTTTCCTTTGAAAGTGCCTTAAGCTACTTACAAGCATTCAACAGAAATTCACATGCATTTCACTGAAAGAAAAGCAGTCTGTTCCAACACTTCAATTCACTGTGCGAAGTGAATGGAGCGTTGCTTCACTTTCTAAATGCTGTCCTTTCAGAGAAAATCACTTTCCTTTGAAAGTGCCTTAAGCTACTTACACACATTCATAGGAAACTCATATCTGTTTCTCTGAAAGAGAAGTAGTCTGTTCCAACACTTCAATTCACTGTGCGAAGTGAATGGAGTGTTGTTTCACTTTCTAAATGCTGTCCTTTCAGAGAAAATCACTTTCCTTTGAAAGTGCCTTTAGCTACTTACAAGCGTTCCACAGAAATTCACATGCGTTTCTCTGAAAGAGAAGCAGTCTGTTCCAACACTTCAATTCACTCTGCGAAGTGAATGGAGTGTTGTTTCACTTTCTAAATGCTGTCCTTTCAGAGAAAATCACTTTCCTTTGAAAGTGCCTTAAGCTACTTACACACATTCCCAGGAAACTCAAATGCGTTTCTATGAAAGAGAAGCTGTCTGTTCCAATACTTCAATTCACTGTGCGAAGTGAATGGAGTGTTGCTTCACTTTCTAAATGCTGTCCTTTCAGAGAAAAACACTTTCCTTTGAAAGTGCCTTAAGCTACTTACAAGCATTCAACAGAAATTCACATGCATTTCACTGAAAGAGAAGCAGTCTGTTCCAACACTTCAATTCACTGTGCGAAGTGAATGGAGTGTTGCTTCACTTTCTAAATGCTGTCCTTTCAGAGAAAATCACTTTCATTTGAAAATGCCTTAAGCTTCTTACAAGTATTCACAAGAAACTCACATGCATTTTTCTGAAAGAGAAGCAGTCTGTTCCAACACGTCAATTCACTGTGCGTGGTGAATGGAGTGTTGCTTCACTTTCTAAATGCTGTCCTTTCAGAGAAAATCACTTTCTTTTGAAAGTGCCTTAAGCTACTTACACACATTCACAGGAAACTCAAATGCGTTTCTATGAAAGAGAAGCTGTCTGTTCCAACACTTCAATTCACTGTGCGAAGTGAATGGAGTGTTGCTTCACTTTCTAAATGCTGTCTTTCAGAGAAAATCACTTTCCTTTGAAAGTGCCTTAAGCTACTTACAAGCATTCACAAAAAACTCATATCTGTTTCTCTGAAAGAGAAGTAGTCTGTTCCAACACTTCAATTCACTGTGATAAGTGAATGGAGTGTTGTTTCACTTTCTAAATGCTGTCCTTTCAGAGAAAATCACTTTCCTTTGAAAGTGCCTTAAGCTACTTACAAGCATTCCACAGAAATTCACATGCGTTTCTCTGAAAAAGAAGCAGTCTGTTCCAACACTTCAATTCACTCTGCGAAGTGAATGGAGTGTTGTTTCACTTTCTAAATGCTGTCCTTTCAGAGAAAATCACTTTCCTTTGAAAGTGCCTTAAGCTACTTACAAGCATTCAACAGAAATTCACATGCATTTCACTGAAAGATAAGCAGTCTGTTCCAACACTTATATTCACTGTGCGAAGTGAATGGAGTGTTGCTTCACTTTCTAAATGCTGTCCTTTCAGAGAAAATCACTTTCCTTTGAAAATGCCTTAAGCTACTAACAAGCATTCACAAAAAACTCATATCTGTTTCCTGAAAGAGAAGTAGTCTGTTCCAACACGTCATTTCACTGTGCAAAGTGAATGGAGTGTGGTTTCACTTTCTAAATGCTGTCCTTTCAGAGAAAATCACTTTCCTTTGAAAGTGCCTTAAGCTAATTACAAGCATTCCACAGAAATTCACATGCGTTTCTCTGTAAAAGAAGCAGTCTGTTCCAACACTTCAATTCACTGTGCGAAGTGAATGGAGTGTTGCTTCACTTTCTAAATGCTGTCCTTTCAGAGAAAATCACTTTCCTTTGAAAGTGCCTTAAGCTACTTACAAGCATTCACAAGAAACTCACATGCATTTTTCTTAAAGAGAAGCAGTCTGTTCCAACACTTTAATTCACTGTGCGTAGTGAATGGAGTGTTGCTTCACTTTCTAAATGCTGTCCTTTCAGAGAAAATCACTTTCCTTTGAAAGTGCCTTAAGCTACTTACAAGCTTTCAATAGAAATTCACATGTGTTTGTCTGAAAAAGAAGCAGTCTGTTCCAACAGTTCAATTCACTGTCCGAAGTGAATGGAGTGTTGCTTCACTTTCTAAATGCTGTCCTTTCAGAGAAAATCACTTTCCTTTGAAAGTGCCTTAAGCTACTTAAAAGCATTCACAAGAAACTCACATGCATTTTTCTGAAAGTGAAGCAGTCTGTTCCAACACTTCAATTCACTGTGCGTAGTGAATAGAGTGTTGCTTCACTTTCTAAATGCTGTCCTTTCAGAGAAAATCACTTTCCTTTGAAAGTGCCTTAAGCTACTTACACACATTCATAGGAAACTCAAATGCGTTTCTATGAAATAGAAGCTGTCTGTTCCAACACTTCAATTCACTGTGCGAAGTGAATGGAGTGTTGCTTCACTTTCTAAATGCTGTCCTTTCAGAGAAAATCACTTTCCTTTGAAAGTGCCTTAAGCTACTTACAAGCATTCACAAAAAACTCATATCTGTTTCTCTGAAAGAGAAGTAGTCTGTTCCAACACTTCAATTCACTGTGCGAAGTGAATGGAGTGTTGTTTCACTTTCTAAATGCTGTCCTTTCAGAGAAAATCACTTTCCTTTGAAAGTGCCTTTAGCTACTTACAAGCATTCAACAGAAATTCACATGCGTTTCACTGAAAGAGAAGCAGTCTGTTCCAACACTTCAATTCACTGTACGTAGTGAATGAAGTGTTGCTTCACTTTCTAAATGCTGTCCTTTCAGAGAAAATCACTTTCCTTTGAAAGTACCTTAAGCTACTTACAAGCATTCAATAGAAATTCACATGTGTTTCTCTGAAAAAGAAGCAGTCTGTTCCAACAGTTCAATTCACTGTGCGAAGTGAATGGAGTGTTGCTTCACTTTCTAAATGCTGTCCTCTCAGAGAAAATCACTTTCCTTTGAAAGTGCCTTAAGCTATTTACAAGCATTCCACAGAAATTCACATGCGTTTCTCTGAAAGAGTAGGAGTCTGTTCCAACACTTCAATTCACTCTGCGAAGTGAACGGAGTGTTGTTTCACTTTCTAAATGCTGTCCTGTCAGAGAAAATCACTTTCCTTTGAAAGTGCCTTAAGCTACTTACACACATTCACAGGAAACTCAAATGCGTTTCTATGAAAGAGAAGCTGTCTGTTCCAACACTTCAATTCACTGTGCGAAGTGAATGGAGTGTTGCTTCACTTTCTAAATGCTGTCCTTTCAGAGAAAATCACTTTCCTTTGAAAGTGCCTTAAGCTGCTTACAAGCATTCAACAGAAATTCACCTGCATTTCACTGAAAGAGAAGCAGTCTGTTCCAACACTTCAATTCACTGTGCGAAGTGAATGGAGTGTTGCTTCGCTTTCTAAATGCAGTCCTTTCAGTGAAAATCACTTTCCTTTGAAAATGCCTTAAGCTACTTACAAGCATTCACAAGAAACTCACATGCATTTTTCTGAAAGAGAAGCAGTCTGTTCCAACACTTCAATTCACTGTGCGTAGTGAATGGAGTGTTGCTTTACTTTCTAAATGCTGTCCTTTCAGAGAAAATCACTTTCTTTTGAAAGTGCCTTAAGCTACTTACACACATTCACAGGAAACTCAAATGCGTTTCTATGAAAGAGAAGCTGTCTGTTCCAACAATTCAATTCACTGTGCGAAGTGAATGGAGTGTTGCTTCACTTTCTAAATGCTGTCTTTCAGAGAAAATCACTTTCCTTTGAAAGTGCCTTAAGCTACTTACAAGCATTCACAAAAAACTCATATCTGTTTCTCTGAAAGAGAAGTAGTCTGTTCCAACACTTCAATTCACTGTGCGAAGTGAATGGAGTGTTGTTTCACTTTCTAAATGCTGTCCTTTCTGAGAAAATCACTTTCCTTTGAAAGTGCCTTAAGATACTTACAAGCATTCCACAGAAATTCACATGCGTTTCTCTGAAAAAGAAGCAGTGTGTTCCAACACTTCAATTCACTCTGCGAAGTGAATGGAGTGTTGTTTCACTTTCTAAATGCTGTCCTTTCAGAGAAAATCACTTTCCTTTGAAAGTGCCTTAAGCTACTTACAAGCATTCAACAGAAATTCACATGCATTTCACTGAAAGATAAGCAGTCTGTTCCAACACTTATATTCACTGTGCGAAGTGAATGGAGTGTTGCTTCACTTTCTAAATGCTGTCCTTTCAGAGAAAATCACTTTCCTTTGAAAATGCCTTAAGCTACTAACAAGCATTCACAAAAAATTCATATCTGTTTCCTGAAAGAGAAGTAGTCTGTTCCAACACGTCATTTCACTGTGCAAAGTGAATGGAGTGTGGTTTCACTTTCTAAATGCTGTCCTTTCAGAGAAAATCACTTTCCTTTGAAAGTGCCTTAAGCTACTTACAAGCATTCAACAGAAATTCACATGCATTTCACTGAAAGAGAAGCAGTCTGTTCCAACACTTCAATTCCCTGTGCGAAGTGAATGGAGTGTTGCTTCACTTTCTAAATGCTGTCCTTTCAGAGAAAATCACTTTCCTTTGAAAGTGCCTTAAGCTACTTACAAGCATTCACAAAAAACTCATATCTGTTTCTCTGAAAGAGAAGTAGTCTGTTCCAACACTTCAATTCACTGTGCGAAGTGAATGGAGTGTTGTTTCACTTTCTAAATGCTGTCCTTTCAGAGAAAATCACTTTCCTTTGAAAGTGCCTTTAGCTACTTACAAGCATTCAACAGAAATTCACATGCGTTTCACTGAAAGAGAAGCAGTCTGTTCCAACACTTCAATTCACTGTGCGAAGTGAATGGAGTGTTGCTTCACTTTCTAAATGCTGTCCTTTCAGAGAAAATCACTTTCCTTTGAAAGTGCCTTAAGCTACTTACAAGCATTCAATAGAAATTCACATGCGTTTCACTGAAAGAGAAGCAGTCAGTTCCAACACTTCAATTCACTGTGCGAAGTGAATGGAGTGTTGCTTCACTTTCTAAATGCTGTCCTTTCAGAGAAAATCACTTTTCTTTGAAAGTGCCTTAAGCTACTTACAAGCATTCACAAGAAACACACACGCATTTTTCTGAAATAGAAGCAGTTTGTTCAAACACTTCAATTCACTTTGCGAAGTGAATGGAGTGTTGCTTCACTTTCTATATGCTCTCCTTTTAGAGAAAATCACTCTCTTTTGAAACTGCCTTAAGCTATTTACAAGCATTCACAAGAAACTCACATCTGTTTCTCTGAAAGAGAAGCAGTCTGTTCCAACACTTCAATTCACTGTGCGTGGTGAATGGAGTGTTGCTTCACTTTCTAAATGCTGTCCTTTCAGAGAAAATCACTTTCTTTTGAAAGTGCCTTAAGCTACTTACACACATTCACAGGAAACTCAAATGCGTTTCTATGAAAGAGAAGCTGTCTGTTCCAACACTTCAATTCACTGTGCGAAGTGAATGGAGTGTTGCTTCACTTTCTAAATGCTGTCTTTCAGAGAAAATCACTTTCCTTTGAAAGTGCCTTAAGCTACTTACAAGCATTCACAAAAAACTCATATCTGTTTCTCTGAAAGAGAAGTAGTCTGTTCCAACACTTCAATTCACTGTGATAAGTGAATGGAGTGTTGTTTCACTTTCTAAATGCTGTCCTTTCAGAGAAAATCACTTTCCTTTGAAAGTGCCTTAAGCTACTTACAAGCATTCCACAGAAATTCACATGCGTTTCTCTGAAAAAGAAGCAGTCTGTTCCAACACTTCAATTCACTCTGCGAAGTGAATGGAGTGTTGTTTCACTTTCTAAATGCTGTCCTTTCAGAGAAAATCACTTTCCTTTGAAAGTGCCTTAAGCTACTTACAAGCATTCAACAGAAATTCACATGCATTTCACTGAAAGATAAGCAGTCTGTTCCAACACTTATATTCACTGTGCGAAGTGAATGGAGTGTTGCTTCACTTTCTAAATGCTGTCCTTTCAGAGAAAATCACTTTCCTTTGAAAATGCCTTAAGCTACTAACAAGCATTCACAAAAAACTCATATCTGTTTCCTGAAAGAGAAGTAGTCTGTTCCAACACGTCATTTCACTGTGCAAAGTGAATGGAGTGTGGTTTCACTTTCTAAATGCTGTCCTTTCAGAGAAAATCACTTTCCTTTGAAAGTGCCTTAAGCTACTTACAAGCATTCCACAGAAATTCACATGCGTTTCTCTGTAAAAGAAGCAGTCTGTTCCAACACTTCAATTCACTGTGCGAAGTGAATGGAGTGTTGCTTCACTTTCTAAATGCTGTCCTTTCAGAGAAAATCACTTTCCTTTGAAAGTGCCTTAAGCTACTTACACACATTCCCAGGAAACTCAAATGCGTTTCTATGAAAGAGAAGCTGTCTGTTCCAACACTTCAATTCACTGTGCGAAGTGAATGGAGTGTTGCTTCACTTTCTAAATGCTGTCCTTTCAGAGAAAAACACTTTCCTTTGAAAGTGCCTTAAGCTACTTACAAGCATTCAACAGAAATTCACATGCATTTCACTGAAAGAGAAGCAGTCTGTTCCAACACTTCAATTCACTGTGCGAAGTGAATGGAGTGTTGCTTCACTTTCTAAATGCTGTCCTTTCAGAGAAAATCACTTTCATTTGAAAATGCCTTAAGCTACTTACAAGCATTCACAAGAAACTCACATGCATTTTTCTGAAAGAAAAGCAGTCTGTTCCAACACGTCAATTCACTGTGCGTGGTGAATGGAGTGTTGCTTCACATTCTAAATGCTGTCCTTTCAGAGAAAATCACTTTCTTTTGAAAGTGCCTTAAGCTACTTACACACATTCACAGGAAACTCAAATGCGTTTCTATGAAAGAGAAGCTGTCTGTTCCAACACTTCAATTCACTGTGCGAAGTGAATGGAGTGTTGCTTCACTTTCTAAATGCTGTCTTTCAGAGAAAATCACTTTCCTTTGAAAGTGCCTTAAGCTACTTACAAGCCTTCAGAAAAAACTCATATCTGTTTCTCTGAAAGAGAAGTAGTCTGTTCCAACACTTCAATTCACTGTGATAAGTGAATGGAGTGTTGTTTCACTTTCTAAATGCTGTCCTTTCAGAGAAAATCACTTTCCTTTGAAAGTGCCTTAAGCTACTTACAAGCATTCCACAGAAATTCACATGCGTTTCTCTGAAAAAGAAGCAGTCTGTTCCAACACTTCAATTCACTCTGCGAAGTGAATGGAGTGTTGTTTCACTTTCTAAATGCTGTCCTTTCAGAGAAAATCACTTTCCTTTGAAAGTGCCTTAAGCTACTTACAAGCATTCAACAGAAATTCACATGCATTTCACTGAAAGATAAGCAGTCTGTTCCAACACTTATATTCACTGTGCGAAGTGAATGGAGTGTTGCTTCACTTTCTAAATGCTGTCCTTTCAGAGAAAATCACTTTCCTTTGAAAATGCCTTAAGCTACTAACAAGCATTCACAAAAAACTCATATCTGTTTCCTGAAAGAGAAGTAGTCTGTTCCAACACGTCATTTCACTGTGCAAAGTGAATGGAGTGTGGTTTCACTTTCTAAATGCTGTCCTTTCAGAGAAAATCACTTTCCTTTGAAAGTGCCTTAAGCTACTTACAAGCATTCCACAGAAATTCACATGCGTTTCTCTGTAAAAGAAGCAGTCTGTTCCAACACTTCAATTCACTGTGCGAAGTGAATGGAGTGTTGCTTCACTTTCTAAATGCTGTCCTTTCAGAGAAAATCACTTTCCTTTGAAAGTGCCTTAAGCTACTTACAAGCATTCACAAGAAACTCACATGCATTTTTCTTAAAGAGAAGCAGTCTGTTCCAACACTTTAATTCACTGTGCGTAGTGAATGGAGTGTTGCTTCACTTTCTAAATGCTGTCCTTTCAGAGAAAATCACTTTCCTTTGAAAGTACCTTAAGCTACTTACAAGCTTTCAATAGAAATTCACATGTGTTTGTCTGAAAAAGAAGCAGTCTGTTCCAACAGTTCAATTCACTGTCCGAAGTGAATGGAGTGTTGCTTCACTTTCTAAATGCTGTCCTTTCAGAGAAAATCACTTTCCTTTGAAAGTGCCTTAAGCTAATTAAAAGCATTCACAAGAAACTCACATGCATTTTTCGGAAAGAGAAGCAGTCTGTTCCAACATTCAATTCACTGTGCGTAGTGAATGGAGTGTTGCTTCACTTTCTAAATGCTGTCCTTTCAGAGAAAATCACTTTCCTTTGAAAGTGCCTTAAGCTACTTACACACATTCACAGGAAACTCAAATGCGTTTCTATGAAAGAGAAGCTGTCTGTTCAAACACTTCAATTCACTGTGCGAAGTGAATGGAGTGTTGCTTCACTTTCTAAATGCTGTCCTTTCAGAGAAAATCACTTTCCTTTGAAAGTGCCTTAAGCTACTTACAAGCATTCACAAAAAACTCATATCTGTTTCTCTGAAAGAGAAGTAGTCTGTTCCAACACTTCAATTCACTATGCGAAGTGAATGGAGTGTTGTTTCACTTTCTAAATGCTGTCCTTTCAGAGAAAATCACTTTCCTTTGAAAGTGCCTTAAGCTACTTACAAGCATTCAACAGAAATTCACATGCATTTCACTGAAAGAGAAGCAGTCTGTTCCAACACTTCAATTCACTGTGCGAAGTGAATGGAGCGTTGCTTCACTTTCTAAATGCTGTCCTTTCAGAGAAAATCACTTTCCTTTGAAAGTGCCTTAAGCTACTTACACACATTCACAGGAAACTCATATCTGTTTCTCTGAAAGAGAAGTAGTCTGTTCCAACACTTCAATTCACTGTGCGAAGTGAATGGAGTGTTGTTTCACTTTCTAAATGCTGTCCTTTCAGAGAAAATCACTTTCCTTTGAAAGTGCCTTTAGCTACTTACAAGCATTCAACAGAAATTCACATGCGTTTCACTGAAAGAGAAGCAGTCTGTTCCAACACTTCAATTCACTGTGCGAAGTGAATGGAGTGTTGCTTCACTTTCTAAATGCTGTCCTTTCAGAGAAAATTACTTCTCTTTGAAAGTGCCTTAAGCTACTTACAAGCATTCACAAGAAACACACACGCATTTTTCTGAAATAGAAGCAGTTTGTTCAAACACTTCAATTCACTGTGCGAAGTGAATGGAGTGTTGCTTCACTTTCTATATGCTCTCCTTTTAGAGAAAATCACTCTCTTTTGAAACTGCCTTAAGCTATTTACAAGCATTCACAAGAAACTCACATCTGTTTCTCTGAAAGAGAAGCAGTCTGTTCCAACACTTCAATTAACTGTGCGAAGTGAATGGAGTGTTGTTTCACTTTCTAAATGCTGTCCTTTCAGAGAAAATCACTTTCCTTTGAAAGTGCCTTTAGCTACTTTCAAGCGTTCCACAGAAATTCACATGCGTTTCTCTGAAAGAGAAGCAGTCTGTTCCAACACTTCAATTCACTCTGCGAAGTGAATGGAGTGTTGCTTCACTTTCTAAATGCTGTCTTTCAGAGAAAATCACTTTCCTTTGAAAGTGCCTTAAGCTACTAACAAGCATTCACCAAAAACTCATATCTGTTTCCTGAAAGAGAAGTAGTCTGTTCCAACACGTCATTTCACTGTGCAAAGTGAATGGAGTGTGGTTTCACTTTCTAAATGCTGTCCTTTCAGAGAAAATCACTTTCCTTTGAAAGTGCCTTAAGCTACTTACAAGCATTCCACAGAAATTCACATGCGTTTCTCTGTAAAAGAAGCAGTCTGTTCCAACACTTCAATTCACTGTGCGAAGTGAATGGAGTGTTGCTTCACTTTCTAAATGCTGTCCTTTCAGAGAAAATCACTTTCCTTTGAAAGTGCCTTAAGCTACTTAAAAGCATTCACAAGAAACTCACATGCATTTTTCTGAAAGAGAAGCAGTCTGTTCCAACACTTCAATTCACTGTGCGTAGTGAATGGAGTGTTGCTTCACTTTCTAAATGCTGTCCTTTCAGAGAAAATCACTTTCCTTTGAAAGTGCCTTAAGCTACTTACACACATTCACAGGAAACTCAAATGCGTTTCTATGAAAGAGAAGCTGTCTGTTCCAACACTTCAATTCACTGTGCGAAGTGAATGGAGTGTTGCTTCACTTTCTAAATGCTGTCCTTTCAGAGAAAATCACTTTCCTTTGAAAGTGCCTTAAGCTACTTACAAGCATTCACAAAAAACTCATATCTGTTTCTCTGAAAGAGAAGTAGTCTGTTCCAACACCTCAATTCACTATGCGAAGTGAATGGAGTGTTGTTTCACTTTCTAAATGCTGTCCTTTCAGAGAAAATCACTTTCCTTTGAAAGTGCCTTAAGCTACTTACAAGCATTCAACAGAAATTCACATGCATTTCACTGAAAGAGAAGCAGTCTGTTCCAACACTTCAATTCACTGTGCGAAGTGAATGGAGCGTTGCTTCACTTTCTAAATGCTGTCCTTTCAGAGAAAATCACTTTCCTTTGAAAGTGCCTTAAGCTACTTACACACATTCACAGGAAACTCATATCTGTTTCTCTGAAAGAGAAGTAGTCTGTTCCAACACTTCAATTCACTGTGCGAAGTGAATGGAGTGTTGTTTCACTTTCTAAATGCTGTCCTTTCAGAGAAAATCACTTTCCTTTGAAAGTGCCTTTAGCTACTTACAAGCATTCAACAGAAATTCACATGCGTTTCACTGAAAGAGAAGCAGTCTGTTCCAACACTTCAATTCACTGTGCGAAGTGAATGGAGTGTTGCTTCACTTTCTAAATGCTGTCCTTTCAGAGAAAATCAATTTCCTTTGAAAGTGCCTTAAGCTACTTACAAGCATTCAATAGAAATTCACATGCGTTTCACTGAAAGAGAAGCAGTCAGTTCCAACACTTCAATTCACTGTGCGAAGTGAATGGAGTGTTGCTTCACTTTCTAAATGCTGTCCTTTCAGAGAAAATTACTTCTCTTTGAAAGTGCCTTAAGCTACTTACAAGCATTCACAAGAAACACACACGCATTTTTCTGAAATAGAAGCAGTTTGTTCAAACACTTCAATTCACTGTGCGAAGTGAATGGAGTGTTGCTTCACTTTCTATATGCTCTCCTTTTAGAGAAAATCACTCTCTTTTGAAACTGCCTTAAGCTATTTACAAGCATTCACAAGAAACTCACATCTGTTTCTCTGAAAGAGAAGCAGTCTGTTCCAACACTTCAATTAACTGTGCGAAGTGAATGGAGTGTTGTTTCACTTTCTAAATGCTGTCCTTTCAGAGAAAATCACTTTCCTTTGAAAGTGCCTTTAGCTACTTTCAAGCGTTCCACAGAAATTAACATGCGTTTCTCTGAAAGAGAAGCAGTCTGTTCCAACACTTCAATTCACTCTGCGAAGTGAATGGAGTGTTGCTTCACTTTCTAAATGCTGTCTTTCAGAGAAAATCACTTTCCTTTGAAAGTGCCTTAAGCTACTAACAAGCATTCACAAAAAACTCATATCTGTTTCTCTGAAAGAGAAGTAGTCTGTTCCAACACTTCAATTCACTGTGATAAGTGAATGGAGTGTTGTTTCACTTTCTAAATGCTGTCCTTTCAGAGAAAATCACTTTCCTTTGAAAGTGCCTTAAGCTACTTACAAGCATTCCACAGAAATTCACATGCGTTTCTCTGAAAAAGAAGCAGTCTGTTCCAACACTTCAATTCACTCTGCGAAGTGAATGGAGTGTTGTTTCACTTTCTAAATGCTGTCCTTTCAGAGAAAATCACTTTCCTTTGAAAGTGCCTTAAGCTACTTACAAGCATTCAACAGAAATTCACATGCATTTCACTGAAAGATAAGCAGTCTGTTCCAACACTTATATTCACTGTGCGAAGTGAATGGAGTGTTGCTTCACTTTCTAAATGCTGTCCTTTCAGAGAAAATCACTTTCCTTTGAAAATGCCTTAAGCTACTAACAAGCATTCACAAAAAACTCATATCTGTTTCCTGAAAGAGAAGTAGTCTGTTCCAACACGTCATTTCACTGTGCAAAGTGAATGGAGTGTGGTTTCACTTTCTAAATGCTGTCCTTTCAGAGAAAATCACTTTCCTTTGAAAGTGCCTTAAGCTACTTACAAGCATTCCACAGAAATTCACATGCGTTTCTCTGTAAAAGAAGCAGTCTGTTCCAACACTTCAATTCACTGTGCGAAGTGAATGGAGTGTTGCTTCACTTTCTAAATGCTGTCCTTTCAGAGAAAATCACTTTCCTTTGAAAGTGCCTTAAGCTACTTACACACATTCCCAGGAAACTCAAATGCGTTTCTATGAAAGAGAAGCTGTCTGTTCCAACACTTCAATTCACTGTGCGAAGTGAATGGAGTGTTGATTCACTTTCTAAATGCTGTCCTTTCAGAGAAAAACACTTTCCTTTGAAAGTGCCTTAAGCTACTTACAAGCATTCAACAGAAATTCACATGCATTTCACTGAAAGAGAAGCAGTCTGTTCCAACACTTCAATTCACTGTGCGAAGTGAATGGAGTGTTGCTTCACTTTCTAAATGCTGTCCTTTCAGAGAAAATCACTTTCATTTGAAAATGCCTTAAGCTACTTACAAGCATTCACAAGAAACTCACATGCATTTTTCTGAAAGAGAAGCAGTCTGTTCCAACACGTCAATTCACTGTGCGTGGTGAATGGAGTGTTGCTTCACTTTCTAAATGCTGTCCTTTCAGAGAAAATCACTTTCTTTTGAAAGTGCCTTAAGCTCCTTACACACATTCACAGGAAACTCAAATGCGTTTCTATGAAAGAGAAGCTGTCTGTTCCAACACTTCAATTCACTGTGCGAAGTGAATGGAGTGTTGCTTCACTTTCTAAATGCTGTCTTTCAGAGAAAATCACTTTCCTTTGAAAGTGCCTTAAGCTACTTACAAGCCTTCAGAAAAAACTCATATCTGTTTCTCTGAAAGAGAAGTAGTCTGTTCCAACACTTCAATTCACTGTGATAAGTGAATGGAGTGTTGTTTCACTTTCTAAATGCTGTCCTTTCAGAGAAAATCACTTTCCTTTGAAAGTGCCTTAAGCTACTTACAAGCATTCCACAGAAATTCACATGCGTTTCTCTGAAAAAGAAGCAGTCTGTTCCAACACTTCAATTCACTCTGCGAAGTGAATGGAGTGTTGTTTCACTTTCTAAATGCTGTCCTTTCAGAGAAAATCACTTTCCTTTGAAAGTGCCTTAAGCTACTTACAAGCATTCAACAGAAATTCACATGCATTTCACTGAAAGATAAGCAGTCTGTTCCAACACTTATATTCACTGTGCGAAGTGAATGGAGTGTTGCTTCACTTTCTAAATGCTGTCCTTTCAGAGAAAATCACTTTCCTTTGAAAATGCCTTAAGCTACTAACAAGCATTCACAAAAAACTCATATCTGTTTCCTGAAAGAGAAGTAGTCTGTTCCAACACGTCATTTCACTGTGCAAAGTGAATGGAGTGTGGTTTCACTTTCTAAATGCTGTCCTTTCAGAGAAAATCACTTTCCTTTGAAAGTGCCTTAAGCAACTTACAAGCATTCCACAGAAATTCACATGCGTTTCTCTGTAAAAGAAGCAGTCTGTTCCAACACTTCAATTCACTGTGCGAAGTGAATGGAGTGTTGCTTCACTTTCTAAATGCTGTCCTTTCAGAGAAAATCACTTTCCTTTGAAAGTGCCTTAAGCTACTTACAAGCATTCACAAGAAACTCACATGCATTTTTCTTAAAGAGAAGCAGTCTGTTCCAACACTTTAATTCACTGTGCGTAGTGAATGGAGTGTTGCTTCACTTTCTAAATGCTGTCCTTTCAGAGAAAATCACTTTCCTTTGAAAGTACCTTAAGCTACTTACAAGCTTTCAATAGAAATTCACATGTGTTTGTCTGAAAAAGAAGCAGTCTGTTCCAACAGTTCAATTCACTGTCCGAAGTGAATGGAGTGTTGCTTCACTTTCTAAATGCTGTCCTTTCAGAGAAAATCACTTTCCTTTGAAAGTGCCTTAAGCTACTTAAAAGCATTCACAAGAAACTCACATGCATTTTTCTGAAAGAGAAGCAGTCTGTTCCAACACTTCAATTCACTATGCGAAGTGAATGGAGTGTTGTTTCACTTTCTAAATGCTGTCCTTTCAGAGAAAATCACTTTCCTTTGAAAGTGCCTTAAGCTACTTACAAGCATTCAACAGAAATTCACATGCATTTCACTGAAAGAGAAGCAGTCTGTTCCAACACTTCAGTTCACTGTGCGAAGTGAATGGAGCGTTGCTTCACTTTCTAAATGCTGTCCTTTCAGAGAAAATCACTTTCCTTTGAAAGTGCCTTAAGCTACTTACACACATTCACAGGAAACTCATATCTGTTTCTCTGAAAGAGAAGTAGTCTGTTCCAACACTTCAATTCACTGTGCGAAGTGAATGGAGTGTTGTTTCACTTTCTAAATGCTGTCCTTTAGAGAAAATCACTTTCCTTTGAAAGTGCCTTTAGCTACTTACAAGCATTCAACAGAAATTCACATGTGTTTCACTGAAAGAGAAGCAATCTGTTCCAACACTTCAATTCACTGTGCGAAGTGAATGGAGTGTTGCTTCACTTTCTAAATGCTGTCCTTTCAGAGAAAATCACTTTCCTTTGAAAGTGCCTTAAGCTACTTACAAGCATTCAATAGAAATTCACATGCGTTTCACTGAAAGAGAAGCAGTCAGTTCCAACACTTCAATTCACTGTGCGAAGTGAATGGAGTGTTGCTTCACTTTCTAAATGCTGTCCTTTCAGAGAAAATTACTTCTCTTTGAAAGTGCCTTAAGCTACTTACAAGCATTCACAAGAAACACACACGCATTTTTCTGAAATAGAAGCAGTTTGTTCAAACACTTCAATTCACTGTGCGAAGTGAATGGAGTATTGCTTCACTTTCTATATGCTCTCCTTTTAGAGAAAATCACTCTCTTTTGAAACTGCCTTAAGCTATTTACAAGCATTCACAAGAAACTCACATCTGTTTCTCTGAAAGAGAAGCAGTCTGTTCCAACACTTCAATTCACTGTGCGAAGTGAATGGAGTGTTGTTTCACTTTCTAAATGCTGTCCTTTCAGAGAAAATCACTTTCCTTTGAAAGTGCCTTTAGCTACTTTCAAGCGTTCCACAGAAATTCACATGCGTTTCTCTGAAAGAGAAGCAGTCTGTTCCAACACTTCAATTCACTCTGCGAAGTGAATGGAGTGTTGTTTCACTTTCTAAATGCTGTCCTTTCAGAGAAAATCACTTTCGTTTGAAAGTGCCTTAAGCTACTTACACACATTCACAGGAAACTCAAATGCGTTTCTATGAAAGAGAAGCTGTCTGTTCCAACACTTCAATTCACTGTGCGAAGTGAATGGAGTGTTGCTTCACTTTCTAAATGCTGTCTTTCAGAGAAAATCACTTTCCTTTGAAAGTGCCTTAAGCTACTTACAAGCATTCACAAAAAACTCCTATCTGTTTCTCTGAAAGAGAAGTAGTCTGTTCCAACACTTCAATTCACTGTGATAAGTGAATGGAGTGTTGTTTCACTTTCTAAATGCTGTCCTTTCAGAGAAAATCACTTTCCTTTGAAAGTGCCTTAAGCTACTTACAAGCATTCCACAGAAATTCACATGCGTTTCTCTGAAAAAGAAGCAGTCTGTTCCAACACTTCAATTAACTCTGCGAAGTGAATGGAGTGTTGTTTCACTTTCTAAATGCTGTCCTTTCAGAGAAAATCACTTTCCTTTGAAAGTGCCTTAAGCTACTTACAAGCATTCAGCAGAAATTCACATGCATTTCACTGAAAGAGAAGCAGTCTGTTCCAACACTTCAATTCACTGTGCGAAGTGAATGGAGCGTTGCTTCACTTTCTAAATGCTGTCCTTTCAGAGAAAATCACTTTCCTTTGAAAGTGCCTTAAGCTACTTAAAAGCATTCACAAAAAACTCATATCTGTTTCTCTGAAAGAGAAGTAGTCTGTTCCAACATTTCAATTCACTGTGCGAAGTGAATGGAGTGTTGTTTCACTTTCTAAATGCTGTCCTTTCAGAGAAAATCACTTTCCTTTGAAAGTGCCTTTAGCTACTTACAAGCATTCAACAGAAATTCACATGCGTTTCACTGAAAGAGAAGCAGTCTGTTCCAACACTTCAATTCACTGTGCGAAGTGAATGGAGTGTTGCTTCACTTTCTAAATGCTGTCCTTTCAGAGAAAATCACTTTCCTTTGAAAGTGCCTTAAGCTACTTACAAGAATTCAATAGAAATTCACATGCGTTTCACTGAAAGAGAAGCAGTCAGTTCCAACACTTCAATTCACTGTGCGAAGTGAATGGACTGTTGCTTCACTTTCTAAATGCTGTCCTTTCAGAGAAAATCACTTTTCTTTGAAAGTGCCTTAAGCTACTTACAAGCATTCACAAGAAACACACACGCATTTTTCTGAAATAGAAGCAGTTTGTTCAAACACTTCAATTCACTGTGCGAAGTGAATGGAGTGTTGCTTCACTTTCTATATGCTCTCCTTTTATTGAAAATCACTCTCTTTTGAAACTGCCTTAAGCTATTTACAAGCATTCACAAGAAACTCACATCTGTTTCTCTGAAAGAGAAGCAGTCTGTTCCAACACTTCAATTCACTATGCGAAGTGAATGGAGTGTTGTTTCACTTTCTAAATGCTGTCCTTTCAGAGAAAATCACTTTCCTTTGAAAGTGCCTTAAGCTACTTACAAGCATTCAACAGAAATTCACATGCATTTCACTGAAAGAGAAGCAGTCTGTTCCAACACTTCAATTCCCTGTGCGAAGTGAATGGAGCGTTGCTTCACTTTCTAAATGCTGTCCTTTCAGAGAAAATCACTTTCTTTTGAAAGTGCCTTAAGCTACTTACACACATTCACAGGAAACTCAAATGCGTTTCTATGAAAGAGAAGCTGTCTGTTCCAACACTTCAATTCACTATGCGAAGTGAATGGAGTGTTGCTTCACTTTCTAAATGCTGTCCTTTCAGAGAAAATCACTTTCCTTTGAAAGTGCCTTAAGCTACTTACAAGCATTCACAAAAAACTCATATCTGTTTCTCTGAAAGAGAAGTAGTCTGTTCCAACACTTCAATTCACTATGCGAAGTGAATGGAGTGTTGTTTCACTTTCTAAATGCTGTCCTTTCAGAGAAAATCACTTTCCTTTGAAAGTGCCTTAAGCTACTTACAAGCATTCAACAGAAATTCACATGCATTTCACTGAAAGAGAAGCAGTCTGTTCCAACACTTCAATTCCCTGTGCGAAGTGAATGGAGCGTTGCTTCACTTTCTAAATGCTGTCCTTTTAGAGAAAATCACTTTCCTTTGAAAGTGCCTTAAGCTACTTACAAGCATTCACAAAAAACTCATATCTGTTTCTCTGAAAGAGAAGTAGTCTGTTCCAACACTTCAATTCACTGTGCGAAGTGAATGGAGTGTTGTTTCACTTTCTAAATGCTGTCCTTTCAGAGAAAATCACTTTCCTTTGAAAGTGCCTTTAGCTACTTACAAGCATTCAACAGAAATTCACATGCGTTTCACTGAAAGAGAAGCAGTCTGTTCCAACACTTCAATTCACTGTGCGAAGTGAATGGAGTGTTGCTTCACTTTCTAAATGCTGTCCTTTCAGAGAAAATCACTTTCCTTTGAAAGTGCCTTAAGCTACTTACAAGCATTCAATAGAAATTCACATGCGTTTCACTGAAAGAGAAGCAGTCAGTTCCAACACTTCAATTCACTGTGCGAAGTGAATGGAGTGTTGCTTCACTTTCTAAATGCTGTCCTTTCAGAGAAAATCACTTTTCTTTGAAAGTGCCTTAAGCTACTTACAAGCATTCACAAGAAACACACACGCATTTTTCTGAAATAGAAGCAGTTTGTTCAAACACTTCAATTCACTTTGCGAAGTGAATGGAGTGTTGCTTCACTTTCTATATGCTCTCCTTTTAGAGAAAATCACTCTCTTTTGAAACTGCCTTAAGCTATTTACAAGCATTCACAAGAAACTCACATCTGTTTCTCTGAAAGAGAAGCAGTCTGTTCCAACACTTCAATTCACTGTGCGAAGTGAATGGAGTGTTGTTTCACTTTCTAAATGCTGTCCTTTCAGAGAAAATCACTTTCCTTTGAAAGTGCCTTTAGCTACTTACAAGCGTTCCACAGAAATTCACATGCGTTTCTCTGAAAGAGAAGCAGTCTGTTCCAACACTTCAATTCACTCTGCGAAGTGAATGGAGTGTTGTTTCACTTTCTAAATGCTGTCCTTTCAGAGAAAATCACTTTCCTTTGAAAGTGCCTTAAGCTACTTGCACACATTCACAGGAAACTCAAATGCGTTTCTATGAAAGAGAAGCTGTCTGTTCCAACACTTCAATTCACTGTGCGAAGTGAATGGAGTGTTGCTTCACTTTCTAAATGCTGTCCTTTCAGAGAAAATCACTTTCCTTTGAAAGTGCCTTAAGCTACTTACAAGCATTCAACAGAAATTCACATGCATTTCACTGAAAGAGAAGCAGTCTGTTCCAACACTTCAATTCACTGTGCGAAGTGAATGGAGTGTTGCTTCACTTTCTAAATGCTGTCCTTTCAGAGAAAATCACTTTCTTTTGAAAGTGCCTTAAGCTACTTACACACATTCACAGGAAACTCAAATGCGTTTCTATGAAAGAGAAGCTGTCTGTTCCAACACTTCAATTCACTGTGCGAAGTGAATGGAGTGTTGCTTCACTTTCTAAATGCTGTCCTTTCAGAGAAAATCACTTTCCTTTGAAAGTGCCTTAAGCTACTTACACACATTCACAGGAAACTCAAATGCGTTTCTATGAAAGAGAAGCTGTCTGTTCCAACACTTCAATTCACTGTGCGAAGTGAATGGAGTGTTGCTTCACTTTCTAAATGCTGTCCTTTCAGAGAAAATCACTTTCCTTTGAAAGTGCCTTAAGCTACTTACAAGCATTCAACAGAAATTCACATGCATTTCACTGAAAGAGAAGCAGTCTGTTCCAACACTTCAATTCACTGTGCGAAGTGAATGGAGTGTTGCTTCACTTTCTAAATGCTGTCCTTTCAGAGAAAATCACTTTCATTTGAAAATGCCTTAAGCTACTTACAAGCATTCACAAGAAACTCACATGCATTTTTCTGAAAGAGAAGCAGTCTGTTCAAACACTTCAATTCACTGTGCGTGGTGAATGGAGTGTTGCTTCACTTTCTAAATGCTGTCCTTTCAGAGAAAATCACTTTCTTTTGAAAGTGCCTTAAGCTACTTACACACATTCACAGGAAACTCAAATGCGTTTCTATGAAAGAGAAGCTGTCTGTTCCAACACTTCAATTCACTGTGCGAAGTGAATGGAGTGTTGCTTCACTTTCTAAATGCTGTCCTTTCAGCGAAAATCACTTTCCTTTGAAAATGCCTTAAGCTACTAACAAGCATTCACAAAAAACTCATATCTGTTTCCTGAAAGAGAAGTAGTCTGTTCCAACACGTCATTTCACTGTGCAAAGTGAATGGAGTGTGGTTTCACTTTCTAAATGCTGTCCTTTCAGAGAAAATCACTTTCCTTTGAAAGTGCCTTAAGCTACTTACAAGCATTCCACAGAAATTCACATGCGTTTCTCTGTAAAAGAAGCAGTCTGTTCCAACACTTCAATTCACTGTGCGAAGTGAATGGAGTGTTGCTTCACTTTCTAAATGCTGTCCTTTCAGAGAAAATCACTTTCCTTTGAAAGTGCCTTAAGCTACTTACAAGCATTCACAAGAAACTCACATGCATTTTTCTTAAAGAGAAGCAGTCTGTTCCAAGACTTTAATTCACTGTGCGTAGGTAATGGAGTGTTGCTTCACTTTCTAAATGCTGTCCTTTCAGAGAAAATCACTTTCCTTTGAAAGTACCTTAAGCTACTTACAAGCTTTCAATAGAAATTCACATGTGTTTGTCTGAAAAAGAAGCAGTCTGTTCCAACAGTTCAATTCACTGTCCGAAGTGAATGGAGTGTTGCTTCACTTTCTAAATGCTGTCCTTTCAGAGAAAATCACTTTCCTTTGAAAGTGCCTTAAGCTACTTAAAAGCATTCACAAGAAACTCACATGCATTTTTCTGAAAGAGAAGCAGTCTGTTCCAACACTTCAATTCACTGTGCGTAGTGAATGGAGTGTTGCTTCACTTTCTAAATGCTGTCCTTTCAGAGAAAATCACTTTCCTTTGAAAGTGCCTTAAGCTACTTACACACATTCACAGGAAACTCAAATGCGTTTCTATGAAAGAGAAGCTGTCTGTTCCATAACTTCAATTCACTGTGCGAAGTGAATGGAGTGTTGCTTCACTTTCTAAATGCTGTCTTTCAGAGAAAATCACTTTCGTTTGAAACTGCCTTAAGCTACTTACAAGCATTCACAAAAAAACTCATATCTGTTTCTCTGAAAGAGTAGGAGTCTGTTCCAACACTTCAATTCACTGTGCGAAGTGATTGGAGTGTTGTTTCACTTTCTAAATGCTGTCCTCTCAGAGAAAATCACTTTCCTTTGAAAGTGCCTTAAACTACTTACAAGCATTCCACAGAAATTCACATGCGTTTCTCTGAAAGAGAAGCAGTCTGTTCCAACACTTCAATTCACTGTGCGAAGTGAATGGAGTGTTGCTTCACTTTCTAAATGCTGTCCTTTCAGAGAAAATCACTTTCCTTTGAAAGTGCCTTAAGCTACTTACAAGCATTCAATAGAAATTCACATGCGTTTCACTGAAAGAGAAGCAGTCAGTTCCAACACTTCAATTCACTGTGCGAAGTGAATGGAGTGTTGCTTCACTTTCTAAATGCTGTCCTTTCAGAGAAAATCACTTTTCTTTGAAAGTGCCTTAAGCTACTTACAAGCATTCACAAGAAACACACACGCATTTTTCTGAAATAGAAGCCGTTTGTTCAAACACTTCAATTCACTGTGCGAAGTGAATGGAGTGTTGCTTCACTTTCTATATGCTCTCCTTTTAGAGAAAATCACTCTCTTTTGAAACTGCCTTAAGCTATTTACAAGCATTCACAAGAAACTCACATCTGTTTCTCTGAAAGAGAAGCAGTCTGTTCCAACACTTCAATTCACTGTGCGAAGTGAATGGAGTGTTGTTTCACTTTCTAAATGCTGTCCTTTCAGAGAAAATCACTTTCCTTTGAAAGTGCCTTTAGCTACTTACAAGCGTTCCACAGAAATTCACATGCGTTTCTCTGAAAGAGAAGCAGTCTGTTCCAACACTTCAATTCACTCTGCGAAGTGAATGGAGTGTTGTTTCACTTTCTAAATGCTGTCCTTTCAGAGAAAATCACTTTCCTTTGAAAGTGCCTTAAGCTACTTACGCACATTCACAGGAAACTCATATCTGTTTCTCTGAAAGAGAAGTAGTCTGTTCCAACACTTCAATTCACTGTGCGAAGTGAATGGAGTGTTGTTTCACTTTCTAAATGCTGTCCTTTCAGAGAAAATCACTTTCCTTTGAAAGTGCCTTAAGCTACTTACAAGCATTCACAAAAAACTCATATCTGTTTCTCTGAAAGAGAAGTAGTCTGTTCCAACACTTCAATTCACTGTGCGAAGTGAATGGAATGTTGTTTCACTTTCTAAATGCTGTCCTCTCAGAGAAAATCACTTTCCTTTGAAAGTGCCTTAAGCTACTTACAAGCGTTCCACAGAAATTCACATGCGTTTCTCTGAAAGAGAAGCAGTCTATTCCAACACTTCAATTCACTCTGCGAAGTGAATGGAGTGTTGTTTCACTTTCTAAATACTGTCCTTTCAGAGAAAATCACTTTCCTTTGAAAGTGCCTTAAGCTACTTACACACATTCACAGGAAACACAAATGCGTTTCTATGAAAGAGAAGCTGTCTGTTCCAACACTTCAATTCACTGTGCGAAGTGAATGGAGTGTTGCTTCACTTTCTAAATGCTGTCCTTTCAGAGAAAATAACTTTCCTTTGAAAATGCCTTAAGCTACTTACAAGCATTCACAAGAAACTCACATGCATTTTTCTGAAAGAGAAGCAGTCTGTTCCAACACTTCAATTCACTGTGCGAAGTGATTGGAGTGTTGTTTCACTTTCTAAATGCTGTCCTTTCAGAGAAAATCACTTTCCTTTGAAAGTGCCTTAAGCTACTTACAAGCATTCCACAGAAATTCACATGCGTTTCTCTGAAAGAGAAACAGTCTGTTCCAACACTTCAATTCACTGTGCGAAGTGAATGGAGTGTTGCTTCACTTTCTAAATGCTGTCCTTTCAGAGAAAATCACTTTCCTTTGAAACTGCTTTAAGCTACTTACAAGCATTCAACAGAAATTCACATGCGTTTCACTGAAAGAGAAGCAGTCTGCTCCAACACTTCAATTCACTGTGCGAAGTGAATGGAGTGTTGCTTCACTTTCTAAATGCTGTCCTTTCAGAGAAAATCACTTTCCTTTGAAAGTGCCTTAAGCTACTTACAAGCATTCCACAGAAATTCACATGCGTTTCTCTGAAAAAGAAGCAGTCTGTTCCAACACTTCAATTCACTGTGCGAAGTGAATGGAGTGTTGCTTCACTTTCTAAATTCTGTCCTCTCAGAGAAAATCACTTTCCTTTGAAAGTGCCTTAAGCTCCTTACAAGGATTCACAAGAAACTCACATGCATTTTTCTGAAAGAGAAGCAGTCTGTTCCAAAACTTCAATTCACTGTGCGTAGTGAATGGAGTGTTGCTTCACTTTCTAAAAGCTGTCCTTTCAGAGAAAATCACTTTCCTTTGAAAGTACCTTAAGCTACTTACAAGCATTCAATAGAAATTTACATGCGTTTCTCTGAAAGAGAAGCAGTCTGTTCCAACACTTCAATTCACTGTGCGAAGTGAATGGAGTGTTGCTTCACTTTCTAAATGCTGTCCATTCAGAGAAAATCACTTTGCTTTGAAAGTGCCTTAAGCTACTTACAAGCATTCACAAAAAACTCACATCCGTTTCTCTGAAAGAGAAGCTGTCTGTTCCAACAGTTCAATTCACTGTGCGAAGTGAATGGAGTGTTGTTTCTCTTTCTAAATGCTGTCCTCTCAGAGAAAATCACTTTCCTTTGAAAGTGCCTTAAGCTACTTACAAGCATTCCACAGAAATTCACATGCGTTTCTCTGAAAGAGAAGCAGTCTGTTCCAACACTTCAATTCACTCTGCGAAGTGAATGGAGTGTTGTTTCACTTTCTAAATGCTGTCCTGTCAGAGAAAATCACTTTCCTTTGAAAGTGCCTTAAGCTACTTACACACATTCACAGGAAACTCAAATGCGTTTCTATGAAAGAGAAGCTGTCTGTTCCAACACTTCAATTCACTGTGCGAAGTGAATGGAGTGTTGCTTCACTTTCTAAAGGCTGTCCTTTCAGAGAAAATCACTTTCCTTTGAATGTGCCTTAAGCTACTTACAAGCATTCAACAGAAATTCACATGCATTTCACTGAAAGAGAAGCAGTCTGTTCCAACACTTCAATTCACTGTGCAAAGTGAATGGAGTGTTGCTTCACTTTCTAAATGCAGTCCTTTCAGAGAAAATCACTTTCCTTTGAAACTGCCTTAAGCTACTTTCAAGCATTCACAAAAAAACTCATATCTGTTTCTCTGAAAGAGAAGTAGTCTGTTCCAACACTTCAATTCACTGTGCGAAGTGAATGGAGTGTTGTTTCACTTTCTAAATGCTGTCCTCTCAGAGAAAATCAATTTCCTTTGAAAGTGCCTTAAGCTACTTACAAGCGTTCCACAGAAATTCACATGCGTTTCTCGGAAAGAGAAGCAGTCTGTTCCAACACTTCAATTCACTCTGCGAAGTGAATGGAGTGTTGTTTCACTTTCTAAATGCTGTCCTTTCAGAAAAAATCACTTTCCTTTGAAAGTGCCTTAAGCTACTTACACACATTCACAGGAAACTCAAATGCGTTTCTATGAAAGAGAAGCTGTCTGTTCCAACACTTCAATTCACTATGCGAAGTGAATGGAGTGTTGTTTCACTTTCTAAATGCTGTCCTTTCAGAGAAAATCACTTTCCTTTGAAAGTGCCTTAAGCTACTTACAAGCATTCAACAGAAATTCACATGCATTTCACTGAAAGAGAAGCAGTCTGTTCCAACACTTCAATTCACTGTGTGAAGTGAATGGAGTGTTGCTTCACTTTCTAAATGCTGTCCTTTCAGAGAAAATCACTTTCCTTTGAAAATGCCTTAAGCTACTTACAAGCATTCACAAGAAACTCACATGCATTTTTCTGAAAGAGAAGCAGTCTGTTCCAACACTTCAATTCACTGTGCGTAGTGAATGGAGTGTTGCTTCACATTCTAAATGCTGTCCTTTCAGAGAAAATCACTTTCTTTTGAAAGTGCCTTAAGCTACTTACACACATTCACAGGAAACTCAAATGCGTTTCTATGAAAGAGAAGCTGTCTGTTCCAACACTTCAATTCACTGTGCGAAGTGAATGGAGTGTTGCTTCACTTTCTAAATGCTGTCCTTTCAGAGAAAATCACTTTCCTTTGAAACTGCTTTAAGCTACTTACAAGCATTCAACAGAAATTCACATGCGTTTCACTGAAAGAGAAGCAGTCTGTTCCAACACTTCAATTCACTGTGCGAAGTGAATGGAGTGTTGCTTTACTTTCTAAATGCTGTCCTTTCAGAAAAAATCACTTTCCTTTGAAAATTCCTTAAGCTACTTACAAGCATTCACAAGAAAATCACATGCATTTTTCTGAAAGAGAAGCAGTCTGTTCCAACACTTCAATTCACTGTGCGTAGTGAATGGAGTGTTGCTTCACTTTCTAAATGCTGTTCTTTCAGAGAAAATCACTTTCCTTTGAAAGTGCCTTAAGCTACTTACAAGCATTCAACAGAAATTCACATGCATTTCACTGAAAGAGAAGCAGTCTGTTCCAACACTTCAATTCACTGTGCGAAGTGAATGGAGTGTTGCTTCACTTTCTAAATGCTGTCCTTTCAGAGAAAATCACTTTCCTTTAAAAATGACTTAAGCTTCTTACAAGCATTCACAAAAAACTCATATCTGTTTCCTGAAAGAGAAGTAGTCTGTTCCAACACTTCAATTCACTGTGAGAAGTGAATGGAGTGTTGTTTCACTTTCTAAATGCTGTCCTTTCAGAGAAAATCACTTTCCTTTGAAAGTGCCTTAAGCTACTTACAAGCATTCACAAGAAACTCACATGCATTTTTCAGAAAGAGAAGCAGTCTGTTCCAACACTTCAATTCACTGTGCGTAGTGAATGGAGTTTTGCTTCACCTTCTAAACGCTGTCCATTCAGAGAAAATCACGTTCCTCTGAAAGTGCCTTAAGCTACTTACAAGCATTCAACAGAAATTCACATGCATTTCACTGAAAGGGAAGCAGTCTATTCCAACACTTCAATTCACTGTGCGAAGTGAATGGAGTGTTGCTTCACTTTCAAAATGCTGTCCTTTCAGAGAAAATCTCTTTCCTTTGAAAGTGCCTTAAGCTACTTACAAGCATTCACAAAAAACTCATATCTATTTCCTGAAAGAGAAGTAGTCTTTTCCAACACTTCAATTCACTGTGCGAAGTGAATGGAGTGTTGCTTCACTTTCTAAATGCTGTCCTTTCAGAGAAAATCACTTTCCTTTGAAAGTGCCTTAAGCTACTTACAAGCATTCAACAGAAATTCACATGCATTTCACTGAAAGAGAAGCAGTCTGTTCCAACACTTCAATTCACTGTGCGAAGTGAATGGAGTGTTGCTTCACTTTCAAAATGCTGTCCTTTCAGAGAAAATCTCTTTTCTTTGAAAGTGCCTTAAGCTACTTACAAGCATTCACAAAAAATCATATCTATTTCCTGAAAGAGAAGTAGTCTGTTCCAACACTTCAATTCACTGTGCGAAGTGAATGGAGTGTTGCTTCACTTTCTAAATGCTGTCCTTTCAGAGAAAATCACTTTCCTTTGAAAGTGCCTTAAGCTACTTACAAGCATTCACAAGAAACTCACATGCATTTTTCTGAAAGAGAAGCAGTCTGTTCCAACACTTCAATTCACTGTGCGTAGTGAATGGAGTGTTGCTTTACTTTCTAAATGCTGTCCTTTCAGAGAAAATCACTTTCTTTTGAAAGTGCCTTAAGCTACTTACAAGCATTCAACAGAAATTCACATGCATTTCACTGAAAGAGAAGCAGTCTGTTCCAACATTTCAATTCACTGTGCGAAGTGAATGGAGTGTTGCTTCACTTTCTAAATGCTGTCCTTTCAGAGAAAATCACTTTCCTTTGAAAATGCCTTAAGCTTCTTAAAAGCATTCACAAAAAACTCATATTTGCTTCCTGAAAGAGAAGTAGTCTGTTCCAACACTTCAATTCACTGTGAGAAGTGAATGGAGTGTTGTTTCACTTTCTAAATGCTGTCCTTTCAGAGAAAATCACTTTCCTTTGAAAGTGCCTTAAGCTACTTACACACATTCACAGGAAACTCAAATGCGTCTCTATGAATGAGAAGCTGTCTGTTCCAACACTTCAATTCACTGTGCGAAGTGAATGGAGTGTTGCTTCACTTTCTAAATGCTGTCCTTTCAGAGAAAATCACTTTCCTTTGAAACTGCTTTAAGCTACTTACAAGCATTCAACAGAAATTCACATGCGTTTCACTGAAAGAGAAGCAGTCTGCTCCAACACTTCAATTCACTGTGCGAAGTGAATGGAGTGTTGCTTCACTTTCTAAACGCTGTCCTTTCAGAGAAAATCACTTTCCTTTGAAAGTGCCTTAAGCTACTTACAAGCATTCCACAGAAATTCACATGCGTTTCTCTGAAAAAGAAGCAGTCTGTTCCAACACTTCAATTCACTGTGCGAAGTGAATGGAGTGTTGCTTCACTTTCTAAATGCTGTCCTCTCAGAGAAAATCACTTTCCTTTGAAAGTGCCTTAAGGTACTTACAAGCATTCACAAGAAACTCACATGCATTTTTCTGAAAGTGAAGCAGTCTGTTCCAACACTTCAATTCACTGTGCGTAGTGAATGGAGTGTTGCTTCACTTTCTAAATGCTGTCCTTTCAGAGAATATCACTTTCCTTTGAAAGTGCCTTAAGCTACTTACAAGCATTCCACAGAAATTCACATGCGTTTCTCTGAAAAAGAAGCAGTCTGTTCCAACACTTCAATTCACTGTGCGAAGTGAATGGAGTGTTGCTTCACTTTCTAAATGTTGTTCTCTCAGAGAAAATCACTTTCCTTTGAAAGTGCCTTAAGCTACTTACAAGCATTCAACAGAAACTCACATGCATTTTTCTGAAAGAGAAGCAGTCTGTTCCAACACTTCAATTCACTGTGCGTAGTGAATGGAGTGTTGCTTCACTTTCTAAATGCTGTCCTTTCAGAGAAAATCACTTTCTTTTGAAAGTGCCTTAAGCTACTTACAAGCATTCAATAGAAATTCACATGCGTTTCTCTGAAAGAGAAGCAGTCTGTTCCAACACTTCAATTCACTGTGCGAAGTGAATGGAGTGTTGCTTCACTTTCTAAATGCTGTCCATTCAGAGAAAATCACTTTGCTTTGAAAGTGCCTTAAGCTACTTACAAGCATTCACAAAAAACTCACATCCGTTTCTCTGAAAGAGAAGAAGTCTGTTCCAACACTTCAATTCACTGGGCGATGTGAATGGAGTGTTGCATCACTTTCTATATGCTCTCCTTTTAGAGAAAATCACTCTCTTTTGAAAATGCCTTAAGCTACATACAAGCATTCAGAAGAACTCACATGCATTTTTCTGAAAGAGAAGCAGTCTGTTCCAAGACTTCAATTCACTGTGCGAAGTGAATGGAGTGTTGCTTCACTTTCTAAATGCTGTCCTTTCAGAGAAAATCACTTTCCTTTGAAAGTGCCTTAAGCTACTTACAAGCATTCAACAGAAATTCACATGCATGTCACTGAAAGAGAAGCAGTCTGTTCCAACACTTCAATTCACTGTGCGAAGTGAATGGAGTGTTGCTTCACTTTCTAAATGCTGTCTTTCCGAGAAAATCACTTTCCTTTGAAAGTGCCTTAAGCTACTTACAAGCATTCACAAAAAACTCATATCTGTTTCTCTGAAAGAGAAGTAGTCTGTTCCAATATTTCAATTCACTGTGCGAAGTGAATGGAGTGTTGTTTCACTTTCTAAATGCTGTCCTCTCAGAGAAAATCACTTTCCTTTGAAAGTGCCTTAAGCTACTTACAAGCATTCCACAGAAATTCAAATGCGTTTCTCTGAAAGAGCAGTCTGTTCCAACACTTCAATTCACTCTGAGAAGTGAATGGAGTGTTATTTCACTTTCTAAATGCTGTCCTGTCAGAGAGAATCACTTTCCTTTGAAAGTGCCTTAAGCTACTTACACACATTCACAGGAAACTCAAATGCGTTTCTGTGAAAGAGAAGCTGTCTGTTCCAACACTTCAATTCACTGTGCGAAGTGAATGGAGTGTTGCTTCACTTTCTAAATGCTGTCCTTTCAGAGAAAATCACTTTCCTTTGAAAGTGCCTTAAGCTACTTACAAGCATTCAACAGAAATTCACATGCATTTCACTGAAAGAGAAGCAGTCTGTTCCAACAATTCAATTCACTGTGCGAAGTGAATGGAGTGTTGCTTCACTTTCTAAATGCTGTCCTTTCAGAGAAAATCACTTTCCTTTGAAAATGCCTTAAGCTACTTACAAGCATTCACAAGAAACTCACATGCATTTTTCTGAAAGAGAAGCAGTCTGTTCCAACACTTCAATTCACTGTGCGTAGTGAATGGAGTGTTGCTTCACTTTCTAAATTCTGTCCTTTCAGAGAAAATCACTTTCTTTTGAAAGTGCCTTAAACTACTTACACACATTTACAGGAAACTCAAATGCGTTTCTATGAAAGAGAAGCTGTCTGTTCCAACATTTCAATTCACTGTGGGAAGTGAATGGAGTATAGCTTCACTTTCTAAATGCTGTCTTTCAGAGAAAATCACTTTCCTTTGAAAGTGCCTTAAGCTACTTACAAGCATTCACAAGAAACTCACATGCATTTTTCTGAAAGAGAAGCAGTCTGTTCCAACACTTCAATTCACTGTGCGTAGTGAATGGAGTGTTGCTTCACTTTCTAAATGCTGTCCTTTCAGAGAAAATCAGTTTCCTTTGAAACTGCCTTAAGCTACTTACACACATTCACAGGAAACTCACATGCATTTCTATGAAAGAGAAGTAGTCTGTTCCAACACTTCAATTCACTGTGCGAAGTGAATGGAGTGTTGCTTCACTTTCTAAATGCTGTCTTTCAGAGAAAATCACTTTCCTTTGAAAGTGCCTTAAGCTACTTACAAGCATTCACAAAAACTAATATCTGTTTCTCTGAAAGAGAAGTAGTCTGTTCCAACACTTTAATTCACTGTGCGTAGTGAATGGAGTGTTGCTTCACTTTCTAAATGCTGTCCTTTCAGAGAAAATCACTTTCTTTTGAAAGTGCCTTAAGCTACTTACACACATTCACAGGAAACTCAAATGCGTTTCTATGAAAGAGAAGCTGTCTGTTCCAACACTTCAATTCACTGTGGGAAGTGAATGGAGTGTAGCTTCACTTTCTAAATGCTGTCTTTCAGAGAAAATCACTTTCCTTTGAAAGTGCCTTAAGCTGCTTACAAGCATTCACAAAAAACTCATATCTGTTTCTCTGAAAGAGAAGTAGTCTGTTCCAACACTTCAATTCACTTTGCGAAGTGAATGGAGTGTTGTTTCACTTTCTAAATGCAGTCCTTTCAGAGAAAATCACTTTTCTTTGAAAGTGCCTTAAGCTACTTACAAGCATTCCACAGAAATTCACATGCGTTTCTCTGAAAGAGAAGCAGTCTGTTCCAACACTTCAATTCACTGTGCGAAGTGAATGGAGTGTTGCTTCACTTTCTAAATGCTGTCCTTTCAGAGAAAATCACTTTCCTTTGAAAATGCCTTAAGCTACTTCAAGCATTCACAAAAAACTCATATCTGTTTCGTGAAAGAGAAGTAGTCTGTTCCAACACTTCAATTCACTGTGCGAAGTGAATGGAGTGTGGTTTTATTTTCTAAATGCTGTCCTTTCAGAGAAAATCACTTTCCTTTGAAAGTGCCTTAAGCTACTTACAAGCATTCCACAGAAATTCACATGCATTTCACTAAAAGAGAAGCAGTCTGTTCCAACACTTCAATTCACTGTGGGAAGTGAATGGAGTGTTGCTTCACTTTCTAAATGCTGTCCTTTTAGAGAAAATCACTTTCCTTTGAAAATGCCTTAAGCTACTTACAAGCATTCACAAGAAACTCACATGCATTTTTCTGAAAGAGAAGCAGTCTGTTCCAACACTTCAATTCACTGTGCGTAGTGAATGGAGTGTTGCTTCACTTTCTAAATGCTGTCCTTTCAGAGAAAATCACTTTCTTTTGAAAGTGCCTTAAGCTACTTACACACATTCACAGGAAACTCAAATGCGTTTCTATGAAAGAGAAGCTGTCTGTTCCAACACTTCAATTCACTGTGGGAAGTGAATGGAGTGTAGCTTCACTTTCTAAATGCTGTCTTTCAGAGAAAATCACTTTCCTTTGAAAGTGCCTTAAGCTACTTACAAGCATTCACAAAAAACTCATTTCTGTTTCTCTGAAAGAAAAGTAGTCTGTTCCAACACTTCATTTCACTGTGCGAAGTGAATGGAGTTTTGTTTCACTTTCTAAATGCTGTCCTTTCAGAGAAAATCACTTTCCTTTGAAAGTGCCTTAAGCTACTTACAAGCATTCCACAGAAATTCAAATGCGTTTCTCTGAAAGAGAAGCAGTCTGTTCCAACACTTCAATTCACTCTGAGAAGTGAATGGAGTGTTATTTCACTTTCTAAATGCTGTCCTGTCAGAGAAAATCACTTTCCTTTGAAAGTGCCTTAAGCTACTTACACACATTCACAGGAAACTCAAATGTGTTTCTATGAAAGAGAAGCTGTCTGTTCCAACACTTCAATTCACTGTGCGAAGTGAATGGAGTGTTGCTTCACTTTCTAAATGCTGTCCTTTCAGAGAAAATCACTTTCCTTTGAAAGTGCCTTAAGCTACTTACAAGCATTCAACAGAAATTCACATGCATTTCACTGAAAGAGAAGCAGTCTGTTCCAACACTTCAGTTCACTGTGCGAAGTGAATGGAGTGTTGCTTCACTTTCTAAATGCTGTCCTTTCAGAGAAAATCACTTTCCTTTGAAAATGCCTTATGCTACTTACAAGCATTCACAAGAAACTCACATGCATTTTTCTGAAAGAGAAGCAGTCTGTTCCAACACTTCAATTCACTGTGCGTAGTGAATGGAGTGTTGCTTCACTTTCTAAATGCTGTCCTTTCAGAGAAAATCACTTTCTTTTGAAAGTGCCTTAAGCTACTTACACACATTTACAGGAAACTCAAATGCGTTTCTATGAAAGAGAAGCTGTCTGTTCCAACACTTCAATTCACTGTGGGAAGTGAATGGAGTGTAGCTTCACTTTCTAAATGCTGTCTTTCAGAGAAAATCACTTTCCTTTGAAAGTGCCTTAAGCTACTTACAAGCATTCACAAGAAACTCACATGCATTTTT